>NC_053519.1:8652500-8952500 GCF_016920715.1 Anopheles arabiensis
CTTCGCGCACCACTGTCCCCGAAAGTGATCAAATAACATCAAATAAGTTGCGGGTGCGAGAGTAAGAGCAAAAAAAAAAAACAGGCGGTAAAGAGTACGAGGGCGGACAGATATGAATACGGCAATATTACCAGCGAGGATGGAAGGGCAGGACCGTATCCTTTATCCTTTATCTGGTGGTTTATGGCCGGGAGCCTGCCGGGCAGTGTGCGTAGTTCGTTACGGTAATTGCTTTCATGCCCGGGCACCTTCGCTCGCTGGGACGCCAGGCTGGGCGTGCATTATGAAGTGGCGGTTTTTGATCATATCTTTTACCTCCAATACACATTTAAATGTTGTGCGTGTGCACTCACGCAGGAGAGCAAACCGAGCGCTTGGTAGTGCAGTAAATAAAGCGTTTGCGGTTAGCCACGCTTGCTGCGGTGCCACGTTTGCCCGGCGTACCGTTTATCCGCCTTTGTTCGCTGGTAGAGCGACGGCGAGCTGCCTTCAGGCCGTAGGCGTTGGCCGGCGTAGGAAACCGTACCGAAAGCCAACATTAATTAAAATCTCCACTCAGGGGACCGGGGGAAGGGGAAATGTTTTGCACCCATCGGGCAAGACGAGCAGCAACGCTGATGCAACTGACCGAGGATGTGTGTGTGTGTGTGTGTGTGTGTGTGTGGTGCGCTTCCTCATTTTAATCAATCACTCATTGCTCATGCATCGACTGTTGCTTTTCCGGATGCGCTAACTAATTAACTCCTTCCGCAAAGTCGAGCTTTGCAGAGGCGTACATGCGGACGGGCGCTTCGTACCGAGATTGCTGATCGGTCGAACCTGAAACGAAAGTTAGCTCGTTAAAAATTGTTCACAATCGATGCTGGGTGAGTGTTGGACTGGGACCTTCGCTACTTTCATCGTGTCATCGATATTTCCGGGCAGTGGTTTCATTTGTGTCTTTCCTCGAATGTCCATCCTTTTCAAAGATGAGCACTTTGTTGCATTGGGAACTGTGGGGAAGCACGCTGCAGGTAGACAGGTTGGTTTAGTTTTGTTCGCAGCGCAATTGCATACGAACGATTGCTCAATAGCTTCGGCTGGGAAAGAGTGTTAGGGGAGAAAGTTTATTGCAATTGCACAATCAAGCAACTTGTTAACAGTGATGGTTACAATGATTGATGGCAATTTTCGAGCACTTGTCGAGCTCTTTTCGAGCACTTGTCGAGCTCTTTTCGAGCACTTTTTGAGCTCTTTTAGAGGGCCTGTGTGATTGAAATTTTGATTCTTGTTCCAAAAGACACAATTTACTCATTCCTAAATTTCGAGCACTTTTCGGGTACTTTTCGAGCAGTTAAAAAAAATGTTTTTAAATGTTTTAAAGATGAAGCAGCGCAAGAGCGGCAACGGGAAAAAAACCTATCAAATGTTTATCTTGCCCGCTGCTCGACCAGACCTGCTGTGACAGCGACTAAAGCAATCTTAAAAGTGCGTTTCAAATTTAGCACTCCGATCGCATGCTGGGAGCTTAGGCTTTTTGTAATTTGTGTCGCGATGCTAATTAAATTAAGCTTCATTCGCCCGGCACCAGGGGCAGCATAATCGCCAGCCAAGGGAGCATTTGTGTCCACGCTTAAGCTTAAACATCTCTGCGTGCAAAGCGTTCAATTATTTTTGGCTCCCGCATACTTCAAAGCGTGCGTTTCGGGAGAATTCTACACCAAGGTAGCAACAGCTCGCCAACCCTGAGAGCAGGAGACACCGTAAAAAATAAACAATCACCCAAAGCATCTACACTCAAGGATACTGAAGAACGCCACCACGATATTTGTGGCAAAGCCTGTCCCCGACCGTACTTTGTCCGGGACGTTGTTGTTGTTGAGCAGAAGTAATATATTTTTCAATTTCTGTCCCTTCCCATCCGGGGCCTGCAGTGTAACGTCGGCAGCGTTATAATTAAGTCATAATTCTTTAAAATCTTTCGCCCCATCACATCTTTGCACAGTTTCCTTGCCCGGTTGGTGTCGTCAAGCAGCGTAAAGCTCCTTTCGCAATCAGTGTCATGTGTTGAAAATCACGATACGATGCACCGATTGCGTTTGCGAAAGCGCCATCAAGGGCTAGCTTTCTTGTCCCCCTCCCCTCCGACTGCAACCAGAAGAGTGGGGACGGCTCGGTTGAGAACGAGCGGGAACGTCAATAAACCGCTCGCTGCCTGTCATAGCCACAGCGAAGGAACGGCAAACAAACCGGCGGCACCGAAAGCGGAGCGCCGGAGAACGGAAACACACGTACCGTTCAATGCAAACATGATTGAATCGGGCAGACCCCGGCAGTCGATTAATGTTACCGATAAAAAGCGTCGACCCGAGAGAGAGGCTATAAATGAAGATCGACTGCCAAGGTGTACCGTGCCCGGGGCTACCACCCCGGGGCTAGCTATTTGAAACCGCTTCGTGCCGTTGTTTTGCTTTGTGGTCCGCTGCAGCGGTGGGATGGCGAAAGGGGAATGAGGGGGAAGCGTTACGTTCGAGCAGCTGCTGACAGCAATTTACCAACATAATGTTTCCCTCGGTGCGCTCGCCCCGGGTACCGGTTGGGCAGCGGTAAAAGCACTTGCGACGACTAGCCGCTGGAACACTGCCAGCACCGGAGCATAATGGAGCGCAATGTAACGCAGCAAATGAAACCACTCGATCGCAGTTTGCAGCATTATTCTGTTTTGTTTTGTTTTGTTTTTTTTTTTGTACCGTCGTACCGCGCACAGTGATTGCAATCAATGTGGGAGTGTCTGAAACCAAGCAAATGATTAAATTATAAAGTGTGTATGACAGTATGATGGAGTGAGTATGACTTTTCTTTTTGTATTCAGAATAACAGAAAAACGGAAAAAAAAGAAAAACACAATCTTGCCTAAAAGTATAGATTTATCCTTCCGGTAACATTATTATACATTGCATACCTTTAGGGGCTAAATATGGCTAAATATGGCTAAAAATAGTGTTAATAAACTATTTGCATACCTTTAGGCGCTTTGCTAGAGCCACATATTTTGACAACCATTTGAAGCCTCCTAATGCTTCACGATACTAACCAGCTTGTTTATATGGAGTTTGACAATTGGTGACTGAAATCTTATCAACCACACGCCAAACTAGCCTCACATTTTCAGCTTCATTAATTTCAGCGTGTAAAATATGCAAACAAACGCCGATTCGTCCCAGACTCGATTTAATTTTATTTAATTATTTGGTGCGGCATACATACTTGGTCAAGAAAGGTGAAAAAACAGTTAAAATCGATGTTTTTAAACTTATTGAAAGTACTTTGCCCCATTTAAACCGAACACAGAAAACAAGACGACTTCAAAATGCATCCTTTCTAGTACACGTTCAATATTGTTCCACTGACAGGCTGAAATTTCCGCTTTTTACGTGGAGATATAAAATTGCATACTTTTAGGCGCTTTTATAGAGCCAAGATACTAGAAAAAATCCTCGAATTGTGCTCAAACTAATTGCGTTCACCGTAGCCGTTGCAGCTTCTCGGTTCCTGTTGTGCAAGAGTGGATTTTTGTTGAACTTTTCCTGTTGCAGTACCCTGTGCATGAAAATTTTCCTCGATGGCTCGTGGCACATTCAAACCGAGCGTTGAGCCAGGGCCGGTTTTAATCCCATCAAAAGAAACTATCTGCGAGCATAGGTGTTGGTGGTGGGTTTCCCCTCCTCCCACCTAGTCTTCGGGTAGTAGAATAATTGAAAACGCCCCAGAGAATCGATAATGAAGTCGCTCTCTCTCTCTCGCCCTCTTGCTTGCTTTCTTGCTTGGTTGGCCCTCATGCCCGCACCCGCTCGTCATATAAGATTCTTTCGGTGCCGAGTTTTTCCTTTGTTTGATATCCCTTACCCCTCGCTGTGGCACATTTTCGTCCCGCACAATCCTCCCCCAAGTTGCCATCGTTACCGCGCGGGCGGGCGCTTTGTTTGGTGGTTTGGCTGGGCCGAGCGGAGCGAAATGAAAACGTAACAAAACACCAGAGCGGCGAGCGATCGCTTTCGGGCAAACTAACTAACCCACCGGGCCGAAAGTATTTGCCTTTATTGCCTTGCACCAACCAGCTGCTACTGATTGTTGCGAGCAGCGGGCAGGGAGGGTGCAGGGCGCGGGCAAAAACAAAAGACTCGAGAAATCTCGAGGAATTCCTGCCTCAGCACGCGCACTAAACCAAGCGGCGCAAGTGGCTGGAGCGAGCCGGACGGAGCGATAAAGAAGCTGAGCTAAACGGGCAGTGCCAGGGGATTAGAAGGGGAAGGGGTGAAGTAGGATGTGTCCATTGAGGTGGGAAGAAATATATATTTATTCCACTGTCGTCCTACTGCCTATCGGCCCCTTCCCTGGCTCGCAGCGTGGAGTGGATTTGCGTGTTTGGTCGCGAGCGATGGCTGCAAAAAACAGAAACAAAATAAGGCCCTAAGAAACCCAAAATGATCGAAGAATTAGCACCCGGGTAAGTAAGTTGCGGGCGTAAATCCGCTCACACACACACACACACACACACACACCCACACATTCTGTGATCTGGCAAAACTTCGCCAATTAAAAGCGGTTTGGCGTTGCTTTCTTTGCGCGTTCGCTCTCCCATGCTGCTGCTCCCCACGGCAACCAAACAAGAGGAAACAAAAAGGGGTAAGGGATTTGTATTGTTTTTTTTTTTTGCTCGTGCTACAGCACACCGGCGCACACACACGCTGTTTGCGGAAAAGCGGATATTGAATTGGAATTGGGGGTTTGGCGCGTGTAATCAATTTAGTGTGCTCATCCCAAGCAGGGACCGGCAAATAACGCAATCAACCCTAAACCAACCAGCTACTCCTTCTGCACGAGCCCGGGCGGGTAGAGGTAGAGGTGGCACACGCTCGATCAGCTCGATGGTGCCCGAAAGCGGTGTGACGGATTGGTGCGAAATTAAAGGCTTTGCCCAAATGGCATTGCCATTGGGGATTGGATTGAATTGGCGAGCCGTTTGATCGGCCCACGTTGAGCCACAGTGTGAATTTGTTTGTTTTACTACCAAACCCGTTAAAATCCGAACCAAGCGTGTGTCGAAATGCTGTGCTCTTATGTTAGCAGTCGCATTGAAAGCAGCGTCTAGTTGGCGAGAGTAGAAAATTGTTGTAAAAAATACAGCTTCAGCGTGTCATTCATCTCAAGCACTGTGCTTGAACGTGTTGCGATAGCAGTTGAAGTATACTGTGTAAACGCATACATTACGAGCCACTAGTGAGAAAGAGAATTACAAGTATTTAATTCAAGTACAATGTTTAGAGTATAAACATCTCGTTTCAAATTTTATTTTAGTTTTCCAAGTCAGTTTCGAATGTAAACATTGTTATTGGCCACATGCAAAATGTTGTTCCACATCGATCTGACATTTCATTTCCATCAAAATAATTTTTAATTTCTACAGCATGATTTTCAACACGACTCAAGCTGGATTGAGTTTGACAGTGCTTTGTTATGTGTTGAAACTTTTATATGTTGAAACAAATAAACGATTTGATAGCTGTTCAAAAACATCTTGGATGCGGTGAATAACAATGTTTACATTCGAAACTGACTAGGAAAACCCTGTAATACAATTTCAGTTCTTGCACATGATTTTCAACACATTATAAAGAACTTTCCAACTCAATCCAGTTTGAGACGTGTTCAAAATCATGTGCAGGAGCTGAAACATTATTGCGATGCAAATGCTAAATTTGAGAGCTGTTGAAAAACACATTGAAAGCAATGAAAAATGTTGTAGACAGTCGAAAGATGTCTAGGAAACCCTGTATATTTGCATCACAATGGGATTTCAATTCTTCCACGTGAGTTTCTACACATCACAAAGGACTGTCAAACGCAGTCCTGCTTGTGACGTGTTGAAAATCATGTTTAAGAACTAAACAATGTTTGTTATGCAAATACAGTATTTGACATCTGTTGAAAAACATCTCGCAAGCAATGAAAAACGATGTTGACATTCGATATTGACTCGGAAAAACCCTGTAAGGCAACTAAAACCAACACAATGGCCTTAAGAATGTGAGGGTTGCTTCATTACTCACTGTTTCCATTAGAATTGAAGTATACATAAATGGATCTATGAAATAAAATAATTTTCAAAATGTTTTAAAAATCTTGATGAGATGCGGCTTCAACGCCCCGATGAAAAAAAAAAATAAACCGTTGAATAGTTGAAAATCATACTAAAGAAAATAAAATTTATCATGGGAGAAATGAAATATCATATTGAAGTGTGTTTAGGATTGAAATGCGCCAAAATATAGGCAATTTGATTTACACCGTAGTTAGCCATAAACCAATAGCAGCGCCATCTCGAGGCAATGACACAACTACGTGGTTAGTTATGCAAATCATGGGGTCAAAGGGTGGTATATGGACTAATAATTAGGAAACATTTGTATGTCAACGGAAAGAGGGTTCTCCTCTAATTAAGCCAGCGTACAAACCCAAAAATGTAACATCGCTAACGGAACACAGCAATTTGTAATACGTACCCCAAGAAATACATTCAGAGTTCAGTTAACAGCACAGATTGCGGAGTCAGAATTATTGTTCTACATCTTCAAATCACCCAGCTGACAAATCTTGTACAGAATCCTTGGCGGGTAGCTCTTACTTGACACTTGTCAGCGCTCTCAGGTGTATTTGGTATCCTGCTGATTTTTGCCCCCTTTGAAACTCAAATCGCGAGATTTAAGGTTATTTAGTGTAGGGAGTAATCCTACACAAAGTGGATTAACATCTTGCACGCGCTGAAAAACAATGTTTTCATTCGAAACTGACTTGGAAGACCCTCTTTTAAACCAATTTAACAAAATATAGCCAAATATTTAACAATTTTATCAAAAGACGGTTTTATTTTCTGAAAGTTTGATGCAGTGAAACTATTGACATTTATTTATAATTTGATTATTTTAATTTTCTATTTTCAAGTTCCTAAAGCCTTACGATGAAACTCGATTTCGTCCAAGGCCGATTGATTGCTTCAAAATTAGTTTAAGAGACCAAAGAACTCCGCTGGAGCCAAAGCCTCTCTAAACTGTACAAACAAACAAACGTTCAAAATTAGTTAAAACAATCTATTGCATATCTTTAGGCGCAAACCGAGACTATGAAGGGGAAACATTTGCTCCCGGTAGTTCTTTTCACAATTGTTTCAATGTTTTATATTGCTTCATTTTCTATTTATTCTTCAATTCAGCACCACCACCATTCAGCTAATCTTACGAATGTCGTTTTTCTTTTGCCAACATCATCCCCCCAAAGGAAGTATAGCTCAGCCGTAACCTTAGCGACAGGATGAGATCGCCGGCGCTCGGCGACGGCAAGGGCATCCCGGAGGAGCTGGTGTCCGCGGTGATGCAGGTGCTGCTGGGCGAGAAGAACTACAGCGTGAACGGGGACTACAGTGCGCCGTACCTGAAGCCGGTCGTCGCCCGCATCTACCCGCTGTTCATACTGCTGTACGCGATACCGACCGCGCTCGGGCTGACGCTGAACGTGATGATCATCGTGTACATCAGCAAGTACAAGCTGTACCGGGACGTGACGCACGCGTTCCTGGTCAACCTGGCCGTCTGCCACTGCGTCCAGTGCGCGTTCGTGCTCCCGATCACGCTCATGGTGATGATCATCCAGAACTGGGTGTTCGGCCAGTTTCTCTGCTTCTTTCTGCCGCTGCTGCAGGTAAGCGTGGGGTGCGAGATTCGAATTGCATACCGGTAGGCGGTAAAGCAAAAAAAAAAAAAAAGGTGGGTGCCTCCGTTTGGTGGCAATCCGCACAGCAAAGGTTACGTTTTTAGGCGTTTTTTGTCTGTCATCTCTTTTTTTTTTGGTTGAAAACCAAAGTGGCGCTAAAAGTATGGGCAACTTTAAACCGTCTTTGACCCTTTTCAGCTGCAAGGGACAACACCAGAGGGCTATCTGTGATTCCATTTTTTCTGCCATTAATTATTCCTTTTTTATTGTCGCGTTTAACGTTTGCACAAAGATGAAAAACCATAAATTTAATCGCCACAACAGCTCGTCTCACAGTGCACCGTAAAGCTTCTTTTACTTCTATCCGTTTTGTGGTATTTGTGGGAAAAAAATGATTTTTTTTTATAATTCCTCTTAATCCAGCCCGGAGTTTCATGCGGGAATGCTCAAAACTGTTTGCATGCTCAATATCAAATTGGATTTTTTTTTTGGGTATGCGTGTGTGTGTGTGTCGTACTTTTTTTTCGATTACCAGCACCCAGCAATTAAGGCGCATGTGTTGTGCCATCAATTGTTGGATAATTTTTACGACCCACTTTCCCACGACCGTCGGCTGAGCCGAAAGCTGTTGCGAACAGGGAACAAAACTGTAGCTTTGCGATTTTATTGCTGCTGCCAGGGGGAACCACCAGCTTGACGGCGAAGGAGTGTGCGAAGCACAACGCCGTTACGTAAGTCAATCAAGGCAGATCGAGCGGGTGCACTCTGGAGGTACATGGGTGCAAACGATGGTTCAATTTTCGCTACGCAGTGCCACAGAGTGCCACAGAGGCAGGCATCGAAGTACGGCCAAGCCGAGCTGAAGCTGAGTCAAAGCATCATTCTAGAGCCTTTCTAGGGGGGGGGGATGCTAGGGTGGATGCACTGTGTGCTGAAAACTGAGCCAGCCAAGTGCGGTTGATCCTTTAACATCATTATAATTCATTAAAAACCATAATCCTGCTTTCGTTTACGGCATGTGCTAGAGCTTTTACCTCGAAAGCCCACCCACAGCTGAGGTTTTCTTCTTGTGAAAGTGTGAAGAGGTGTTAAAGCAGCTGAGCTGGGGCCCCATTTGCCTAGACCTGGTGCCGCTGGAGCCGCACCGAAAAGTGCGTATTTCGCGCGGGCTTCAGCAATATTGCCTCCATTCATTTCGGGGAAAATCTCCTGCCCTAGAAATTGGGTGGCACGCGTAATGCGCGAAACCACCCCGGCAGCAGGGAGCACCGCCACCAACACCCCTCACCCCCTCCCCCCGTACAGGGGTTTAGGCTTGTTGAATGGAAAGCTTGTTTCGCCAGCCCTTTTGGATAAGGTCGGCCGGCCTGGCAGTGCCGAAGCCGGGGTTAATCCAGCCAGTTCGTGCACCGACCCCCTTTTCCTTCCTTATCTTTTCATCTCCTTCTCTCTCTCTGTCTCTCTCTCTGTCTCTCTCGCTCTCTAGCTTCTTCCCCCCCCCTCTCCTTGTTGTGGCCAATGTTAATTGATCCCAATCGGGCGGGCAAATATTTAGCCGCAGAATGTGAGCGGCATCGATTTTTGTGCCACCTTTCTCCTTTTCTACCCCTCGCGACCCTCTACCATTTGCTAGCCTACTACGTCCATGGCGTATAGGGGATTTATTCCGAGGGTTAGTGGGGTACGGTGGGTACGGCAGGCGCTTTCAGCAGCAGCAATCAACCAGAAAAGAAGTCAAAATCATTACTGTGAATCGTGGGAAACGTGCGGCACGCTGCTGCAAAAGGTGGCAGATGTGCGTGTGTGTATGTGTGATTAGAGAATGAGTAGAGAGGGGAAGGAAGGCGACAGGAGGAGGTCCAGCGAACGTGTCGATATGATTATTTGCAAATCATAAATTATCGGCTCACCAGCAGACGGTCCAAAAACCGGGTCCGAAGCCATTTCTCTCACCATGTTTGGTGTGTGTGTGTGTGTGTGTGTGTGTGTGTGTGTGTGTGTGTGTGTGTGTGTGTGTGTGTGTGTGTGTGTGTGTGTGTGTGTGTGTGTGTGTGTGTGTGTGTGTGTGTGTGTGTGTGTGTGTGTGTGTGTGTGTGTGTGTGTGTGTGTGTGTGTGTGTGTGTGTGTGTGTGTGTGTGTGTGTGTGTGTGTGTGTGTGTGTGTGTGTGTGTGTGTGTGTGTGTGTGTGTGTGTGTGTGTGTGTGTGTGTGTGTGTGTGTGTGTGTGTGCTTGTGTGTGTGTTTTTTCATCCAGAGTTGGATAAGGCACTAGGCAAAAAATATAAAGAAAATGTTTCGTGCTTAACGAAGGTGATGGTGGTGGGCTTGCGAGCACTAGGAAAACTATGCGTTTGTATGTGAGAGCGCTTTTGGAGGAGAATTAATTTTTGGCTATTGATTGTAGATTTTAGACGAAAAGTTTAATCACGTGTTTTAGGAATTATAGTTTATAAGATTAAATTTAGATCGTTTGACCAAATAATAAATAATATAAATTTATCTAATGATACGAGTATGAGAAAATAATTCATTAATTGAACTACTTTTTATACGCCTAAATGTATACGAGTAGCAAAAAAAAGCAGTTGTTTTACTCCTAAATGTATACATGTGGGCGTTTACACAACAGCAGACATTTGTTCTAAATTTTAAACTATTATCTGCTCGAATGGTGCTCGAAATACCAACAATTGCGGAATGTGTGCGTGATGAACCGTGTTGAAAGCGCCGAAATTTTTTGTGTGTAAGACCTTCTTCTATTTGATGACTCTACGACCAATGATAAGGATTTGAACAAATATTTCCCAAAGGACAAAACAGAAAGCAACGAAAAAGTCACATCACAATCGGTTTTAAATGGCTTGTTATAAAACTTCCTTAAACTGGTGCAGGTTAAGGGAAGCTTAAGGCTTCCCAATCGAATGTTTGGTAAACATGGTGAATCGTCATTTAAAATAACTGTTAGAAAACGGTAGATAAGCTCTGACCCGTCGTAACGTCTCGAACGGCCACCTTGCCCAAATGATATTTTCGAGCACGAATTATCAACAATTATTTCCTTAAAACTGAAGCCTTCAAGGCAATTTAAGGGTATTAAGAAAAAGACCTTTAAAATCTACTGTGATGCATTTTTTGTTTTTTTTTTTCGTCTGGTTTGGCCAGCAAATAACGTTTTCTTTCGTTATAATTGGTCATGTAGCCTTTTTATACTAAAAAAAACCGAATTTTCACAAAATAACGTCACACAAAGTTTGCTTTCGTTATTCATCAAAAATCAAAGCTAAAATTGTTAAATGAGCACGAAGCTATCGTCTATCGATAAAAAAAAGTCTAATTTACTGATACAAACAAAACCATGGCGCTTGCAACACAGTTGATCACACAATACCAAAAACATGCGTTTCGAGTACTATTCGAGCAGATAAAGCCAAACTATTTTGTGTCAATATCACTTGTGTGGCTTCCCCAAGTTTCTCGAGTTTTCTCGAGTCAAACAACGGTATCAAGCTTTTAGTAGATGTCATTAAGTAGTAGTTCATTCCACTGCGCTTGCTAAGCGGGAAGCCTACACTTTTCACGCCTAAATGTATGCATTCTTAGCAACAACAAAATCATGCCCAACGGTACCGGGCAGCGACTAATCAGCCCAAACAAAGCGCACTAATTCTTAAGGCAACGCGTGCACGTTCGTGATCTCGTGGGACACACAATAGGGATACACTTGGCAGCAGCATACCTGATTGATGTACTTGTTCCATACAATTAATACTAGATGCTGGACCAGAATCGCCATTGCCACACCGCTCCGGTGCAAAGCGAGGCCAGTGTGCGCAACCAAAAAGCCCATCGTCTGTCCATCACTCATCCTTTCCTCCCCTTTTCTACACGGTGGTCAAATCAGGCACAAACGCTAACTTTAAACAGGCCGGAACTAACTTCATTAGAAATGCTAATTTGATTGCAGTCGGAAGAAAAATGGCCGTCACGTGCAACGAAATCGCCGCCCGCCTCGTTCGCTCGCAGGGACGCCCTGGGCCAGGAAGTAAAGATGGGATTTTTATCCCTTTTCCTCCTCTCTGTGTGTCTCTCTCTCTCTTTATCTCTTTCTCTTAAACACACGTGCGTATAAAACGGGAAGATTTATTTGACAACATGATGCCCGCTACCCACTACACCTTCTCGATTTTCTGTCAGCCTCCGTTTAGCAAAGTCCTAACCTTTTTGACACCATTTTGCACTTGCCGGACCCATTTCGGTGGACACGCCGTGGGGCAACAAAAGCAAAGGGAGAAAAAAAAACAACAAACGAACCCCTCTTCTCAACATCAATAAAACAACACCGCAAAACGATACAAACTCTCGTTTGAAGGGTGAAAAAAGGAAAGCAACAGAGCGAAGAGAGAGAGAGAAAGAGAGAGAAAGAGAGAGATGCGAAAAAAAAATCAAGAAAAGCCTCATTTACTTTCGCTAAAAAGCACATCCGACGAAGCAAAGCAAGGAAGGAAAGCAAAAGGCAAAACAGGAGATGGCTATCCGACAAATTAAATTATTGCTCGGCCAGAGCGCACCGATCAAAGGGTTGTTCCCTGGCTGGCTCCAGGTTTGCCTCGGGCGGCCATCACGCGGACCGGCCCGAAGGTTGAGTTGAGGAAGTTTGAAACTTCACGACCGCTCCAGGGAAAGGGTTCCCCGTCTAATCGCAGGAATGTTCCAATCTTGAAGTCTTTATGTAGCTGTGCGTGTGCGTGTGTGTGTGTATCGGGGTGAATATTAATGTGTTGCGCTGTGCCTGGAGCTCACTAGTGCAATGGCAAATGTTTACCCGTGCTATAATTCATTGCGCAATTAATTACTCCTAATCGCTTGAAAGCTAGTGCAAATTCGAGCAGTTGCCGGGTGTGCGTTTATACCGCACGGGTCCGGGTGCTGGCGAGTTGATTTTTTGTGTGCCAAAAATACTACTCGGTGGGCGTGTGCTGGTGTTCCTAGAATGCCAAGAAAGCGGGAACACGCACACACCGAACACAAACAGAGTCGAAAATCCATCAAGGAGTGGGGGGGGGGGCGTCACCCCATTTCGGTACGGACGCGCCATCGCACGCAGTAATTAGTCGCGGCCATGGACCGAAGCTAATCGGCTGATAAATGAAAGTTTTATGCAAATACAAATTAATTTACCGACACAGCGGCACAGCCCGGCCGATGTCGGCTGAAAATTCCCGTCCCAATCGACCCGACCGAACGACCGCTGCTCGATCGATGCTCGATGCTGAAAGGTACATTATTCACAGTGTTCAGTGTGCTAAATTTCGACACTCGCCTGCTTGTCTCTCTCTGTGTGTGTTGCTGTGTGGGGAAAAGCAACCCCCGTCCCGTGGCGCTTTGCACACACATTACGAGCGGTCGTTCGAGTTCGAGACCGTTTCGGCGCTCTCGAGCCGGGGACTTCTTAATCTGCTCGAACGCGATCTGTCTGTATTATTAACAGCGGCAAAGCTTCTCCAGTGGCGGTGGGTGTGCGCGCCTGTGTACTGAATTTTGGTGGCGTACCAGTGTTTGCCGGCGTGTTGCGCGTGTAGTATGTGACTTCTGCCGGCAGGCTGGTAGCTCGAGTGGGGAGTGGGCCAAAACAATGTAGCACAAGCACACACACACACAGAAGCGCACTGTTCGCGATGGTGGAAGTTTGTTCACTCTCTGCAACGACCGCCATTCCCTCTAGCCGCTCACCAAACAAACGAAAAAAAAACATAACCAAAACAACGAACCCAAAGCACCCAGCGTTGGGCGGGGGCTCCCTTGCCAGTTGGAAACTGCACTTTTCTCAACAGCCAAAACCTCTGGGATGGGATTAAATTCGCTGTAAAAAAAAAGGAAATCTCAACCAACCCGCACACGCTTGACGATGCAGAAACAAAGAGAGTGAAGTGGGCTGCTGGCAGGAATGCGTCTTCACTGTTCGAGCGCGGAGTTTGTGCAAACAGTGCTTCATCGTGCGGCAACATCAGCAACAATTTAGAAGCAAAAACCCCCCCAACACACACACATACATACACAAACGTTAAGCGATTACTTTCGCAATTAGGTACGTGTTTCATGCTGGCTCAGCATGGGTAGGGATTCCCATTTAGGGTTTTTCGGTCTCCCCATCGTTGCTGCCAGCACCCTTTCGTGTGCTGCTCGGCCGCGCTTTCCCGACCGCTGACAAGGGAGCGCACGTTTTCGGATTCATATTTTCGGACTTTTGACAGATACACCTGTCACGGGCAGCTACCCGTCTGCTGCACGAGAACTTGGCCGGGGCGGCGCAGCCGACCGAACCAGAATGAAACATAGCAGCAAACTATCCGCGCGAGCATTTGTTCCTTTTGCTTTTAAACTATACCCTTTTTTGGTTGACTCCACTTGAGTTGGATGATAAAAGGAGGATGGAGCTTTAATTTACGGCATTGGGATTGTTAAATAGCAAGCAACGGCAACGTTTTAATAAAGTTATCAAAATACTTGCATACATTTAGGCGCAGTAGAGCAAAATTTTATAAAATTTTTTTTTTGTATGTGACATTATGATTATGAGACAAATTTAAACACATTTCCAGCTAATCTAGAATTGAATACGACGGCAATCAAACGTGACATTTTGCGCACATTTAGGCGCTTCAATAATGTTCAGTTACGTTCGGTTGAATAATATTTTGTATTTTAATAATTCAATACTATTGCTATTTGCTATCGATCAACAAAAAATAATTCATTTGCCTTATTTGCCATTCGTTTACTGCATTTTGTTGCAGCTGTTTTCCTCTCCATATGCCATTTGCATACCTCGCCGCGTTTTGCGATCGCATCGGCTGGAAATGTTTGCTTTCGCCTACCAACCATAATGAATAATCGTATTGCGTGCCTTCAGGCGCCTTAAAAAAAGCAAAATAATGGTATTTTCCCTTTATTTACCTTTTTATTTTACTCATGTAAATCAGTTCACGTAAAAAGCACGCAAACAAACCATTTTTTAAACTTTTGCATACTTTTAGGCGCTTTAAATTCGCTAATGCCAACTTCTTGCCTTTAATTGATGATTGAACGGTGTTTCATGAACTTTTGCTAAAATAGGATTAAGCGCATAGCACCGTTATCGATACAGTTTAAGCGGCGAAGGGAATCGGCTGCTCCCAGGGAACCGCACCACGTAGTCTAGCAATGAAGAGGAGGAAGAAAACCAACAGAACACCAGGGAATTGAACCATCTCTGGGAAAGTTCTGTTTTGCATCCGTTTCGAGGAAACCACTTCCCCTTGAAAAAATAAGCGAAAAATAAAAACACTCGTGACAGGATACTCTCCCAGTCCCGAGCACGCATCCCCTACACATCCGCCACCGGGTGGAGGAAAGAGTGCTTTGCCCGCCTGCTCTACGCCACTTTCGGTGTTACCGTGGCAAAGTTTTCACAGCATTGCTTCACCTCGCTTCAAAATCGAAAATCGATTCTCGTCACACGTAACGAACGGCACGGCCGGGAGTCCCCAGAGGGAGGGCGCTGTGGTGTTTTTGGGATGGTAGAATTGGTAGCTTGGGGTGAGGGGCTAAATTAGTTATACATTTTTTGTGTTGAGGGGTTTGCAACCGCGGGGCAGTGGCTTCATTATGGCGTCTCACGTGAGCTTTGATCGGGTTCAATCGGTTCAAATTTTTGGTGCGCTTCGTACGAGCGAGGGTGGAAAACGAAACTCGCGTGTGAGAGGGAGTGGCGCACGAGTCGTAAACCATGACGCTCATAATTATGGTTCACGTGCTGCGGCAGTGGGCTGCGCCGAGGGGGTAAGATTGCGAGGAATGAATGATGTACTACAAGAAAATATTGATATCCCGTCGCAGGGTCATCCATCGACGTCAAGGGCCGCCACCGATGGCTGTAAACTGCTGGCTGCTTTCGCAACAAAGCACACGCTTGGCATGGCAGCAGCTTCGAACTGTAGCGCCGGATTATCGCACTGAAAAAGGCGCCCATAAAACCCGGTATACTGCCAGGTCTGTTAAAAGCGTGTTAAAACTGTTTACATTACAAATTAATCTTTTCCGTCGCCGAGACGCAGCGCTGCCGAGGCTGTTCATTAATAACGGACCGCTCGAGCGAATAGTTGGAAGTGTTGTGCAAATGCTGTAAAATCGTAAACGTTGAAAATGGCAATTAATATCTCGGGTGTAAGGTTTAAGATTGCCGGTGCGACGGTCGAGCGTAGCGCCGGAATCTATGCAATGCGATAATTTCGTGATGTATTTTTACTGATTTTGCTCATTGAGCTCATTGGATTACAAAACAGACATTTTGAATCAGTAAACATTGAACCATTCAAATAAATATTTCAAGACACAACACCCCCTACACCAAAATAACCAAGATAGTGGCAATGCTATTCTTTTTGTTCTAAAATGTGCTTCAAGCTGTCATTAAATTTTATACTAATCATCGCTGTAAATGATCTATTGTGGAAACATAAAAAATATTACAAGAGCATAATTTGCTAGAAGTTGAAGATGATTGATAGAAAAAATTAAAATAACTAGCATAATTTAGCATACCTTCTCGCTAGTTGTTTTCTCGCCAGCACGGGATTGTACTAAAAATTAAGAACGCCTAGAGGTATGCAACTTACTTTCGTTTCTTTGCTATTACCCAACATTTGTACTTTTAATTTGTACTTTATCAACAATTAATTTTGCTTAAAGTGGCGTTTAAACGCCTAAAACGCGTTTCCCAATCAATTAAACGTCGCACCTTGCATAGCTGTAGGCGCTTGCAGGGCGACATGGCGTAAAGTTTCGGCTTATAAACTGTTTTGCAATTTTAATTAGCGACATACTTGCTGTATCCGGTATGCGGGCGTCCAACAGCCTCGAGTGGTGCCGGAGACGACCCGCGACCTCGTCGAAACAATTTCCACCGAAAAGCCATTGTTACCAAAAACAAAGCTCCCGCTCCTGCGCGTACCGAGAATTGTGGCGCTGTTGTGTTATTTGCGTGTTTTTTTGGCTTCGGGTGAACCGTTTCGACCCATCACCCCGAGAGGGACAGAATTGCGCACATTGCTGATTCGTTTGTTTCTTTCGCTCTTACTTTGCAGGACATCCCGCTGCACGTGGCCATGCTGTCTCATCTGCTGATTGCCTGGGACCGCAAACGGTGGCTCACCGATCCGCTCAAGGTGCGGCTGCCGGCGTTCGTGTGCAGCTGCGCTTCCTGGCTGGCCGGGCTGGTCATCGCCCTGCCGTACCCGATCTACACCACCTATCTGGACCTGGAGGTGAGTGAAAATTACTTTTCACTGGAAACCATTCCCGTTTGTTAAGAGGGGGGGATGTTAGATGTTTTAAGTTAGTGCGGTTTAGGTTATCGAGCACCGCGTGGTAAAGGTGTTGGGGAAGGTAACGCGATCCCGTCTATACTACCAACAAGCCATGTTATGTCTATCTTGAAGTTAGTTTGGGCAGCTTTGTGGCTGTACGATTCAAGAAGAGTAGGAAGCGGTTGATCATCAACCCGTTTATCGTTTAACGTAAATTAATTACTACATTCCACACTGTTTTCACCCGTTCGCCCGTTTGCGCCTGCAGCTAGGCAGCACGCCATTTTGTTGATCTTTTGCAGCAATAGTACTGCAACAAAGGAGAGTGGAGTTTATGCTAATCTTGATCGTAGCTCGTAAAGGTGCATTATTTTGCCTGCTCCTCCTTTGAATCCCTCCCTTCTAGCACTGCTGCTTCCATACTTGCTTGATGACGCCTGAAGGTAGGCAAAATTTTCATTGCGAGTATTCTTCGTGAACTATTAGTCAGCTTCAATAATCGTTAGCATGAAAATGCTTTTTCACCTTGAACAACCGAAGCATTCTTCGTTAACGCCTAAAGGTAGGCAATGCATGTGCACTTTTTGAACGCTCTAAGAACCCAATTGACATTTTCTATCTCGAAAAACCGGAGTTTCGAGCTATTTTCCTTAAACTGCACTGGTTTAAAGGAATTTTAGAACAAGCCCTTTAAAATCGATTTTGATGTGGCTATTATTTTTATTATTATTATTATTATTATTATTATTATTTATTGTTTCGTTGCTTTCTTCTCTATCGTTTTGGGAAATAAAGTTTCCGATTCTTATAGTCATTTTATACCATAAACCACTGAATTTCCATCAAATGTACGAAATGTACCTTTTTTTCGCCAAGTATAAAAGCAAATGAATCTAAAACTAATTGCACGCCATCATCATCCAATAGGAGAGGGTAATTCGCTCGCGCATACGAAATTTGAACGCTTTCAACACGTTTTATCACGCATAAATCCACAATTTGTGGTATCACGAGCACCATTAGAGCAGATCATGGATTAAAATTTAGAGCAAATGTTACTTGGGTTGGAACTTCTGCTTGAAGAACTGAACTCAACCCAACCCAAGTGACATTTGTTTTAATTTTTTTTGCCATAATCTGCTTGAATGTTGCACGAGATACCAAAATATGTGAATTTGTGAGAGATAAACCGTGTAAAAAGTATCAAAATTTCGTTTGTGCGTGCGAATGACCTTCTTTAACTGGATGAAGATGGCGTCCAATTCGTTTAAGATTAATTTGCTTTAATATTAGGCAAAAAGAAGGTACGAAAGCATATGAAAGCGTATGAAAGCATAGAAAAATACGCTTCACAGTCGTGGTGCAGTTTAAGGGAAGTTTAAGGTGCCAGTTTAAGGGAAACAGCTCGAAACCTCGATTTTAGAACTCGAAAATGTCAAATGGGAAGTCAATTGATGAACGCCTAAAGGTAGGCAATGCATTTACACATATTTAAGCGCTTCGCAGTCTTGCGATTTTGAAATAATGGATCAAATCATTTTAATTGTTTTTTTTTTTTTAATTGAAATTAAACAATAATCCATAAAGGGCCAGAAGGTATAATTCTCGTACCAGGAAAGCTGTTCGAATAATGTCGAACTTTTGCTTCTTGACAAAATATTCCAATAATCAGTGCCCTATCAGTCGCCTACAGATATGCAAGGTGCGACGTTTAATTGATTGGGAAACGCGTTTTAGGCGTTTAAACGACACATTAAGCAAAATTAAGATGTTCCTTTTTTTAACGTGATCTTCCACTTCCACTGCTTCTAGCGTATCGAGCAGCACTGTTTCATTATTCAAAGTAGCTAGAATGCTCGGCTCGATTTGTTGCCTTCCTCGCCAACGCAAAGCGAATGTGAATGCTCGGTCGCTCTGCTGATAACGCTCATCAATTATCAATTGCCTTTCCGGGAAAGCGTCGCTACATTACCGCAGGGCGCCTGCAGGTAGGCAATGCCCACTACACACGCTGGTGCACACAATTCGGTTTTTGAGCACATTTAATTTCACACCAAGTGGAATGCGAGTGGCGAGCAGCTTGCGCCCGACAGCGTGGTTGTTCGCCGCTCGTTGCTCAAAACGATGGCGATAATAACGGGATGCCTGTCCGGCCGCGGTTGCCGCTCTTGCCAAAGTTCCAAAGCTCACGCGTGGACGGGCAGAATTCGCAGAGCAAGCGCAAGCACGCGTTCCATTATCAGGCAATTTTTGTTTTTTGTTTTAGTTCTGTCGACTTTTTTTTTACTTTTTTCTGCTTTGCTCCAGATGTGTTATTTCGATTTTACTTACATTTTTCTGGTTTTTCGCTGGTGTACACCGCTCTTTCGATTCGGAGGGTGGGTGTTTTCGGTTGTAGTCTCGTGTCCGAAATGAATTTTCCGCTCAACCGGCTCAACGCATCGTCCGATTGATAGCTTTGTACGGCAAGTGAGCCATACACAGTCGTGTACGTGCGTGTGTGTGTAACGTGCGTTTTTGCGCGCCATGCCATAAATCACTTCGACCAGTCGTCCATCTCTCCGCTTTCATCTCTTTCTCTGTGCTTCTTTCTCCGCCTATGCGAGAAGATTAATCCATCCAACCGGTCCATGTGTGTGTCTGTGTGTCGTGTGGCTAAAGCCATCCACTAAGCCGGCGCTCCAAAAAGGTGGAGGTGTTGGGAGCTTTTATCCCTTACGACAGGACACACTTTGCAGGTGAGCCCTTCAAGAGCAGCCATCATTTAGAGGCAACCCGGTTCGACCCGTTGGTCCGGCTGGTAGTGGAAATTAAGCACACACACCAACAACCGCTTGTTCGCTTTATGATGTAAGCTGCTCCGTTTTGTATGTGTGTGTGTGTTGTATATTTTTTTTTTCAAGATCGGCACCAAAAAAACGAACCCTTAGCTACATTGAGCAGCCTAATCCAGCGCAAAAGCTGTCAAAATTCAAAGCGGCTGAGTCGCATTACGAAAATCGTTTCCAAAATGCGCCCTAATGCCGGACCCAGCCTCTGCGGAACCTTTTGCTACAGGAAGGGGAAGGGAGTGGGTAGGAAAAAGTGACACAGCACAAAAGCATCCAGCCGCGCGTGGCCGGGCAACGGCCTGCCGATTGCTAACAATCGGTTAGTTGTAGTATTTTTGTCTACTTTTTCATTCACTCTCCCTATCTCTCCTTCAGTGCGTCGACAAATTCATGGTGGCTCCTCTGGCGTGGGTTTTAAATCTTCAAAGCTACGCAAAAAGAAAAAAAAACAAAATACACACACAAACACACACACTCATAGGAAAACAACATCCCTTTTGGTGCCGTGGCGATGTTTTGCGAAACTCTTTTTATGTGTTCTTGGACCCGAGACAGAAGAGGACCCTACAACAGCAACAACAACAGCAAAGGGGATCCCACAAGCACACGCCCACACGCGCTTGTAAGTTATAATTCCCACCCATCCCCACCTGCTCCGGAGAACAGCTTGGGACCAGCCTTCCGGCAACATCGGTACGCATCGCCGCACACGCTACGTTGCGGTTCGGTGAATTACTGATCGGCCGTCGTTGTGGTTGCAAAGGTTCGCCATGAGGCTCCCCCAGGCTGCTGCATGCTGTGTGACTGTGTGTGTGTGTGAACGAGCTGTAGACAGATCCGTTTTTGGGCGAAACAATACTTCGAGCGTTTGGCTGTGTGTGGTGCGCCACGGCGCAAAGGGCAGCGAGTGTAAAGTCTTTGCCGAATAAAACCGACTCCTCTGTCAGTACGCAGCAAGCGTTTGTGTGTATATTAAGTAGCAACAATCGTCTGTAGCCCAAATGAAGCTACATGAGAAACTGGAAGTGCATCAAAGGCTTTTTTTGTATTATATGTTTTCAAGCATTCCATTGCGTTATGCACGCGTGACAAATTAATATATGACGTTTTGATTGCGCTACGCTTAACCGAGCGCATGTGATTGCTTTTAGGAGGAAAAGCTTTGCCGGTATGGAAATGGGAAGCCTTAATGTACGTGACACACCCAAACCCGTCACAGGCCCGGGAGCACACATCACACGAAGCCGCATTGCTTGAATAAACTGGTGCAATGTGTCACCTTAGCTGTTTGTTCCGGCGTAAGGGAATTGGGGGTAGTTTCAACACCTTAACGCTTTGCCCTGATTGCAATATTTTTGCCAGTGTAAACTTACTAGTAGCCATCGTAAAAAGCTTGTTTGATTCATTATGTAAAATCTTACCAAAAAAATTGGAATTCCTGAATTGATTTTAATAACATTTTGAAAACTAAATTTGTGTTTTTTGTTGCATCAAGACTGAAGTGCGGGTAAGATCGACACCATGATGGAGTAAAATCGACACATAACTTTTATAATAATAACTTTTATTATAGCTTATAACTTTTAAAATAACAAACTCTTATGGCCGATTGTTTTTCATTGAAGTTCTACAAAGTATTTCGTACCAATTTTAGGAAAAATTAACAAAAAACTGGTGTACCGAATGAATGGTTAAAATTCCCTTTAAAATAATCTTCCAGCAATCTTCTGTTTTTTTTCATATAGTCGAAGAGTGTTCTTTTTTCTCTTGCAACTCGAAAACCAAAAGTCGAACATGTGATTCCATACCATCGACTATTTTTTTTTTCCTCAGTTGAGCCTAAACCGGCCTAAAGTAAGCGTAAAATACGGTCAAAGCCATAACAATATTAAATTTAAAACCCTGAAACCCCTCATAACGAGTTTTATCCATTCCAATGACTCACTCGTTATGCGAGAAACTCTTTATGAGGGAGGCTTTTTACCTGCAATTCGTAAGAAATGGGAAGTAATTGGTTCCAGGTTAAATAAAGTGCAGGTATATAGGGATGATATGCATCACAACCGTACGGAACACTTTCAAGTGGCAACAGTAATCCATCGATTAATGCACTACACTACACTACACACTAAAATCCTGCCCACTTCTACGGCCGAAGACGAGGAGAGCCTCCAATATTGTCAAATAAGAAGGAAAGAAGTGGAGCAATTAAACTGAGGACACTATCTCACTTACTCCACCTGTCGATAAGCGCAGCAAAGCTCTCAGCTCCACTATCTGTTCTGAAAAGAGTTATCTGGACGTGGGGTGGACGCGCCTACGGGGTGCGGACCGACTTTTTTCGATTGTTTTATGACTTCCTGAGTTTCGGACCGGCAGTGAGTGTTAATGTGTCACCTTCCTTACACTTTTCCTCCACACTTACACCTGTCTCTTTTGAAAATTGCTTAATATTTAACGATTATTAATATGGAACTTTCGAAATGAGCACGATTTCTTATTGGGAATAAAAATGAAATTGCTCGTTAGGCGAATTGCTCGTTGTTGCTCGAGACTTTACTCGTTAAGAGGAGTATTCGTAGATTTACTCGTTATGCGAAAACTTCGTTATAAGGGGTACTAGTTATGAGGGGTTGCACTGTATTACAGGGTTTCCCACGATTTATTGGTCAGTTCCCATTAGATCCCATTGGTCAGGTCCGATTGGATGTCAATACAATTGGACCAAAAAAATCTGGGAAAAGGCCAACAAATCGTGAGAACGCACCAAAAAAATTGGGAACCAACCAGTCAACCAACAAATCATGGGAAACCCTGTATGAGAGGTTGCACTGTATTAAGTACATGTTTTGAGTCCGAGTTTGGCAAACGTTCTATGAGAGAATGATAGCTAAAATCCTTAATTATAAGCTCCTGGGCTTGTTCACATCGCGAGTTTTAAAGCTTCTTAGGTGTTTTTAATTGAGTGTTTGCTCAGCTTGGTTATTACGTTAGCCGTACATAGTTACGGGACATCTGTTGAAAATATAGGCACCTCAAATTGCCATATAAAAAAAGGTACCATTCTACAATTAAATGGTTTCTGATCAATGAAATGTGACTCAAATATTCGAAACAGGTAATTTAAATAATATGTACTATTTTTTACATCAAAAAGGTCTATAAGTACTAAACCGGCATGGTGTCGATCTTACCCGCTGTGTCGAACCAAACCCAAACATCCCCTACGGCGTACGAGCTGTAGCGGCGTAACCATTTGCCGCCCAATTCGGTACACTTCACCCGCACAACAATTCCATGTTGCGAATTGTTGGCAATATTCTTTCCCCAAATGTTGCCAAACACAGTGCAAAAGCAGCGGCACACCGAACCATAGCCAATCGTTGCCATGGCCGCTGCGGTTTGCAGAATTTGCTGCAAAGTAAACGCCAACTTGCGTTCGCTCCTTCTCCTCCCTTGAAGCTGTTTGATGCTCCCAATAGTTGTACAAATAGTTCCGAAACAAGCAACAGGCATCTTCTGCAGGGGGGGGCGAATTGAAAGAAACATTTCACAAATCCTTTCGCCGGTTCGTCCGGCTGCCAAACGGGGTTGGATTTGAATTTGAAAATCAATGAGCTGCCGGTGCCCTGCGGGAGGGTTTTGTGTTTTTTTTTGCTTTGGCACACAAAAGCAAAATGAAAATTTATAACCTTCCCTCCGAGCGTGTGCATGCTGCGAAAGGGGGAGTGGATTGTCCAAAAACTCCGATCCAATCCCACCTTCGGTCCGGTTTCGGTGCGCTGCCCCGCTGGGCACATGTGAGCATCTTGAACGGTTTCTGTGCCGAGGAGAGTCGTTTTTTTGTTTTGTTTTTACTTCTTTCTTTCGCCTTTGGGTCCGCGTTGTTTTTTTTTATTGGTGTAACGCGATTCTTCACATACACACACACACACACACACAGAGCATGGGGAATCCTCCACACACACACACACACACGCACAAAAACACAACAAACAAGCACCACCTGGGGCGGGTTTCGCGGCACCGTTGCTGTATTTGCTGCATTAGAAAATCAAAGAACCCGCTCCGGGTACGCTCGAAAGCTGAAACCCTCTGCACCCGCACCCTTGCCATCAATCCTAGTATCACTTTTATGTGTGGTACCGCCGCCCACGCTGGCAGCGATTTTCCGGCGATGCTTTTGTGCCAGCGGTATTCGGGCAGCTGCGATCGTGCTAGCTCGTCGGTTCGCGCACTGGGCTGCCCTTTTTCGGACTGAAATGTATGACTGAAAAAGTAGGGTGGAAAATCGTACGCTGGAAAAACAAAAACCAAAACAAAGCGATGCAAGTGGGCAGCAAAAGGGTAAACGCTGGTGGGAGGTGTACCGCTGCGTGACCTTTTTCGGGCCGGAGTGTGAGACGGCGGCAAAGCAAACAATTAATGAATTTAAATGTCTCACCAATGTCTTCAATGTCCTAGCTGCCCTCGAACGGATCACAATCGAACGGATGTCCCTGCAGTGTTACACTCGCCAGTAAATAACGCTTGTGTAACGCTGAGATTTTACTTGTAAACAAAAATGGAGATTAATCGTTTTCTCAGACATTACGGCCTAATGGTTCATTTTTCTAGTTTTGTATTGGGTGAGACGCTTCTGCTGCATCGTTCTCGAGAAATGGTGCCACCATTCTCAGATAAAGTGAAAAAAGTTGACAACTGTGCGCACACTTTCTCGAAATTTTGTGATATAATGGTCGTAACTTGAACACGCTCGAAACGTTAGTCGCCAAAGACTCGAGAAAGAGTGCCCACACAATCACTTATGGGGAAAAGCATCAATGTCAAATGCTATGAATTGAACTTAATATAAGTCACTTTTTTTTAACAAGTTTATGACAGAATACAGTGGAACCTCTTATAATATGCCAATATGCCCTTATACCACTATACATGCATTTCTGAAACCAATTATTCCACTCTTCATACAAATCATGACAACTGTAACGAGTGAGTCACTGGAACGCATTAAACTCGTAGTGAGGGATTCCACTGAAAAACCACCTTTGGCCCAAAACAGAATTTTTGCACACTTTTTCGACACATTGTGCGCTAATTTTTTTTTTTTTTTCATTTTATGGATCCACTTTTTTGTAGTGAAAAACTCTGACAACTCCGCCCAAAGATTTGAAAAAGCGTGCCCATGTTCTTAGATAATGTGACAATATTTGACTTATTGGCACACTTTTTCAAGTTTGGTAGATTTTCATCCATTTGAAGCGCAACGGATTGTTGCAAAGACTCGAGAAAGTGTGCTTACATCCTGAGTTAAGGGTGAGCAATCCTGTAAAAGCTCAGCAATGGGTTGGGTTGAAGTGTAGTGCACATATTTAGCAGTAAGAGAAGATTTGTTATCAAGACATTAAAGCATCGAAAACGATGCCTTCGACACTCGACTTGAGTTGAAACATGAGCAAACCTTCTGTCCACTACACACACACACAAACACACTCGCAAAGTCACCCAATACCTACAGGAAGGTTGAACAATGGGACGACGTTCTCGGAATTTAAACTTCGATTTTCGGCCTACGCTTGAGCCGCTGTAACAAAACATTTTCCCCCTACATGTCGGTGCCGGTGAAATATGAGCATGAAAATGGATCTTCGTTCGAGGAAGTCAGCTTCTCTTGCTTTGTGTCGGTTTATGTTTTTGCGTTCACTCCCGTTAGTAGACACAGCGAAATAAAAGAATGTAATAACAAAATTAATCTACCTCACTCCGGCTGCGGCGGTACCGAACGGAGATGGTGTTTTTATTCGGGAGATTATGATCTTAGCGTCACTTTCGCTACAGCTGACCTCATCGTGGAGCGGACACTTCTGCTCTCCACACCGTCATAATCCGATACAGCACGGCACGTTCGGCGATCGGCAAGACTATCGGCCCGGACACACACACACCCACACTCAGGCTGAGTTTGCAACCGTGATTTTAGCTACCGGGTCTTTCCGCGTTGGTACGTTTCTGTTTCGTTTTATCGCACCCCAACTAGCCCGGGAACAATGGGCTGGTACAAAATGATAAAATTTACGAGCTGAACCACCGTCGTGTGCGCGCGGTCGCGGTTCCGCACACCTGGCAGGCCGGCCCTGCATTGCATCCTTTCGGTGCTGGCCGCTGCCCGGCACACGGGAGCGATGATTGTCTGCGCACTGCTGCTTTACCGCCGGAATTTATGGGGCATGTTTAATTTTACGAGCTCGCGGCTTGAGCCGAGCGTGTGCCTTGTGGGCCTGCTGAGCTTTTTTCTTTGTTGCGTTGCTGCACTGTACTGCTCGTGTGCAACGAACTAAAAGGAGCTGTTTTTTTGGGCTGCATTTCAGAGAATGAAAAGTGACAAAAGAGCAACGAAAAAAAAGCTACTCCCCACGAATATCCTGTTCATGATTTTCTGCATGTCCGGATGTAGCTTCGCTCAAGGGACGAAAAAAAAACACACGCACACACACACACATTAAAAGAACTTTCAAATCACTCTATTAATAACATTTCATTCTCCATTTCCACCTACCTAGAAATATCTGCCGGGCTTTGCCGGCGTGGGCATCTGTGCGGTCAACCTGGTGGACGACATGCAGGAGTACATGCGGGGCCTGTTCGTGATCATGTAAGTATGCGCTGCACGATGAAATTATGTGGTTTGCTGGAGCAAAAAAAAAGAGAGAAGGGAGCGCAAAAAATATCTACGAGCTGTCAAATGTTTCGCTCGCGTTTTGAAACGAGACGAGAAAGATAAATCTTCGCTCGGTTAGTCCCATTTACAGGGGTGAGGTTTTTTTTGTTGCTATTGTGCAGTGTTGCGCCTGAAAGTATGCAGCGCGAGTGCAGAGAATAATTCGATCTAGCGATCCTTGGTTAGTTCGCAGAAAAACACCTTTTTTTCAACTATTTTCCTTGTGTGAGATTAAATGTAAAGCAATTATTGGTATATGGATTGGACGCGGTTGTTTGTTCAATATTTTCCAATTTTTATTTTCTCCAGCATTCATACTCAATAATATTTTTTATTTACCATACCTGGCAACAAAAACTATGAAAAAGCTGCCATATTGCCTATCTTTAGGCGCACAAGCTGCTTTTCATTTTTGCTCATTATTTGATCATCTGTTTGAAGTCGGTCCTGTAGTACAGTCGTCAACTCGTACGGCTTAACAACATGCCCGTCATGGGTTCAAGTCCCGAATGGACCGTGCCGCCATACGTAGGATTGTGACTAATCTGCTATGGGGGGAAATACACCACAGTGACTTACAGGGTTTTCCGATAGAACTGAAGACCGCGGGACACTGTGATGAATCTGCGGGAGTAAATCGTAAGACTGCGGCAACGATATTTGAAAACGTTGACGATACCGAATCTGCGGATTTGTATCGCAGGACTGTGGGACACTTTTTCGGGCACACTATCGCACCCCAAGGACATATAACTTGACAGCCTAAATTTTTATTTATAAAAACTGGGTTATTTTTATCACAAAATAAGATAATTTTCCAAAAATAATCAGGAACTGGTGATAAAATATATCCTTTGACTCATTATCCGTGTTATTCGCATATCCGGGCAAGGTAAAGTCCCGAGGAGCTCGGATAAACGGCGCTCCACTGTACTTGCAACAGTACATTGTGAGGTACCAAGGAAAGTGAATTATTTGAAAAAAACCCTTTTTTAATTTCAACTAGTCTGATGCATATAACTAGAATGATACAAAAAAAAGGTTTCCAGAAGAAGTAGAATACTGTTAAAAAAAATTCATTCCTAAACTTAGCGCCTCAAGGTATGCACTATGTAACACAAAAGTGTCTTATTTAGCCAAAGAGCGTGAATTTGCACCACACGGTTGTCTTTTACGCCTTTTAGGCAGTTAACACATTCGGTTTTAGGTAATACTCAGTAATAAGTGGGTTTGCTTCACTCAATCATTGGAGATGTATTTTTGGAGTGCTAAAAGAGTGCCATTTAAAAATGTTACCTACATTACTACAATTAACCCCTCCGCTTGTGCTCTTTCTCTGTCCCTTTTATTTGCCCCGCCTGTAACATGATTCTCCCAGCCACTAGAGATCAATTAGTATGCTGAATCCAATAATAGGGATGAGCTCGTGATGAATTATTAGATTACTTCCCACCCTAACCCGGACAAAGAGGCTGGAGGCGACAAGCGTTTTTTGCGTACACACCAACATCCAATCATATTGGTGTTAATACAGTAGTGAATGCTGTATGCTTTTGTTTTGCTTTTTCCGTCCTACCCACGCCACGCTTTGTTCCCAGCACGGACACTATTAATTTGCTATCGTTTCACAGTTTACCACGAATACCCGTTAGCGCGCAGCAACTCGATTAGATTGATGGATTTCTAATTGAATTGATTGATGAAAACGTGAGCACGCCGCTGAAGAGGGTGAGCCGAGAAAAAAGAAGAGGAAAAGCACAAACCAAATAACAACAACAACACAAAATCCACTTTTTTCATCTTCTTCCCCCGTTCATCTGCCCCACGGGGTCCGGTTCCGATTCTAGCAAACTCCCCCACACCGAACCGCCTTTCTCATCTTGCTAATGGCAACCTTTTTCAGCTGGAGCTAGTGGGAAGGTTTTTTTGCTCTGTTCTTCTTCTAAAATCTAAACGATAACACGGAAAGGGGAGAGCTTTAATAGGTTTAGGGTTTTGCGCGAGGGGCCACAAGGGAGCCAGGTATAATGATTCCCTTTCCCTACAGCTCCCAGCAACCCCTTTCGGCCAGGGTTTAATGGCCAGTCCATCAAGCGCCTAGCGCCCAGCTGCTGGTGTTTAAGGTGCGAGATACCGTGGTTGATGTTATTTTTCACTGCCAGCCGCCCCGGTGTTCATTCTCCCACACGGTGTGTCCTTCACGCAGGTAGCACAGAGGCCAAGCTTTTTTCCTTCCTCTCTCACTCTCTCCTACTCCCATCTAATAGTTGTCCCTTGGCATGGCTCAGGAGCTGAAATCTACTCGGCAAAAGGCCGACGAAATGGCAAACAGAATGCAAACAACAAGGCCTTCGCAAGGCCCCGTCGGCAATGTTATTGTTCCCCCTCCTCCCCTGCTGTGCTTGACTACCTGTGTCTGCGGAAACCCTTCCAGGAAATAGTCACCACACGTGCGTGTGTGTGTGTGTGTGACGAAGGGCGGAAGAGTTGATAGGCAAGATGATTACGTTGATGATGATGATGATGATACGAGGCAGGAGGATCATGTATACACATATCAATCATGTGAAAATAACCTCCCGCAGCAGGATAGGGAAGGAGCGTACCGGGAAGGAAAAGTGAAAATTTCGTACCATATTGTACTATGGGATTTGGTCGGGGGTATGTTTGCTTCCGTTTCAATGAGACTTTTATAAACGTTTGCCGACGATTCCAAGAATTGGAGGCAGCTCCAGATACGTTGCGAAGAAGTTTGGAGCCCCCTCCGTGGAACTGTTTCGGACGTCGAACCGATCGGACGTTGACAAAGAAATCAATTTGGAAGAATAATTTCCATAAAAATCTCCACAATTTTTTTGGAGCAAACATAATGTTTGCTCCAGTTTGGCCGACGGATGTGGAATATTTTTATTTATTTTTTCTGGAACCTGATTTCTGACAAAACAGAATATCCCATAGTGTCCTCAGCTTGACCGGGACCCCCTCCTATCAACCGAGCCCGGAAAAGCCGGAGCAAAAAGGGCACAGCATGGCACAGCACGAGCAGCGATAAGAATGCTCGTTAGGAGGGGGGGACGTAAGACGTACCCGGGGCGATTCGAGCTCGGCCAAGAAGATAGGGCGGCGACTATCGAAAGGAAACGAAAAGCCTCAGCCCCGCAAGGTAACCGAAAGTGTCATCAGATGCTTCGTATTTGTGTGAGTGTGTGTGCGCGCTTATCCCTTTCGCCATCCACCTCAGTTGACAGATGACGTAGACGTAGTCGCGAGTCGTTCCCCCGAAAATGCAGCAAATATTGTTTAGCTCACTGTACGGGGGCAATTCCTTCCCGAAGCTCCTCAGGGTTGCCAACGCAACGTTGGCCACGGTCGTGCGAGGTGGTTGATTGTTTATTCATACTTCAACGTTGCTTCCGATGGCTAACGAATGGAGCGCACATGCATGGTTGAAGTGCTGAATTACCCCAGCTATATGGACTGTGGGACGCGCTGACAGAGGCATCCAATAAGCTTTCGGCGCCACCTTCACGCCAAATCGGGATGGTGGAGGCGGTGAAGTGTGCTCCTCCCTCAGACGAATGACCTGTCGAAGCTCGATTGATCAGCCTGACTTCCTCGTGCCTCGCCATGGTCGGTGCACGCCGGCATCGGTCGCAAAAACAATGAGACGGTGAGAGTAATGTTTGCAGCAGCCGGTGTGCAAGAATTAGATCCAAACGAACATCGGGAGATGGTGAGATAGCAAATGGAATAAAAAAAATAAAGAGCAGGGATGTACCAGTTTTGGGAAAAAATTCATGAGTATTTACCAAGTAAAAACTGTCTTCAATTGTACCATTGAAATTTAAGGTTTTCATTAGCACATTACATAAGCAATACGGCTTGGCCGTTTTAAAGGAAACCAGTATAAACCGGTAGCTTTAGTACGCATTTACCAGTACTGCAAAGTGTCATTGTCAATCTCATAAAAAATCTGACTGAAACAAATTCCATATCAGCTTCACATAATCAATTATGATAATCAGAGGTGATGCTCAAACAATGGGTCTGCCCTATACTTGCTTGGTGACGTTTTAGCATCTAACGCTTGATCAGGTACTATGGCACGACTTTTTTATACTGTGATCAGTTCTTCAAAATGTCACTGACAGAGTCATGACCAATTCCGGCTGAAACAAAACCATGTCAGCGTTACGAGCTCTACTGTGATGATCAGAGGTGAGACTCAAAGAGTTGGTGTGACATTCACATGATTGGTGACATTGTGTGCAACCAACTCTTGATCAGTCACTTGGTCGCGACATTTTCTGTCGGTGATCATCACGATAGTCATGGGAGATATCCGGTGCGTGCGAGTCATCACAAGCAACAAATCGAGCATAAAAAAAATGTCATGACCAAGTGAGTGATCAAGAGTTGGATGCTAAACAAAATGTCATCAAACAAGTGATTGGTCCATCAACTGTTTGAGTCTCATCTCTGATCATCACAGTTGTGTACGTCAGCTGATTGTAGCGTCATTTCAGTCATAAGTGTTGGTGACACTGTTCACAGCCAGAAAAAGTCATGATTATGCTTGCGCCGGCATTAAGCTCAGCTTGTCAATCAGATTATTGCGTTGGATTCAAGCATTCGCATGTCGCGTTCGGCATGTCATGACATACTTTCATTGAGTATCAGCAAAGAGCATCAATCTACCACAGATATGTTCATTGTTTTCCGTGGTAATTATCCTGTGATTCTCATGGCATTTTGCTGCAAAGGCATATAGTATTTAACGTTAGCATTTGTTAATTTGATTGAATCATCATATATACACACATTTGGGGAATGCATGTCACTGTTTAAACGATATTTCTACGAGAAACACGTCAATTTTCCAGCTCGATCAATGGACAATCTGTTACGCGTTTTGTTATGCCTCCACTCAAACTTAATAAAAGATCTTTCCACAATTACTTCGGGTTCACTTTTTTAACAGATCCTAGTTTCGCACCTTTTAGTAGATGTAATTTGGAGGAAGCCAAATGTAAAAGGTAAAACACTTTTAATCGCGTTTCAACTTATTGATAAGGCATGATGGCCTGAAATTCACAAAAATCTTAAAGTTTTCATTTTGATGAAAAAGCATTTGCTCTTGATGATTGGAGATTTTGAAATTGTATGAACATTCATTTAGTCCTTTTTGAGAAGACTGAACAAATCGTTTACAAACCAAGATCTGACTGCACGATATCTTCATTGGACAAATATAGTTGTTGAAGTTGAATAAAATGCATTTAACATTTTGGTAAAGAGTCTATGTACTTGGCAAAACTGCGCATAGAACATGGACTAAAACACTTTTGATAAAACTGTTAAAAATGCATTAAAACTCCATTGAAACGAAAATCCCAGTGTAAAAACACGGTAAAACCCAAAGAATAAATCACGGTTAAAAAGGTTTTTAATTCCACGGTACAACACTGCCCGAAGAGCGAACATCCGGAACTCGATCTGCCATATAAATGAGCACTGTACACACACACCGCATCATTGCTCGCCCACCTAACCACCTAACGACATGTTTTGCGACCATTGTCGTCGACGCGTGTACACGCTTGGGTACGGGAGAATCGACCCGTTGCCGTTTGACGTGACTGGTGGCAGTTTGCACGTCGTAGTGGCCCAACGATAGGGCCCTTGTTTGCTATTTTCACTCTATGTCTAGCGCGCGCGAGAGCGAAAAACGACCACGGCGTGTGTGTGTGTGTGTGTGTGTGTGTGGATGAAAAAAAAATCAATGAACCATCCCAGGGCGATCCCGCACGCTGGGACCGTCCAGCCGTGGCGCGGGCGGGTAATTGATAAAATATAGATAAATTGCCATTTATTACAATCGACCTCATTAGGTCGGGGGCCGGGACGTGAGCGGAGCCGAGATGCTAATGTACGCGCGCGTAAGTAAACAGGAGAAAGAGAGAGAGAGAGAGAGAGAGAAAGAGTGAGAGAGATAGAAAAAGCTAATGATGAGGTTCCACCGAAAGTCTGAAACAAAGATGTGACGCTTCAAACGAAGCGGAACACATTCCAACGCTTACTGTCCGCTGTGCGAATCTAACCATCTTCCGCACATGTTGTTGGACGTTTGTACTTGTCCATCATTGCGCCCCACGCCCCACAAAACGTAACTGATCCTTCTTAAAACCAAGTGTCAATATGTTGTTACATCCACGATCTCAGTAAACCCCCCCCCCATCCCCGGGGCTTGTCTAACTAATCCGCTTTGCTCCGGCCAGCGGGTTTGCGGTGATAAATTATTCATCACTGCAGGACGGAATTTTTTAAACGCTCTGCATTATGCTCTCCCCTACATCGAGGTATGCCCGTATGTGTGTGTGTGTGTGTGTGCGAGTAATTCGTTAATCTGCAGCTCTGGCGCTGGTGCCTGCTGCTGTTAGGACGGTTGCTGCTCGCTGCGTGTTTCTCTGTGCGATCGATAAAATCGAACTACCCACCGAAAAACCGTTCAGCACCGAAGTGCTACCCGGGATCAGTGACCGGACGGGTGGCGTGGGACGAAAAGAGTCTTGTGTGGCCATGCAATCGGTCCCGTGGGAACCATTGCCATCGGACGCTCGACGGAAGGCCCTCCTTCCGATAAGGGCAGCGATTTTGTGCCGTGCCGCCCGATGCAGTTCGTCGAGGGGTCCGTTGAACCGTTGAACTTGCAAGGCCAAATGGACCCGGTGTGGGATGGAGGGCATTCTTCCATGTGCCGGCGAACGCGGTCAAGCGTGATGGGCGTGTATCTGAAGGGTAGAGCATCGTCGGCCATCGTCGGTGTCGGGTGGGACATGTTAAAACCGATCATTGGGGGTTTCCTTTTTTTCCTTTTTTTTTTGTCCAGCCTTGTGGGCAGTTCTGAGCAGCTAGCTAACCACCACCCTGGGTCATGTTTGATGGCTGATGCCGCCCCATATCCGAGTGCTGCTAAGTGGAGCTGCTTGGAGGACGGGACCGGGATGACTTCCATAATAATTTCCAACGCTCAAGCAGCGGGGGCCTGCAAATTCCTGCAAAACTATCTCGGAAAAACTATTGCGAGGTTCCCTCTCCCCTTTTTTTTTTATTCCGGAAGTTCCACATCTCCCATTAATAAATAACGATAAAACTCAATGGATTACTTGCCCGGAGGGGAGGGCAGTACCCGGGACGCTTCCGGATAGTGAGAGTCGGACTGAGGGCGCACCAGCACACACCCAACCCAACGTCATCTTTAGCTCGTGCTGCCAAGCATGCCAAAAAGTAGGTAAGATTTCGGTGCTCTTTCCGCCCTGCCAGCAATGGGGTTTGGAGCCTCGGAAAGCTCGGACTGCATCAAAACCACCAGCAGATCCGGCGGCACCGGCTGACGAGTAGTAAAATCCAACCGCACGGAGCGTGCGCTGGCAATTTGTATGGTTTATTTATCATCCAGCCCGCCCCGCGTACGGTATGGGACTCTGGGGAGGTGGATTTGAGCCTTCCCGGTCAGTGCCACGGCAAGTGTACCAGGAGCCGAGTTGCTGGAATGCGATAAATTGTCAGCAATTCCGGTCGAGCCGTGGAGACGACAATCCCGGTCCCAACGATGCACTGTCAACGGGTAGGAGCTTTATGGCCTGGTCAGTTTCGTCGGAGGATACACTCCAGTGGTTCCCGAGGAAGGTCCGCAGGCAGGATGTCAAACCGGGAAAGTCAACCAATTCAGGTGCCAATATCACGGCACGGCACTACCGCTCGAGTAGCTTTGACACAGTATCGTGTCGTGCCGTCCGGTGCGAACGGTGGGAAAGATTTATGAGCCTGCGCACCACCCGCTCCGTTTGCCGCAAAAACCCCCTCCCATTGGAGTCTGGGCATTCTGGAGCAATTTCCTATCACGGCTGAATGTCTGAATGCTCCAACCGGGTGCTCCGGTCACTTTAATCCTTTCCCGACGCTTGCAGTACGCGCTGGAGTGCTCCGGGGTCACTGGCTCGTAAATCAAATCACGCCACAAGTTCCCGAGAGGTACTGCAAACTATCCGAGTAAACTATTCTCCAATTCTGTTGTTGTTGTTGCTCTCATACTGAACTGCCGGAGTCTGTAAGTTCTGCTTCGGTAAAACCTCTCCCCCCCCTCCCCCCCCACCTAGCACATGGAGTGGGAGCGTGCGGGACAAAAGCGTGGACCACTAACAATGACAACCACTTGCGTGTAAGTGCATCGCTATCGCGTGTGTTTTACTTTTTTTTTATCGCACAACAGCAAACCCCAGGACTGCGCCAGTTGACAACCCCGGTTGCAGGATTTTCCCCACGCGCCATTTCCATCGCTCTGTGTGGCGCTTCGTTTGATCCGGTGCGGTGTTGATTCGGTGGTTGGCTCGGCAGTGGCAGCGATTTGACCGTAAATCCACGTGCTCGATGGGGGATGAAGGCCACCAACATGCGGGTGTGCCCTCACCACTTGCCACTCCCTTGGCACAGCGTGGTTATGTACCCTACGGCCATGAGTTGCGGTTCCACCTCAAGTCAAGTGTGTGTGTGTGTGTGTATCCCGCCCCAGAAGGATGTGGCGAAGGAGCAACTAGCCAAAGAGGGGGAAAAAAGCAACAAAATAAATAATTGAAAGCGAAAGCGGAGATCTTACCAGGCACATTCACAGCTCACAGCTACACAGCGCACTAATTGAAATGTCCGCCCGCTGCTAATTGTTGGCCCGAGCAGTGTGGAAAGCGGTGGAGGCCCACCGACGGCAAAGATTCCCGCATGCTCAAGAAGCGACGCGTGCACACCAGTCACGTTGCACAGCGGGACTGGTGCAGCTGCAGGAAGGGCCAGATTTAATTAGCAACTGTGCAAGTCCTTCTTAAGTTTTTTTTTTTTTTTTTACTGTTCAGGCAAATGGCGCTGAGATGCACTGAGGTTTCTCTGCTGGCCGTTGCCATGGTGCGCAAAGTGTACCACATCTTCTCGCCAAGCAACAGGGGGAGAGTCAAGCAAAAAGAAGAAAAAAAAAACAGATGCAACGCTCAGTAAGCATCAATTATATTACATTTTATCGTAGCCATCGTGGTTTAAACGCTCACCACGGTGAAGGACAAGGTAGGGAGGTGCACGTTGCTGCTGATGGTGACAAAGGACCTCGGTTACTTGGGGTGCAAATGGCACGATACGTACTGCAGACTAACTAGCTTCTTGCTCAAGGCTTGTCCCGAGTATGTATGTGCTGACTGTGTGTATGTTTGTGTGTTGAACGCTTTTTGGAAGTTTTCGTCTGTACGCGTCGGACACAGGCGCGCGCGCCGACGTCACCGGTACCGTCCCAGCGCGGTTAATCAAAAATGAATTAATAATCATTTACTCAACGACAGGTTCAGTTTGTCACACTTTTTGGGAGGCACTCGGGTCTACGGCCGAAGCAGGAAACAGACGAGCGAATGACCCCGTAACCGCAACAGGGGGAGTAATACGGAGAAGTCTACTTCGCCTCCGCCGCGCTGCACTGTAACTGATGAATAAACAGACACACTATTATATTCCCATTTCTGCTAATCATCTTGTCAGTGCTGTACATACACTGTTGCTGCGTTGAGTTCTGCGTCATCTACACCGCTCGCTTCCAAAAACACAGTTTTCCCAGACCAGGTGTCACAAAGATTCATCGTAGCACTGTATGGAGTTGCCCTTCAGTCTGCGTTCTGCTTATTTGCTTCCCATTCGTTCAATTAACCTTTTCATCTCTCTCTCTCTCTCTTTCTCTTCTCTTATTCTACGCTGCGATTCCCAACCAGGTACTGCGCACCGATGACTCTGCTGGGCTATCTCTACATCCGCACGTCCCGTGAACTGCGTCCCCCGGACGGACCACTCTCGATAATGATGTTCGAAGCCCGGGCCGAAGCTCGCAGCCGTCAAATGTAAGTACACACACATACACACACACACACACACACAGAGACACACCGACACACACACACACACACACACACACACACACACAGACACACCCAACTACTCGTTCGCCTTTCTGTCCAGATTCCCTCGTAGCAATGGTTTAACTGCGTCCCGTTTGTGTACTTGATTGTGCGTGTGTGTGTGTGTGTTAGTGTTTGTGAGTTCTGCTCCCGTGCCCCGTTAACGCGCTTGAACCCCTCAACCCGGGGACTGCTTCTTATCCGGCCGTGCAATAATTTATCGATTATGGAGCCTCTTACCTGGCGGGGGGGGCTTTCTGGTTGGTCGCACACGAGCCGGTTTCCCCCTTTGACGGCACGGTTCGTTTGATTACTGATTGCTGAGGTTGGGATCCGCTAATGAGATGCCTTTGTGTCTCTCTTCGGCGACTTCATCTACCAGCCCGTTCTAGCCTTCGACTAGCTGGCAAGCCTTCGGGGAAGCAATGAACGGATGATGTCTCTACCTGTGGACACCTCCAAATTCACTTCGGCCAATGTGCGTGCTTCGATTATCACTACGGCAACGCACGGTGAGTACACAGTGATGTCCCAATGACAAGCTATTGAAGGCGCTGGAGTTCTGGAATTGAACGATTTTGTCCTGGGATATATCGTTACATCTTCCGAAAACGCGATGCTGCAAGACTTATCTACATCTGCAGATTGCAGCAATAACCAGTACCCATCTTGGTGATGCTCTGGTGTAATTAACAGTCGGCTAACCGTCGTCGGGAAAGTAACCGAAGCAGACGCTACAGATTGCGTCCTCTCGACCAATCACTTAGATATCGTCAGTACGTACTAAGGGTTGGTGAAACACCTTTATGGAAAGGATTGCAGTGATGAGATCACTGAATCGCTGATAACATCTTTCTATCTTGTTAGGGTTCGAAAGGGTTGGATTCTTGGGTTGGGATGGCCAAGCTAAATTGGATGTGTCCTCAGCGTATTTTGTTTTGCTTTTGAAATTGAATGTCCTCACGGAGAGCAGTTCAATGTCTGTCGAGGTATACCTGAATGGTAAGTGGTTTCAGAGAATACTGAACTACGAATTATATCCTCCTCAGCTAGAGATGCATAATATCGAGTATTATTAATTTTGGAGAAGAAAATAGGGATTTTGGTGAGAACATTGGGTTTATTTTCTATGCGAGATTTTTACAGGCATTGGTCATTCATCTTAAGCATAGCCTTTATTGACTTGCTAATTACGTCGAGCTCTTGGGCTTCTAGTGACCTTGATGAAGATCTTTTGAAATAACGACCAATCTGTAATGAGTTCGCATCATCCATAAGACCAACGTGCTATACCTTTACGGTGCTGTCTATATCATCTTCTCTCGCAGACTGAATAACCAGTTCATACTTGCTATTGGACTTGACGAGGTAAATAAATTAGGCAATCATGTCCATTTTGATTCCAGCTTTCCATTTTGTGCAACCACTGCATGGAAAGCAGTCTAGGTCGACCAGCTGTAGGTGCTATAGTTGAGCGCTAATATCCTCGGGCTAGCTCCAAATGCTCTCTCCGTCCGTGTTACACCTTAGCGCAAAGTAAAGGCATGAGGCAGCAGCCGGCCATGAGCTTGCTGCTGTGTGTGAGCGTTAATTTCCTCCGTTTCCACGCCAAGTTCACGGCTGCACATGCTTCTAATGTCCGCGTTTATGCGCTGTTAACGGCGCTTACGCTTGAATTTGCTCCCGAGCGGCATCCTATCAACAGCTCGGAGTTCTGTGCGCGCTGCCCGCGATACGATCTGCACGTCCTCGCTGCTTGAACCATCTGCTGCTGCTGTTGCTGCTGCTGTCATTGGCGGTCGGTTGGCAATTTTCCATATCTCATATCTATCCCTTCAACTCCGCTTCCGTCCGCCCCGTCTGCTTTATTTACTCTCCCCGCGCTTTTGATAATAGCGAGCTGCCAAACACATTCCCTGATAGTGGTTTTATGGCTTCGATTAGATTGGTCCCGCTCTCCGGAACGGGCGCACCGAAATCGATCCAACAGACGTCCGTGTCTTAGCACCCCTCCCTCCCTTGCGTGGCCTGGGTTCACAGGCCACGCACCATCGCTCAAAAGGCGATGAATGAAAACCATCTGGAGCTCGTGCGTAGCGTGATTTCTTCCCTGCCAGCCTGCCCTTGCTAGTCTCTTGGCACTGTCCTTGTGTGCTTGTGCTTTTATACCATCAATCTGTCACCACCTTCGCAGCACAAGACCCACCCAAAGAGCGTGTGCGTGAGTTCGTGTGTGTGTGTGTGTCCACAAATATTTCAATCACATTACCTCACACTCCGGTGAAGTGATCCTTAGTATCCTCCGGTTCCAAAATTGATGTCCCAGGGCCCCGTATGGTGGACGAATAAAAAATCTGCCCCGACCCCGACACACTCCCGTAGCCTCCTGTCCCACCTCACCGGGGGTGGTTCCGGGTGCCGCAAGATGGCACCACAACCGTCGATCGGAATGCTATTCACGGGCAAGGGCAATCCATTTTCGTAGGTGGTGTGTGAAATCTCGGGCACGCGTGAGCTGTACTTGCGACTTGCGTAATTTGTTTGTTCTCTCTCTCTCTCTCTCTCTCTCTGCTTTCTTCACGGTATTTAATTCTTCTCGCATTTTTCACGCGCACACAGCGTGCACTTTTTGTTGGCTCGCTACAAAACGGGAACCAAAAAACAACTTAAAGCGGATGTCTAGAGAGACACAGAGAGAGAGAAAACCGTGGAAAGGACAGTCGCTACCGTGCTCCGTGGGTTCACTAGCGGCACTTTGAGCGATTTATTTCGAAACGGTTTGTATAGCTGCACCGGAATGTAGGCAAGCATCGCGCCACAATTTGTCGCTAGCGGGCGGGCGTCGGGATCGTCAGCAGTGGCGGATTTAACGGTGCGCGGAGTGAGCGGCCGCGGGGGGCCCCGTCAATGTAGGGGCCCCGTGTATGGTAATTCCAGCATATAGAACAGTGTGTACAGTAGTCTCAGCGAGAGCTTCTGTGCTAGATAGGGGCCCCATGGATGAAGGGACTCATAAACTATAGGGGCTCAGTACAGAGTGTTAGCATTAGAGTGTGTTTGATTCAAAACCTATTGCAACAATATGCACCCTCCCCCCCACTCCCCCCAGCTCGACACCTACCGTGGGGCCTCCACTCCTTTTAACGCTTAGGGCCCCCAACACCCTAAATCCGCCACTGATCGTCAGCGAATGCGAAAATTGTTACACCAAATTTGAGTGCACAGAACAGCAAAGTGCAAACAAAAATGGCTAAACTCTCCGGAGAAATTAATGTTCGCCCTAGTCATCGAGCCGCACCGCGGTGGGCGGTGGAGCAAATGTTTTACAACATTTCGGGGGCCTGTATTTCATGTTTTCTTTTGCCTGCTTGTTTGTTTTTTTGTTTTGCACTAGCTCGCATAGGTCATTTCGCCAGCCATGTTTGGCTTTGCCCTTTCCCGATGCGACCGATGTAAGCGATAGTTTCGCAACCGTCCCAGTGCCATTAGAGTCGTTAGGGGAATACTTTAGTTTAAAGGACAGGGCGGCTGCTCCCCGGGGGAGATGAGAGATTTTGCAAATGAAAGGACACCCACGACGGGGAGCACGGATGGTAGCAGCGTTGGGCGCAGTGTCGCGGGAGTGTCCCAAAACTTTTGATCATCTCGTCCCGGTGGCATTATCCATGTAACTTGTTGGTCCGTTCCGTGGAGTAAGTTTCGTGCAGACGGTTTTGTGAGTGTTTGAAGCTGTGCGACATCAAAATCATTTTGCTCGGTAACTTGATTCGCCAAACTAACTTTTTGGAGCAGTAGAGGAATATTTGTAACAAAAATTTTACATGCAAAAACGCGTGGTTTTCAACAAATTGTCACGTTCCAGTGTCTGGAATGAAGAAAAAGCAGCGTAGAAGTTGTTGTAGTAAGATTTGTATGGACTCCAAGTTGAAGATGTATCCAAGACATGTCTTCATTTCGCACCTCAAACAGCCATCGAAGTAGCAGCGTCACATTGAAACGCAAATAAACTAGTTACCACAACTAACTCTCAATTTTGAAGGTCTCTTGGTGGAAAGTGCCTTCAAACGTAACAAACCGTACACTCCAACATGTTCTTGCTGTTCAGTAGGACACCATGTAGCGTCGGTTACTCGTGCAAACGCGTCTATTTGTAGCAAGGACCCGTTACGTACCATACGCACACAAACATTCGCCACGAGCTCACGCAACACCATAAACATTGGGGAGTGTTTCGCTGCGCAATGAGAAGATGCCCAGTAGAAAGGACAACCGCAGACACATCGACCTTAACCTTGAATTAGAGACAGGCGAACGAAACCAAACAAACGTCTGTGCCACGTACTCGCTGTTTATTGCTTTGTTTGCCACATGTATGTAAAACTACCCAGTGGTGACCATCGGTGACCGGGGTGAAACCATCAACCATCAAGAATCGCAAACTTCCCGCCAGTGAATGCGGGGCAAACAGTTTGTTTGCGCTTTTAATTATACGGTGCGCGACATGGGATGGGTCCTGCCGCAACTTTAGCGTTTGCAACAAGTTTCCCTTAACCGTTGGTGTGTGTGTGTGTGTGTGTGTGTGTGCTGTTTGGGTGTGGTGTAGAAGAAGATAGCGTCCACCACTCAGTGAGGGGCACTTGGAAGAAGTGCTCCAAAAGTTTGGAAGTTGTCCACTTACCGACAAGGCTTTGTGGAATGATACCATAAGATCCTTTCTGATCCCACCAAGCGTTGGAGTGTCGGTGAAAGTGAACGTTATTAATGTCGGATGTCCCAGTCCGAGAATAAGAGTAGTGTAAGGCATCCGCTGGGTACACGTTCTCTATTTCTAGATATCATTGGTTCCCAATTCCCGAAGCCCAAACAAATATATTATTACAGGGGTTTTCAGGGATTCTCATAATTGTGGGACACTTCATTGATTCTATGCAACAGGAAGTGAGCTTCGTATGTTGGAAATTGGACTCTTTGGCACCGTTTTTGGACAGGCGCCTTGGAAATTCCTATTGGATTTGTCCAACAAGGATGCGATGGAGCCCAATTCCCATTACATTAAGTTCATTTCATTTAAGAAGGAGTCAATAAAGTGTCCCACAGCTATGAGAACTCCTGGAAAACTCTGTAATTGTTAGGTTTAACTTATTCCAAGAAACGCCAAGTAAATTAAAGCGAGACCCCTACAAAGAAGGCTAACGATACATGGTCTTAAGGTTTAAATGTCTGAATGCAACTGAAATAAACGGATTTGTCTGAGGAGCTTGCCCAGCAAGGAGGAAGATAACTTCAAAGAGCACTCTCCAAAAAAGTTCTCTTAAACTTTAGATGCCATCAGAAAGTATCTTAGATCCGTACATCAAAAATATCAACATTCCAAAGGAAGACTTATAATTTTCACTTAAGATCCATCGCATGTTAGTCTGTCCCTAGCTTCTACCAGGAAATCAACATCTAATTCCAGGTAACAGAAGAGTCAATCGAAACTAAGCGTCATTAATAACAACTGGAATTCTTCACCAACAAACATTGCAAACCAACTTGTTGTACTTCTTTCTCTTGCATCTTTTGGTTACAAAATTGACGCACCCATACGCATACACTTGACACACGTGGCAGAATCTTAAGTGCATTGACACACCCTTCGGGCAAAAGTTCGCTGCTTACGCCAATGGTAAAACCCCGGGCAACTTCACGTTTCTGTAAACTGCGTGCACAATGAAGACAATTTACGCGTGGCAAACCTACGGTACCCCGTTTTCACTCGGAGTCAGCTGGCATTACAGCAGCCCAGCCCAGTCACAGGCACACCTCCCGCGGCGAGCACCGAAATTACTGTCACCAAAAATGCTGGACGATACTTTCGGCCGCTTCAAAAATTAATCATCTCGCACAAACTTGCTCCATCGCCGGCATCGGAACGATGTAGCAAACTTTGATTTCTTGTACGCCCGCGCTACAAACAGCACGCCGATGAATGGACCCTCGTCGGCTCGTCGGCTTGTGATGCTCCCGCTACGGTTTTGGAGTTTAAACTTTCCTCCACTGACGCCCCGGGGCGCACTGATTTCGGCAAACAACTGGCGCCAACAACTCAAACAATTCGTTTGCGGGACGATTGTCCACGGGAGAGAGCAAAAGTTTTGAGCACAAAAAAAAAAAAAAACAGTCGTTCCCTTCCTTATTTTAGCTTCAGGGGGCTTTTGGTAACGGGAAAACATCATCCCCTTCCGGGGTGGCGAAAAATAATGTCCAGCCAGTCGTACCGTTTGCATACGGGATTCTCGGTGTCGGTCTTTTAGGCGCTCTGCCGGTAAGGTTCTGATGGCGGATCGTGTGCAGTCGCCGTTGCGCGTCTGTTTTGTGAACAACGGAAACTATCCCCGGTACCCCGAAACACGGCCCAGCTAGTCCTGATAGTAGCACGGTTAATGATGCGCTATTAAAACTTTAGCTTTTGCGTAATTATTTCTCCAAACCATACGACACAGTTGGAGCCTGGACCGGGTGAGCATCTGAGTGTGTCGTTGTGTCGCTGCCGCCAATCTCCACGCTCCAAAACTTCGCTTCCACGGGCAACAAAAGGCGAATATGTGCTCTTTATTGCGTTTCTATTTGCTTACTTTATCGGCGCTTCTTGATTGCGTGTGTGTGCTTTTCGCATTCTCTCCCGCTCGCTCGCTGGCCCCGGATGTCCAAGGTAAACAGCGCAAACCGTCCTGCCGAGCTGCCAAACAAAAAACCCGTCGCAGCACTTTGACAAAACCGGAGATGTTGGCGGTAACAAAGCGAAGAACCCCGAAGCTATAACGACCAGGGGCCACATGTTCATAAAGCTGTCGAGCTGCTTGCCCAAAATATCCGGCTCTGGAGAAGGGAGCGCATCTCGTCCAGCAGCGGCATCCTCCCGCAGGAAACGGGAATGTGAGAAAGGAACGGGCAGGACGCAATAAAAGCACATCTCCAAAAAAAAAAAAAAAACAACAACAACCCATGTATTGCAAGGTCCCGCAAGGTAGTGGACTTGAATGAAACGAAATTGCATTTCAGCTTGGTTGGTTGTGCAATAAATATGTACATATCCTGAGCTGATTGCTAGTGTCACACCCATCCCGTAATGTCCGTATCCGGCAGATTGGACATTAGGGCTTTGTGCGTGTGTGTGTGTGTACAGTTGCATCCACCGAAATTATGAGCTATGCGATCGAGATGTTTGCCTGCGAATGAACGCCACCTTCGGGGTCGCTTTACGATTATTACGCCCGGTTTTGCAATGTGTGAGGTTTCTGTCAAACATTGGTAAGCAGCGCACTGGCTCATTCTGCTCCAAAGCATGTGGGCAAGTCCCTGGCTCTTGGTGGGGCTTTTGCCTTTTTTTATGTAGCTTTTTTTTCTTCTATGGAACCATCTGGTTTCGCGTGTGCCAGGCAGTGGGATTTATTGAGCTATCAGGAAATCGCATCCTGTCCCGAGCGCTCAATCCCAGACATCTCGTGCGGGGACGACGACGCTCAGTGTCAAGACGGTTGCAGTACCTTCGAAACCCATCGAGCCAAACAAAAGCACTCGTTCCCCCAAACACACAGAGCAAGAAGAATACCAAAAACTCGAACCTCCTTCTGAGCGTCGTGTCGAAAGCTGGGCTGCATGCGGAAGGAGCGTGGGATAGAGATAGAGAGGAAGCAGTGCACTTTTATTATTCCACTTCACCGGTGACCGGTTATCGTTTAATAACACGGGTCGAGGAGCTGCACGCGACGATTTCTTGCCCAAGGACGTTTGAAATACATTGCGCGAGCGCGACCAGTTCCGTTCCCATTCGGGCGGCGCCATTTTGTGTCGCCATGACAGGTTACGACTAGTATCTGGCTATTTATCCAACGGTCACGTTAAGTGAGTGCTAACGGGCGAGGGCAAACACGTAAGGATGGCGTGGTAGTGCTATCAGCGCCATCTGGCGCTTAATTGAGTTCGCCAACTGATGGCAATCTGGCGAAGCTGAGTGAGCAACCGGTACAAGAGCTTGCCTTCGTCCCTGCAACCGCGGTTCGCGCTTTTTTTTGTGTTTTTGCGTTAAAGTCTCAATAAATTCGATTCATTTCCTATTATTCTTTGTTTCCCCTCTGTTTGGCGTAGTGCAATACATTTCGGGCAAACAGGTAATGTGGCAGTGGTGGCTGAAAACCGATCACCAACCAGGGAAAAAGCGAATCACCGCAAGCGCTACCGATTTATACGCGAAAATGGCATTGCAACGAGAAATCCATTAAAATCATTTGGAGAATGGTTAAAGTCTTACATATGAAAACTCTATCCTTATATCTCTTTCTGTGAATTCCAATCTTGAGTTTGGGCAGTTTGATTGGTTTAACGACGCACCACGGACGAGATAGCCCCAGGATGCGATATTCAAATTTGGCTTTTTCCATCAGTTGGGGGACAATTTTGCGTGTTTTTTGCTTCCTGATAATGTTATATGGCAGGATTCGAAAGTAACTACAGTGACTCAATCGGTACACTGGACACCCATACCGTCGTACGTAATAGGTAATGGAATTGACTGAGAAATTTACCAGAAATTACTCGCTAGAAATTCCCCAACATTTTAGTTAGGCACTATCAAAAGTTAAGCACTATCAAAAGTAATAGAAACGATGCTAATGTTTAATCATGCTTCATGTATTTATGGCAAATCCAGATGTCTTGTTAACCACATCAAAGTGCCAATAACTTATTGGGAGTTACATTATTTACTTATCTTTAATTTGCTAAGGTTTAGAGGCCATTTCCAAGTTTATTTTCATACAAAATGACCGTAGAAATGTGGGCTGTAAATGTAATAAAACGTTTAGACACCTTTAATACATAACATAACCTATTCTGCTCTTTCTGTTGTAGAAAAACTAACAAGCATTCGTAATTTTATTCTTCAATCTCCTACTACCTATAATCAATGCTTTAAGATGCAAAAAATAGTGGACTTTTTATTGAGATCATTGATTGAAGCGTTTGCTTGGTGGTTGATTTCGAGCATGATTACCATTATGTTTTGCTTACCTTCCCAGAAGATGTAGAAAGAGTATCTGATCAGCAACAAATATAAAACGCAAAGATTACCAGTTCTGAGAATTCCACAATCGAGCGGAACATTTTCCGGGAACGGTTCGGTTTGGGCTTGTCCGATTGCCCGAGTGAGCATAATTTTCGCTACAGAATTGCCGGAACCGGTAGCATGAGCAGAAACAGGACGTGTGATGAGAACGTACCGAAATACCCGAGAATATTATGAGCTATGCAAATTGCATCGCGGCTACAAATTCCCACCATGAACGGACATTGTAAACATGGCACTAGCAGCAGAACATTTACTTCACATTAAGCGAGAACATTTACTTCACATTTGCCGCGTAACAAGTTCTCCCCTGCACAAGCAAACACTCAAAATAGCATATTGGTTTTGTAACAAACCATCACCGGGCGGCAGGCCGCTCTAGCTGGAAAACTGCACCGCGCAAAACCACTCTGCGCTACTAGATTCGTAAATAAATAACAGCAACTACGATTTACTGTTTTGGTCCTTCGGTGTGCACACTGTCACTGTTGCTGCAGCTTGCTCGGCGGGACAAACTTTAGCTCCGAACTGGGGGATAAAACCCGTGGCGCGCCTCTCGGGGACCACTCGGGCGTACAAAGTTTGAATTAATATTTGAGTGCATGAAAACAAATGTTCATCCGTTTGCAGTTTGCAGGCGTGTGCTGTAGAGCAGGAGCGAGATTATCCTTTCTGCGATAGTTTTGGACAACCTATTTTTTTTTTTTTCAAAAAACACAACAACATAATTTATATAGGAAAAACATAATTTGCTTTTAAAAACTCTCACCGCTCCAAGACATCTGCTTTGGTGCCATCCATCAATACCGTAACGCTGATAGGGAGGAGGGGGGAAATACTTTTGTTACGTAATGTAAAATGAACAAATGAGTAATAAACGATGAATTTTCTTTTTGACTTAACAACCTTTGCGATTATGCCGGCTTAAAACAGATTTGGCTACATTTTATGTACCACGCAGCCGAATATTTCGTCGTTCCTTGGCCTAGGCCGGTTCATACGAGGGTTGAACTCGCCACGGAATTTGGAACTACCACGGATGGAAAAATTTACCAAATAATCAAAATCAGTGGCACGCATTTGATGAAAGTGGCAAACGATCCGCAGGTGACGTCACGCAATTCGAATCAAATGGTACGAGATTCAACTGTACCGCTGAAAACAGGTGCAATATGAATCCAATTACTTTGAAATCCAATTCGTTTCAAACAAACTGGAAATAGAGTTAATGCAGTTAGCCCTGTTTTCTTCAGAGTTAATCATTTAGTTGTAGTTTTATGGATACTAAAAAAAATGCAGCCGAAACTGATGTAAACAGAACCGATTTTGTTCTTTATTTATAACACATACGTAACATGTTAAGCATCACATGTTATGTGAAATAGAATAATTAATTTCATGATAATGTAATATCTAAATCCAATGAAGTTTTTTTTTTCTGAAAAGACTGACATAAAAAAAAACATAGAAAATCTGATTGGAAAATAAAATTGGAGCTTTGAAGCAGAAGCTATTGGAAAGCCGCCTTTCTGGTTGTTTTGAAGCTAGTAGCTATTGGAGTGCCAGCAACCAGCAGGAGCAAAACATTCATGAAGTGACAATGCAGCGCCAGGAAGAAGAAGAAGAAGACGCGAGATTTGTTCAACCATTTTCGGTTGTTTACGACCAGCGAGAGCCGTTTGAGGCATATATCCGGGCAGGAAGCGCTCAAATGCTTACATTTGATACTTCAACCGTTGGCAAGTGAGATGATGTGTGTGAGTGTGGTCGTTTTTTTTTTTGGTTTTTCTATTCTGGGGCGAGGAGGAAGGGGGCAAAAAGACGAACGAGTGAAGCCGCTCACAAGTGCTCGTAAATAATGATGGCACACTCGTATGACAAAAAACACCGAGACGGCAGTGTATGTGTAAGGGGAGCTTAGTAGCGAACGAAAAGTGAATGTGTGGGAAAGCGAACCGACGGCTACTCGAACGGCAATAGTGAAGGAAATTATCTACGTCCCAGCACTGTCACACACACACACACACACACATACACTGACACGTGGCAGGACAGGGCGAGGGACAGGGTGCTTGTCACACAAATGATGACAAATGTACGCACGAGACGAGAATATAATGGATTCGAGCGAGGGGGCGGTGTGTGTGTGTGAGCGTACCGAAGCGAAGGCATACTGCACTTGAAAGAGGGGGAAAGACGGGTGGGTAGTAGGCACACACTTGTTCGCGCTAGCCCATTAGCCATCGCCGATTAGTGGCACAGAAAATTGTTTCATGTCCCCAGATCACGTCCGCCTCGTCCGGCTTCATCGTCCGCCTTATCAAACCCCCCTTTGGTTTCCCTTTTTCTCTCTCTCTCTCTCTCTCTCTCACACACACACACACACACCCCTCCCCCAATCACCCATGCTGTCTATCGATTGCTTTTGTGCCAGTGATTTTCACGCCCACCCACACTAACTTTTCGACCAACCTTTGCAGCCGCCTGTCCAAGGTGGGAGGCGCAAGCGGCAACCCAGCAGCAGCCGGTGGCGGGACGGCCGAGCAGCAGGGCGGAGCAGCCGGTTCCGCGACCGCCAACCTGGCCGGCAACGCCCGGACATACGATCTGTACGACGCGGAGGCGGACGTCAACCGCGAAAAGCGCACCCAGCGGCATCTCGGCGCGATGGCCTCCTCCCAGGTGCTGTGCGTCTGTCCGCTAATGATCCTCAGGTGAGTCGGGGGTAGCAGGGGGAGGAGGGAAATGGGATGCAGGGTACAGGGTACAGCGCAACATTCGGCGGCTCCAGCAAAGGTTCCAGCCGCGATGAAGGGCGTTGAGACGGAGAGAACAGAGAGAGAGAGGCGTTGAGGACGAAACGGACCGGGATCCATTAAGTATGGGACCGGGCGTACACACTGCTGACATTAATTGTGTCAAGCTCTTTTTTCTATCGCACTCTCTCTCTCTTTCTCTGTCTTTCTCTTTCACTCCCTAATGTCCACGTGGCGGCACGTGGTCCTTGCCGGTACCGCCCGGAGCAGCCAGCGCAGGATGTAAAATATTCATTATGAATCATTCACTTTGCCGCCATTTCCGCTGTGTTTCTAGGAGCGCTAGGGGGAGATGGGGGAGGGGGACAAGCGTGTCAGACCTTCATCTCCAAAGACACACAGACACACGGCGATGGAAAGCAACATCAACAACAACAAAAACAGCCGCCTGAAAGACTATCGTTTCCTTTTCATGTTGACGCGATGGGCAGACGGATGTCCATCCCGGCTAGAAGTTCCCAACGCTCGTCGCGAATTTCTTGCTAACGAATCGCTAACACACACACACGCACGAAGCCACATAATACAATTCAATTGTAGTCAGCGCGAAAGCACTCTCACGGCCGCCGGCTCTTGGGCAGGTTTGGCACCCATTTCCAACAATTTCCAACACTCGATGTGTGTGTGTGTGTGTGTGTGTGTGTGTGTGTGTGTGTGTGTGTGTGTGTGTGTGTGTGTGTGTGTGTGTGTGTGTGTGTGTGTGTGTGTGTGTGTGTGTGTGTGTGTGTGTGTGCGCTAATGTCCCTGTTTTCGGTGGTGCCCCAAACCATCTATCATTGTGTCTTGTTTTCAATTGCGAAGATTGCCATTGAGGACGGTACCGGTACTGCTCGGGGCCAGCCCTTAAAGCCTGGGTGCTTAAGGGCCTTCAGGCTCCGCGGACGGCTCGCAGCAACCGAACTGAGCTACCGAAAATCCTGGAAACGTCTAATCTGCTTTACAATTCACACCATTTGCTATGGTTGCCTATCTCCTTTCTTTCTCCTATCTTTTTTTTGTATTTTTTTAGTATGTCCGTTTTTATTGTTGTTGTGGGATGATAACTTTACCTGAACGAATTCCGTATAAAAGCCGTTTTCGTTTCGAACTCTCAAGCTCCATTTTTATTTCTGATTCGGTAAGGGAAACATTTGACTACGAGGCACAGTGAGCAGGTGCAGGACTGAAAGTCCAAAAATTATTTATCATATTTATTTAATCCGAAGAAAGCAATGTAATCTAAAGTATCCAACTAAGAGAAACACTAAATTTTAGTCCCCTAGTCGTGTGATTTATTAAGATAGAGACTCTTAAACCTTAAACCTTTATAACTTACATTATTTTCAACTTACTAACGTACTTACTCATCCGGCGCTACAACCGCTTTGCGATCTTGGCCTGCCTCAGGAGTGTCCGAAATCGCTCACGGTTTCACGCCTTCGTCTGCCAGTCCGTTATCCCGGCCTTAATGGCGGACGCCTCCACGCCATCTTGCCACTTCAGTTTGGGCCTACCACGCCTCCTCTGTTCTTGTCGACGGCCTAAAAAAACTTTACGTGCTGAGTCGTCCGTTTCCATGCGTACAACATGACCAGCCCACCGGAGCCAGGTGAGCTTGATACACTGTACGACAGTGAGGTCGCCGTACATCCCGTATAGCTCGTCATTATAGCGGCTCCTCGATTATTCTTCCACACATACGGGACCAAGTATCCTTCTGAGCATCTTCCTCTCGAATGCGGCTAAGAGAGTTTCGTGCGATTTTAACAGTGTTCATGTCTCAGAGGCGTATGTGAGTACCGCTACTATATAGGTACTATATAGTCCCAGCTTCGTCGCGACAGGTTCTTTGGGGTGAACTGATTTTTCAGGCTGTAAAATGACGGGCTGGCAACCTTTGACAAAAGATAGGTGAATTTTGAGAAGACTTTTAAGTTAAGTAAGCCTACGTAAGTTTGGATTATTATTGATATGGTCTTTGAAGCTGTCACCATCACTTTGGTCTTTGCCTCCTTTATCTGCAATCCGAGGCTCTCTGCCATCTGCTCGATCCCTTGGTAGGCTTTTACTACATAGGAGAGCCGCAGACCAATGATGTCTATATCATCGACGTATGCCAGGATCTGGGTTGACTTGTAGAAGTTCGTTCTCGAAGTCTCCACCCTCGAGTTACGGATGGGATCCTCTCTAGTGCCAGGTTAAATAGGAGACAGGCAAGCTACCGTGGTGGTAGCAAAAGGTCCTGAGAGTTTTCCATCCACCCCGTACCTGGCAAGTGACGTTGATCATAGTCATTGTAACTAGCCTTATCAGTTTGGACGGGATTCCACAAGAGCTCATAGCGTCATACAGCTTTACCCTGGCTATGCTATCTCTTTAATGCACTTTGGGATAAATGAAAACATGACGTTGTTTGGACATGTTTTCGAGCAGGTACTCGAATCTAATGCTAGCCGTGAGGCTGAAAATCGCACTCTAGTCTTGTGTGTGGTTTTGTATGGGGTGTTTACATGATTGCAGTTGCCAGCTGTCAAACTCTATATAAAAAAGCAAGCTAGTATCTTGAGAGGCCACTTTATTAGAAGGCCTGTCTGCATTGAGTGCTTTGAATATCAAGTATATGACGATCACAAAATAATTGTCCCATTCGTTGGAATGATCTAGCGATCTATTATAAACAAGGCTATTCACAAGGTCAGACAAGAAAATGTATTATATATGTAAGGATTTTTTTCAATAATTATAATCTTTATTATCTATTCAAAAAATATCAATATTTTGTTTGTTTTACACGCTTTGGTGTGCATAAGAAATCATCAATTGAATGAAACTTACCTTTATCCCGCATTCTGTTCTAAGCCACCCACTGTGCGAGGGATTTGTGTTTGGATTTGTTCGTTTGGGCTGTCGGATTCGTTGACTCCACACGTGTGTACAGCTGTAAACAAATTACGGGCACAGCACGGCATTTATAAAGCACTTTCAAACCATGCACAACTAATGTTGAAGATGGTTTTATCGACGTCCTAGTAAACTCAGTAGTGCCATACTTGTTTATCTTAGTTTTTTTCCATTAATTTAACATTTATTTTGGAGTTTATAACACATTAGCGGGCTAAACATGTGATTGCAAGATGCTCGTTGACATCAGCATTGAGCAACAATCGTCTGACCGTCTGAAACTGACACTAACGCCCGTGCACCGCCGGACCGCTTGTGCCTTTGTGACTTGACAGCTTACCGGTTTACCCCGCTAGAGGGCGCCACACGTTGCGTAGAGCAAGGGCTGCCTGAAAGTGCACTAAAAGCTTCGTCAAACGTCAGTCGCTCGGCCCGAGCTGGCATAATGGGTCGAAGACGCCTGAGACCGTAAGCCTGACGTGATCTTCAATTATAAATGAATTGTCGTTGAAGCTTTACCCAACGAGAACTGTTAAGCTGATTACAGCAGTGGCTGCAGTGGTTCCTTCTTTTTTTTCTCTCTCTCTCTCTCTCTTTGTTTTTGTCCTATCGATAGTGTTTCCAGCGAATCTGGCATTCCCTCTGCCGGCATCGTTTTCCGCAATTTGGAGCGCATTTTTACCGAAACTACTCCCAGTGCATTCGCTGGCGAGTAATCCAATAATCGCACGCTGACGGCATCTTCTTTTTTTTTTAAACAAAAGAGGGCACACCAACTGCGCGGAAATGTATGAGCGCTTCGCTAAAAATAAGCCTTCGGTAAATACGTTCCGGGCTTCGCGTAGCGGCGAGAAAGTGAGCGAAAGGAAAAGCACAGACACACACTCACACACACACACACACACACAGGGGATAAACACTTCATGCAGCATCGGGTGAAGCGTAATCCCTTTAATGCTCGAACCTGGGGTGCCGGGGTTTTCGTCTATTTTTGAGCAGCCTCCCAGCAGCCACTCAAGCCACTCGGCATCGCGATACGGACGGAATTTAATCGACTCACTTTGGCTACACGGCCAGAGACGAAGGTTTGCCCCCTACAAACAAGGAAAAGGCTACCGGCGTCCCTTCGAAACGCTACATTATAGGAGTATGTGTCTTTGTGTGAGTGTATGTGAAAATTAGCCAAAAGATTAATTAGACCCGAGACCCGATAAGCAGGCCCGACAGTGAGGACCCGGAAAGACGATGGCTGTGGCGTGGGTTTTTTTTTTTTGACGAAGCAGAGAGCCGGTTTCGGGCGTCACGTAATTAATGGGCGACCTCCCATCCCGGCCTGCCTTCAGTTAATGGTGGATTGCTCTCACCTTTTCGCTCCCCACGCGGTCTAATATGCGTCCTCTGGCCCATCCCCCCCCCCGCAGATGCTCGCTTAGCATCAAGATGGCTCAAGCAAGTGTCTTATCAGATCAAACCGCTCACGACGGAGCAGCACCAGCAGCGGCCCAAAAGTTCTGACAGCCTTGGCGCCTAGGCTGAAGCCACATCCACGGCGCTCCAGCATCGTTCACATCTGTGCCGTTTCCGGTGGGTTGCGGAATTAGCTGGTAACGAAGAAGTTAATATACATTACCGTACGACACACACACATACACACACACACGGGGTTCTGGTACAGTTTGGCTAACGTCTTGCAAAGCAGGACGTAGGTGGGGCACGAGGGCCCGGAGTATGATTGTGATCCTTTGCGACCTTCCGATGTATGAAGCCACGAACGAGGGAATGAACCGAAAACAAACACACGGGACCACACAAAATGGCGAGTGGATGGGAAAAAATGGATTAGAATGATCCGAGGCCGAGGCAATGTCCCGTGGGCGCGGCACCGGGGAGCAGGAAATAATTTACGCATTTTCTTTTGAAGTTGCGCTCTGTTTTTCTTCCATCGGGTTCGTTTTCATTTACTCTCTCCTTTTTTTGTGTGTGTGTGTGTGTTTTTTTTTTCACACACAGTGAAGGCGTGTGTGGGCTGGTATGAATAGGAGTCCATATATATATTTTCACCGTACGTGTGTGTGTGTGTTTGCCTTGTGCGAACATTCCCATTTTGGCGAGGAATGTTGTCTTTTTTATTTCATTTATTTCCTGTGTTGCGGTTCGTTTCTGCGTTCATTTATTTTTCCACCGGCCTTTTTCCCATCTATCGTGGTGGTGAGGGGAAAGGAAGGGAGCCGACCCGAGCCGAACAAAACCCTTGCGCGCCCGGGTGCTTGATAATGAGGATAATGGGAGCGATAGGTTAAATTATGAGACCGATGACGGCGCGCAGCACTGGCTGCGGGATGCTGTGGGACTGGTTCGTTGCTTACCTTGGCCCCTCCACCGTAGAGTACTGCTTGCGCCCGAGCCAGTCCCATCGGCGACATTAAAAGCAGAACCGGACCGGGTCCGGCTGGTTTGGGTTTTATTTGTTCCCTCCCATCGGGAGCGCTGCGGGTTGCGGACACTTTGGGTTTTGCATTACGGAGCCAATTAATTAACTTCGTTTTGTATGTGTGTATTTGTGTGTGTGTCTGTGTACCTTGCTCATCAGCCCCGAATGCCTTTTTGACCACTCGATCTCGGCCACTCCATCTACTTGGTCCAGCTTTCCCGTGCGGCAGATGAATTGAGCTGGGCTGGCCTAACGGGTACTTTGCGTCTACGTTAAGGGGCATCGATCAAACCTGGCTCACTAGAAAGGTACTAGCAACCTTTTGGTGTTGCGCCTGCCATCTGTGACTACCGCGGGAGGACAACTCTGCTCATCAGCGTGAATGTGAATGGGCGGAAATGGACCGGTTGACTGATGAAGTTATGCACTCTCGCGGCTGGATTTGTTCTGTTTCTTTGTTTTTATTTGTATTACCTCCAACAATGAGCTAAACTGTAAGTTCAGTTCTGGGTAGATGGTTGCTTTGAGTGACGGGAACTATCAGTTGTCGGAATTTGCTTCGTATTTATATCATTTCATGTAAAAGCTTTTAGCTCTGGGGCGGGAGGAGTCAGCACTCCATTTAAATGCATAGCAGAGATGGTTGTTGCAATTTGTATTTGATTTACCTTGTACATTGCTATCTTTTTGCTGATGCATTAACAATCAATTCTGAGTATTTGTTTGATGAACAAACTAACAGAGTGGTTCAGGGTTAACCGGAAAACATTTGCATCTCGATGGTCTTTGGCTGGGAGCCTGAGGGTATGCATAACCAATTATTTGTGACCCTTTGTACCAGCACTGTTCATCACAAAGAAACATTGTGAAACATTGGACAAGAACAGGCAAGAACTGTTCATTACAAAGAAACATTGTGAAACATTGGACAAGAACACTCAAGAACTCCATAAAACAAGAAGAGTCTTACATTACCTCCAGACGACGAACATCTTTTGACAAAGAGCTTTAACAACTATAAAAACATATCTAAATGGTAAGATTTTTATACATCAACAGTGTACATCAAATAGGTGCCACTCGCAGTAGGTACAGTGAATCTTGTTAAGCAACATACATGAACAAATCAATGTTCCAATAGTGCCTCGCCTTGTGGATCTACTGCGGATCTTAGGCTCGACTTGCGTTGGTTCTATTTTTAGCAGTGCTATTCAATGATTGAGTTATCGTTATTATTAAGCTATTGACAGGCAAAAGAATGTTAATGACCGCAATAACACGTCTTCTTGTCCGGTGGTTTAATCATCCTGAGACACAAATGGGAAAGACGTAGACTCTGTCGTTAGTGAAAGATATACACCGATTTTTAAATATTTTACTTCTAATATCAATTGTTGATGAACATGCGTCATCAAATACCTAAAGTAAGGATAATCGTAAATCGTAAACACTCGATGATGAAGCACTTCAAGAAACCCAATATTTTGCCAGGACTTGGACTACTTTAATCTTACAAAAAAGAACAGACACTGATACGGCATCATTCAGGAATAGATCAGAGATCTATCGGATTGCAAAGATCAAAAAGTGTAATTTTGATTTCATGAAAAAATGGCCTGCATGACCTTTTAACTTTAACCAAGCTGGGTTTGTTTGAGGGAAATACAACATCGATCAAATCCTCACTATACGGCAGATCCTCTGGAAGTGCCGAGAGTGCCAGAACCCACACGCACCATCTGCACCATCAAGGCGGCCTACGACATCATAGGCCGACATCATAGCTCATCATGCAGCGGTACCACTTTCCTGGAAAGTTGATCCGGCTGTTAGAGGCCACCATGAACGGGATGCAGTGCAAGGTGAGAGTGTCGAACTTGATGTCGCAATCGATCGATTCTCACTGGGGTCTGAGGCGAAATCCGGAGACCCTTTTGTGCATTGTGGAAATCCAGAAGACTTCGAGACTGCAAGAGATGTGAGATATAGCACACCGTCCGTCGATCTGGGCGTATTTGAGCGACGCATCCTTCGAACCATCTTTGGCGGTGTGTTCGAGCATGGAGCTTGGAGGAGAAAGATGAACCACGTGAGCCTGCTGAACTCCAGGCGAACCGGACGTTCTGACGTCGGCGAAGATAGGATACGATTGCTGGGATATGTTATAAGGATAAAGGACTCATGCCCCACCAACCTCCATTTTGACACGAGACGCAGAGGAGTACAGCGAACTCTGGATGGGATCAGGGCACCTTTAACAAGACCTGTTGGAGATCACTCCACACGCAAGACCTGTTGGAGATCGGGTGTCTACATGGATGCGAGGCTGCAGTCAGGGTGTGAGTGAGCAGACCAAGAAGAGAGAGAAAGATAGAGAGAGGAAGAGAGAGAGAGAGAGAGAGAGAGAGAGACCGGAGACACCTAGTTTGCTGAGGTAGCGGACTTGGGTAGCTTTCAAAAAGGGAATTCAAAAATGTTTTTCTGTAATCTGAAGCAACGTCAGCTGTTACTTCTCGATACATCAATAATGCTTTAGTTTCTGCATTCTACGAAGTCTTCATACACTTGCAATTCCCTAGTATACGTCGAACTGTCGATGCAAACTACCAAGAATATTTTTCATGCACGTGCCAGGAAGTGAAAGTCAATAGGTACTGTTAAAACAGAGTAAACCTCTTCAATGTGAAACGTTTTCTGCAGGTGTCCGGGATCTTTCCCAAACAAGGAAAAGTTCAAAACTACCCTACTTTACCCTACAACCATCAGTCTGGTCAGAATTTTGGAGGTCCTAGCATGCCTGTCTTCGGGGTGGTCCCGTGGTACAGTCGTCAACGCGAACGACTCAATACCATGCCCGTCATGGGTTCAAGCCCAGAATGGACCGTTTCACACTGGACATGATAATGAATTAAGTCTCGAAAGCCTGTATAGGCCGGCATGTCAGCGTTACGTCAAATAGAAGAAGAATAAGAAGAAGAAGAAGAAGCATGCCTTGCTCTGCTGCTTACTTAACATTTGCTATTGTTGCTTTATATTCTAATTTTGAACAATTATCTGTTTATATCAGCAATGCGGAGCTATTACCGTTGCAGCTGAATAATTTAATTTACACAATGTTGTGATGCATCAAGTTTACAATGCGGCCAAACGCGTTCGGTATTTCTAGCCGTGCTATTCCATTCCCCAATTTGTTGGGGTGTCAATTTATCAGAACTTCCGGCAGCTCTAGGAACCAGCACTCTACTCAACCCCTAGCACACCCATCGCCCCTCAGGGCAGAGCAAAAAGGTCGCAATTAAGTTGAATCTAATCAAATCAGACACACCTACACAACGCACTCCACTCCTAGCGGCCGCAAAAGTACTCGCCAACATACAGATGCCTACGAAACCTTCCCCCGCATGCTGTGAGTGGTGCACACGGGGCACGAGTATCGAAAAGTGGACATTCGCGGAAAAGCAATCAGTTTGATGTACGCTGGCGCGAATACGCTTCCGATAGCCGGTGCTATTGTTTCATGTTTGTTGGCGCCTCCCATTGCAAGCTCGGCCCCCAAAAGGCCCCATTTGCATGATGAAATGCGGGCAAACTGCTTTTGTGCGCCACTAAGCTGGCCCCGAAGGCAAATTGTAACAGTAGTTTTGCAACCAGGGACCAGTGCCAACAGGGGGCATCATGTTTTGATTCCACGTGTGGCAGCCTCCCGCTTTCTGGGAATATGTCTTCCCTGTGTGCACTTTTTTGGTGCTGTATTTGCGGGTGTTTGGGGCAGGGCGCCTCTTTCTGAAAGGAATTTAATTGGAATTCCTATCGATTGTGCTGCGTAGCGAAACGGATCCAAGTTTGTGTGAGCTCCTTATGTGTGCGCTCGTTCGCTTCCTCCGTACGGTGCGCATCCCACCGAACAAGAGGCAAAAATCGGTCCTCTCCTCTTTTTAAAGAGCTTTTCGAGACACTTGGCACTACATTCCTGCCCACGTTGTTATTCTCGTTTTCGGGTTTTTTTTTGTTGTTGTTGTTGTTTGGGACGGGCCGAAATTTGAGCTGAAATACGTAAAACCGAGTCGGAAAAGAAAGATATTAAACTTTCATATATTGCCCTTGACTTTAAGCTGCTGCTCTCGTCGCGTGCCCCTTTGGGCGCGGAGGGGAAGCTCGCTGCTGCGCGATATTCAATTATTGTGTCCGCTTATCGGGCCGTTTCCATCGGGCCGTTGCCATTGCGGCTCCATTAGCGTGGATTGGTCACGTCGAAGCGTATTAAACCGGCCATAAGGCATCCAACCGGCCCTCTCCCTGCTCGTCACTGTACTTTTCCCCTTTTTTTTGCCATGCGTCGGAGCAATAAAAATAGGACGAACATTTTCTGGCAAGCGAAAAATGGCCGACAGTACCTTAAATTGCTCGAATGCGAAGTAACGCTGCTTCCGTAAACAGTTACATAAAGCAGTGCACGCTCTCCAAGCCGTGCCGGTACGATGTAAAATCTCAAAAAAGTTCCACGTTCCACCGGGGAACGGAGAACACGGTGAGAGGGGAGAAGATATTGACGAACGTCGGCGTAACGCGCGCGTTGTGCCCCGGCAAATATCCGCACGGGTGCAAACATTCCACCACCTTGACGGCTGCCAGTCACAGTCGCGCGTTCGGGTTTTAATCGCGCAAACGATTGCGTTCGGAACTGCCGCACGGAACGAGACGTGGCACGATGTTTCCTGTCGTTCAAATTTTGTTTTTTTTTTTTCTTTCGTTCGCTGTACCGTCATGGCTTATTTTGGGCCGTCACAGTATTTATTGCCCGCCTTTGCCCATCCATTGCAAACGGGAAAGGAAAGCAATGAAGCAAATGGTGCTCCGCAGAATTGTATCATCTTTTGTAGTCTTTGATTTGTGTGTACTTGCTCGCTCGGGGATGACACACAAATACACAAATGATCAATTTTCAGTGGAAGGTGAGCAAAGATTAGGAATGGTATTTATTTAGTAGCAGTCTGTTCCTGCTCGGGGTGCTACTTCTTTTCCCGGGCGCGTTTGGATCGCAACAGGTACGCCCCTCCATGCTAATTTTCTTTCGGTTTCGGTTCCCCACACGCCCGCAAGGGTGCGCGAAAGGGACGCGGAAGGAAATTGATGGTTTAATAATTGAAAGTTTCAACAGTTTCGTTGAAACCTTCGTCTAGTAAAGGTGATTGATTTAGAGCAGCAACCAAACATTAACCATCCCGTGCTAAAAGTGAATGATTTTTCAATTTTAGTAAGGCTTTTTTATTTTGCGCTTGCATAAAACCAAATTTCAAATCAACGTTCAATCGCGTTGCTTCAAAATGTCACCGCACTTTCGAGGAATCGGTCACGCAAATTTCTGGCGAACTTCATTCCCAATAATAAAAGACACAGCGAGCGCACAGCAGACTTGTGATTGAAAAATGGTGATTGCCGATTACCGGGAACTCACAATCCCGGGCACGCAAACGGTTCGAAACGCACGGTGGCAGGTGGGGTTTGGTGCACATTTTGCTTGCGGTTACTTTAATGAAGTGAAATTGCAAATTAAATTAAGCGCACACAAAATGCTCGCTGTGCTCCGTTGCTGTTCCGTATCAGCTGCCGAAGTTTGGGTAATCATTGGTCATGACGCGTTACTGTATGTATATTGGCGTCGGGGTGCAAAACTATATGTCGCTTAATTAGCACGGTTTTACACCGAAATTTAGGAACTGTGTGTGGGTTTTAGGAGGCCAAATAGACACTGTATACACTGATTTTAAGGCTGCATTTGATGCCGTGCATCAATCTACTCTTGTCTACGTCGGATCGCCTGGGTGCATCAACGGACGTGTTAAGCTAGCTAGAAGCATGCCAAAACCGCCACAAATCTCGCGTAAAAATAGACAATGCCATTTCTGACGAATTTAAACGTTCTTCCAGTGTCCCTTCTAGAGCAGTAATTTGGCCCCCTTGCTGTTTATACTGTTTATTAACGACATTCAATTACTGTAATGACCGCAACAGAAGGCAAAATTCATGGAATGTCTTGGCTAAGTGGCGAGCGTCTAATCTGTTCAATCTGTGTGTCTGACAAATGTAGCCTACTGCTCACTAGCTCGCTCAATTTTGGAGTATAATTCAGTAACCTGAATATAACCCTTTCTGCTAGTTGGATCGGTGGACTTGAGTTGATAGAGCGCAGGTTCAATAGACTAGCTATTCGTCTAGCTGTACAGGAGTTTCTGAGTCAATTTCAATTGTCAACAACATTTTTCACTGCTTGCTGATATGTTTTTCAACAGATGTCAAATGTTGTATTTGCATCATAAACATTTTTCAGTTCTTTTCGTATGATTTTCAACACACCACATGCTGGACTGAGTTTGACAGTTATTTGTGATGTGTTGAAAATCATGCAGGGCTGCAAAATGTTATTGTCGATATTCATAAAAAAATCTGACTGAAACAAAATCCATATCAACGTCACGTACTCAATTGTGATAATCAGAGGTGATGCTCAGAATGGTTGGTGTGACCAATACATGCTCATGACATGTTTGCGACCATCGCTTGGTCAGTCACTATGTCATGACTTTTTTTTTTGCTGTGATCAGTTTTACAAAATGTCACTGACATAGTCATGACCAATTCCGGCTAAAACAAAATCATGTCAGCGTCACGAGCTCTACTGTGATGATCAGAGGCGAGCCTCAAGCGGCGAGCTTCATTTCAGTATTGAGTGTTGATGACTGTAACAGTGGCATTTGGTAGCACTGTTCACAGCCAGAAAAAAAGTCATGATTACGCTTGTGCCGGCACTAAGCTAAGCTTGTCAGTCAGAGTATCACGTTTGCCTCAATAATTCACATGTCGTGTTCAGCATGTCATGACGCACTTTTATTGACTATCAGCAATGAGCAGCAAGCTACCACGGATATGTTCATTGTTTTCGTTGGTGATCTAGTGATGCTCATGACATTTTGCAGCACTGAAATCATGTATAAGAATTGATTTTTTTGGTAAGATGCTAATACAATTTTGATGTGACAGATGTTTAAAAATAATCTTGGAGGCGGTGAATAATTTTGTGCACATTGGCGATTGACTTGGAAACATAATTAAGCTACCGCGATCGTATCGCTTTTTTTTAGGATTACAATTTTTTTTTTCATCCGTTAGTTGTGATCTATTAGTTCATCCATTAGTCAGATATGTGTCGATCTAAATTGGATAAATGTGTTATTGCAGGTGAAATAAGTGAGCGTTTCAGAGCGCAAACACTAATGCTCTTCAACACGGCTTTACAAAAAAAAAAATTGCCTCTTCTTTCTTGAAGTATTGTTGAAGGTTTTGCTTTATTGTATATAATTCCAGTTTACATATTATTTATTATTAACATTTTAATGTTAAAAAATGTTTACCAAATGTCTACGCTACAACTTTAGAGGCCAAGCGTTATTTCACAGAGCGTTCACCTTTCCCGGTGGCTGGTTGGAACAGAAAAAATACGTCAAAAATCCTGTAAATCCTACTATTTATTATTTATATTACGTGGCAATTTGATGAATCAATGTGTTGTTAGTATTTCCTGCGAATTTCAACTGTCCCTTAGCAGCTCGTTTTCAAGTTATAAGCATTTTACTAGCAAAAACTTTCTCTCTTTTGTTACGCTTTCGCATGCAATGTATGAGTGAGCGAGTAAAGTTGAGACGATGCAAATGATTCTTACCAGGAATCTCATCCATACGCACTTATTTTACAACAACTCTAGTGTTAATTTTATTACACTTTCTGTGTTAAAGTTATGGTACAGTGGCGCCATCTGGATGTTCAATATAGTAGAGCACACTGATCAGATCATCCAAAGAGTAAAAATAGTGCAATCGATGCCTGAAAATCGAAAATAGTGTAACCCAGCTCATTGTTCGTCCATTGCCCTGAGGAAAACCATTGTGCCCCCGGGGTGAACAGTTTTCGAAGAGTAATTGATATTTATTTTTAATCGGTACATTACAGGATTTTCCATGATTTATTGGGTAGTTCCCATCAATTTTTGGGTGGGTTCCCATTTTTGGTGCGTTCTCACGATTTTTTTTTTACCATTTCCCAGCATATTGTGGTCCAATTGTATTGATATCTAATCGGAAAATACCAATAAATTATGGGAACGAACCAAAAATCTATGGGAACTGACCAATAAATCGTGGGAAACCCTGTATAGCTGCATAGATTCGAGTACCAGCTCGAAAAATGGCAAAACAAGGTGGTGTTTACATTTATCCCAAGGTGAATTAAAGAGATCTGGTCATGGAATCTAGAAACAAAGTGTATGTAGTCTAGATGGTCTCATAGCATGTTTTTATAACCAATTTTGAACATCACTTCTTGAGCCTTGACGAACACTAAAAACACTTTTAAAATCTTCATTCAGAAGCAGAAGCGATAAAAATCAGCAAATTCATACACCTTAGGTCCACCAGCATATTATACCCACTTAGATAGCTGCTCGAAACCTGCTATACAATGCAAACAGCTGACAGGCTGAAATTTCAGCCAACCAACTTAAAACGCAAAGGACCCCATTGCTGACAAACATTAACATGGATAGTGCCTCGGAGAAACTACTACTAACAACTAACATGCTCTGAAATAATGCTTTAATGACTGGTAAAGTAACAATTACGGTTACTATAAGCTTTACGCTTTTCAGCTTGCATCAGAAACCTTCTTTAACATTAACACAAACCCACAAAAAAAAAATGCTCTCCAACTCTTGCTTTTTCTTTCGACCGACAAATCAAAGCAGCTAGATTTCCTTTCATTCGATATGCAGGACCGCAAGCGCACGTCACGTGCTCGCGCAAGATTTCCGATTCCTGCTGGAATGGCTTCACAGTTCTGCCGGTGTTTTGCCGATGGGTTTACCTCCTAGCTGCTCTCGGTTCCTGGAAGCAGGAGCACCTTATGTGAGAAACAAAACTTTCCACCGCACGCAACGATTTGCGGGGGGGGGGGGCGGGACCACCCTGCTGCTAGGAAGAGAAGACGTTGAGCGGTGGTGGAGCTGTAAGCTCACATAACAAAAGGGGGGGTGGAAATTCTCGCGGTGAAAATTATGCTAAATTCTCCCGCCCGAAGGAAAGGAGCGGGACCGAGGTGGATTCTTGTCGAGCGATTCCTTGTAGGCAGCGCGTGAACACGATCGACGAAAACAGGGGAAAATCTTCGCCATCCACAGAAAATCGCGTCAAAGCGGATGCTGTGCTTAATTTTCCAAAACCCACCCTTTGCGTGCGGTGGTGTTGGTTGGTGTGCCAGCGAACTCCCATCGCTGCCCTGCTGTTTGCAGCGTCTTGTTGACTTGAAATAATGTACGCCCGTGCCTGTGCAAACAACTATTCACGTGTAGTTATGAGGATTTGTTTGTTTTTTTTTCAATTTCTGATTTCATTTCCAACACGTCCATTTGTTCAGCTCCCCTGAGGATGCTCTCTGTCAAGGATGCGGTTTATTAAACCGATTGCATTTCAATCGCAAACGTTCGCTAATACGTTCGCTGCCGGAAAGCGTGACTCCACCTGCTGGAATTTTAGCATGGCGGCCGAAAGTTTGACGTAAATTGACGCGAAACAACAAGCGTACCGACTGGCAGCGATACATGAAAGCGTGCTCCACACACCCCTTTAAAATGTACTTCCCGGTTAGGGAATTTGCACCACCTGCTCCTGCTCCTGCACGTTAAACCGTTAAATCTCTTCGCAGCGCGCACGGCGAAATTTTGGAAATTTATGCAAACAGAGCTTTTCGCGGACGGGCGGGAATGGGAAAACAATCGCTTTGTGTATGTGCTTCTGTTTCAACACACGCGCTGCGTTTGCTTCCCGGTGGCACCTGTTGGACCAGGGGCCACTGGTGTGTGGGTGGGTGTGAAGCATATAAATTATGCTGCATAAATTATACCACACCACCGAAAGCAGCTCACGGTGAGCTGTTCACTTTATTTATCACCGCCTGCCCGCACACAACACTGAGGGGAAGAAACAGCGCGGGAGCAACAGGAAAGTGAGGGGAGGAGATGAAGGGGGGAAATATTTTCAACTTGTACTGATCAATACGACCGCCCCATCCCTGCTCGGTGTCGGTGGCGCCGAATACATTGGCACTTGCCTTACGATGGGCGGCTTTTGCGGATTAGTTCGGGTTCGTCGTCAACGAACGCAGTGGTTCAAAAATACCTCCCCACCCCCGGAAACACACACACACATATAAAGACACACAGTACAGTTCATCACACTGCCGCTTGCTTCAGTGTGACTGTATCCGCTGCCCCTTTCCCCACCAAAACACAAGATGCGCTCCAGACATGATGAATGATCACGCCGATTCGAGATGCCACCAACGGGGGGGGAGGGGGGGGGAGGCGGGGCGTTTGCGCATCGCCGCACGCGGCAGATTATTCATCCGGAATAATTTAGCCCTTCCCTTGGTTCGGCAAAACCGGTGTCAGGTGCGATCACTTTGATAATTCGTTACCAGGCGAATCCCCCATCCGACAACTGTTTTGGCCGCCGGTGCCACTGTACGCCACTGTCTCTGTTGCTAAGTGCGGCCGGAGGCAGAAACATATCTTCAAAAATTACGTCCCTACAGCTTTGCGCCATCTATCATAGGTGCTGCTTTCGGTAATTAAAATATTTTTTTTAAATTCTTTTTATCGAATTACAGTAAAAAAAAACGCGTTTTTGCCTATACGTGTACATTCTAATTCGAAAAATTGATTAGAAAAATTGGCATGCGCCTAAATGTAGGCAGTTTGCGAGTTTTTCGTCAGTTTTGTTTTAAATCAAATTTGCAAATTACTTTTAGTGGCTGAATTGATTGCCAACACATCATGCAAGCCATAATCCTTCCCGTTTTTCAGTTTTTTTTTTTTGCTGTGCAATGTGAAAACTGTTGTTTGTGTTTTTATTTTAGCTGCTAAACTGTAACCGTAGCAATAGACGATGCGCAATCTCAGATTGCGCATATATTTATCTGTCAAATTAATACGGTAATACGGTCAATATTAATACGGTAACGCTAGCAAAATTTGCACTATATTGCATACCTTCAGGCGTCAGTACACCAAAACAAAAAAGCAAAAGAAGAACCTTGGGATGGTAAATAAGGCCGTCAGAGGATAAACTTTGCTTGTACGAAGAAATAGACAATATTTAAAGTTTAACCAACCATCCCCTTATAGCCAACATGCTGTTGCATACATTTGGGCGCTTGGTGCAAGTTAGTAAACAGGGTATTTCGTTTTTTTTGTTTTTCCTAATTTATTTAATTAAAAAAAAAATCATCTACAAATATCCACTTAAACAAGTGCGGTATGAGACTTTCCTATTGTGTATTCCTGCTCCTATTGCTTATATCCTGTTGCATACATTTAGGCGCTTAGCGTAAATTAGTATACAGGTTGATGCGTTTATGTTTTTGTTAATTTATTCATATGGAAACATCCGACACCATTTAAATGTAGAAATTTCCACTTAAAAAAGTTCTGTATGAGAGTTTAACCGTCTGGCAGAACCAGACAGAGTGAGGAGTGACCTGTGTCACCAATTTAATGCATTCTACCATATCACACTGCACTCTACTGTCTTAGTATGCACAGTACTCAGAAAAAGCACTTAGTATGCACGTCCTGGAGCCTCTTCCATGAACTGTGCAAAAAATACAGAAGGCAACGCTCAAGTCAATCAAAGAACGTTTGCAATTTCTAATGCGCCATCAAAGTATCTGGGGGATATCAAAGTAATGGGAAAACATTCTGTCAAACGCCAACCGCCTGACTGTTTGCCCCTCACGAACAACATTAATGCAAAGTTGCAGCTTTGTAAACGGCAAACAGGGAATAGCGCATTGATTGCGTGTGGCTCGTTTTCACGCGAAGCGAAAAAGGTTAACTTGGTTGAAAGCTTCCTGTGTTGTGTTTTGTGAAGCATTAAAATCTTCCTTGTTGATGGAATGCTCCAAACGCTGGATAAAATGGGACAAAACAAAGCAAGACAATAACGCACCAAAACTAAACCAAATTAAGCAAATCTTGCCTGCAAACACAATCGTCACAACTGTGCGCACACAAAAAGCACACTTGCAAAACCCTTGCACGTACTTTGGCGGGCAGGAGACTGTACTCTTCTACACGACGACAACGCGGGGGAAGCCGACAGCGACACACCCACGCGGCCACGTCGTTAGCCGCCAACGCCGGACGGGTGGGTTGTGCAAAGGCTCTTTGGCAGCGCAAACTCGTGTGACGAGTGTACGTTGACAGGTTTTCCTGTGCATTCAACCTCCCGTCCGCAAAACCGGCAGACCCCCAGCCTGTACACCTGTACGGGAGATTTCTTGGAAAAAACAGGAGACGGTTTGCAACCCACAAAAAAAAAGGTGAATGTAGCGACACACAACCCCCAGTCCGGTGGACGGAGCGCTCAAGAGTTCATCTTGTTTTACCGCTGCCACGCTTCCCCCGAGGGGCCCCATCCCCGGCTACGGTCATGATATATTGGACAATTTCGTTAACAAGACAGGCAGCATTCTTCTCGCACTCTTGAGAAAGCGTCCACGCCGGCTGCAATGATAGCGTAACCTATAGCCCGGGCTCTTCAATTCTTCGCCGTTTTAACCTTGCTTTTCTTTGTGCCGTTCCGTTTTGCACTTCGTGTCGGTTTCAATATCTCTTTCTCTCTCTCTATTTCTCTTTCTTTTTCACACACACACACACACACACAGGCTCGCCCGTATGACGGTGGCGGAGACGTACGAGAACCAGGCGCACTACGACATCACCTTCCTGATGTTCGTCTGGATCGCCTTCCTGCCGACCATCATCGTGCCGTGGATCTATGCGGCCTGGGTGCTCTCGAAGTAAGTACCATTCTGTTTGCCTTCCTGCCCCCAACCACCTCCACCTTCCCGGGGCCGACAAGCTGCCAAGAGGCAATTCTTCCTCCTGCATCCGCCGATGCGACCGGCGCTCGTTACGGGGATGTCGACGCATAAACACAGCCCTACCTGTTCCATTCGACCAAGATGCGTTCGATAGGAGAAATGGTGTTTCAAGAGGTGTTCGATCGGACCGCTTACCACTCTCCGCCAGCCTCACTCCCGGCAAGAGGGTAGAATAATTGACAAATAGCTTCCGCACTCGATGCCGAAGCCGAAAGGCAAGGAAACCCCTGGACGGCAACACAGTTGCCGATCGATACTGCCTCGCTGCGCCAAGTCAAAATCAATTTGCACCATGTCCCTTGTCCTTGCGGTCCCTTCCATTAGCTCGGCCCTTGAGATCACCTCAAAGAGCTGCGAAGCTGGCAGCAGTGCAGCGGGCTGCCACCAATTTGGGTGGCATGCTTTTTGAGGTGAAAAGGCCATTAATTACTAGTACCCCAGGGCTTGACTTGCGGCGATTGAGCCATCTTCAATTTTCCATCCGGGAGGAACGATCCACTTTAAGGTGGCCTTTTTTGCAGCCCTAGAACGTTCGACGCTTTCCATAAACTACGTAACGCTTACAGTTATGGTGGGAAAGATCCTACTAGCGTTAGGAGGAAAGCGTGGCTCAAAAAGTGTGGTTTTAGTAGCACATCTCAAGATGGTCTAAAATCCTCTGACTAGTATAATATAATTTCAAAATCCATTACAAAACATAGCATGACAGGGCACTTCCAGGCTAGGCGTTTTAAGCATAAAGCATTACAGGCAGTGCTGCAAAATGCCATCAGCATCACGTGATGATCACCACCGTAAACAATGAACATATCCGTGGTAGTGAGTAGTGCTGCCAAATGCCACTATTTCAATCCCCAACACTCATGACTGGAACGACGTTCAAGTCAGCTCATATACACAACATATACACACATATACGTGATGATCAGGGGGTGAGATTCCAACAGTTGGTGGACCAATCACTTGCTTGGTGACATTTTTTGAGACACCCAACTCTTGGTCACTCACTTGGTCATAACCCTATGACCCTGCCATCTCCCTATGATAATCACGACCTTCTTGGAACATACTTGGCGTGTGGTCCTAAGCAACAAAATGCGTATGCTTTCTCGCTCTGTATGCTTTAATGGTTTGTCGGGTCAAAGTGAGCGAGAAAACATGTTACTTGGAACCACTAGCAAGCACTATGACTATCGTGATGATCACCGATAGAAAATATCGCAACCAAGTTACTGATCAAGAGCTGGTCACAATGTCACCAAGCACGTGATGGTCGCTCCAACTGTTTGAGTCACCTCTGATCATCACAGTAGAGCTCATGACACTGACATGGTTTTGTTACAGTCGGAATTGGTCATTAGGATGTCAATGACATTATGCAGAACTGTTCACAGTAAAAAAAAGCCATGACAAAGTGACAATTGGTACAATTTGTTACCAAAACAGGTTATGAGACTTTGATTCTAGATTCCACCAGCTGATCTCTTTATTGTACTTTGGGATAAATGAAAACATGACCTTGTTTCGACATTTTTTCGAGCAGGTACTCGAATCTAATTCTAGCCGTGAGGCTAAAAATCGCAGGTTAGTTTCGTGTGTGGTTTTGTATAGAGTGTTGACATGATTTAAGCCGCCAACTGTTAAACTCCTTATAAAAAAGCTGGCTAATATCTTGAAAGGCTCCAATAACAGAATATAAAATGACCAATAACAATCATAAAAAAATACAATACCAAGGAACGGGGTATTGTAGGTGCGGGGGGGGAGAAGGATAAGCTTGAAAACGTTACATGATGCAGACAATTTTCATTTTTGGCGTTACGTAATTGATGGACGATCCCCTTGATCGCTTATTTTTAAACAAACAATATCTTTCCTTCCCCAAATGAAGAAGCCAAACAAACTTCCGCAACTAAATTTTTGCTTCTATTCTTCCTCCCCCCCCCTTCTCCCTTCCCTCAACCCCTCAACCTCTCAAACCCTCCCCCAGACCAACAAAGGAGCGTCTCCGTGGCTACCTGCGGCTGTCGTCCCGGCGCAACACCACCACCCGCTCGGAGCAGTCGCTGGACGAGCCGGGCAGCACACCCCCCGGCAAGAACGTCCCACCGGCCACGCCCCTCTCCTCCGTCGGGGTCCCGCTCAAACCCTCCGCCACGGCGGGGGCAGGCCGCCCAGGCTCCCCGCCATCCCACCGGCGCACCGGCTCGCACGGCCGCCCAGGGGCACCGGGCAGCACCCGGACCGGCTCCCTCCACACCGACACCCCGCTCACCGTCACCACCTCGATGACGGAGCCGTCGAAATCGCCGGCCGGCAGCAGCAGTGCGCGCACCGTCGAGACGACCATCTCCCGCCAATCCTCGATCGGGCGGCCCCGCCGCCAGCTGCCCCCGCCGCTCCGCATCGAGGAGAGCAACTTCCACCAAGCGCCCTCGGTCCGGTCGTCCTCCCGCACGCTCGCCTCCTCCTCCGCCACCGCCCACAACTCCTCCGTCCGGTCGACGGCGAGCCGGGCGAGCCGGGCGAGCAGCACCGACCCGCTCTACCCCTCGCGCCGCTACAGCACCCACAGCCGGCAGCTCTCGTCCGCCCTGTCCCAGGCCGAGGACGAAGATGACGTCAGCTCGCTCGTCGGCAACAGCTCGGACATTACCTCCAGCACGTACTGCTGCACGGGCGAGGGGGCCGGCGGTGGCTACGGGGAAGATCCGCTCGGTGCGCGTCGTTCGCTGACGGGCCCGCTGGGCGCCCCGTACCGGCGGCGCAGCTCCGCCCAAACCGCCGGCTCCAGCCACCTATCGGCCGCCCGACCACTCTACCCTCCTTCCTCCGCCGACGAGCTGCGGGACGACGGGATGGTGGCGAGTGCGGCCGCACCGAACGGGGGGCCGCCGGCCCCCCACGACAACGACGACGACGAGGACGACGAGTCGGAGATCTTCAGCTCGGTGTCGCAGCCGTCCGCCCGCAAGCGCCCGGTCGGCATCCTCAAGGCGACGCCCTCGATCGTGTCGATCAGCGAGAGCGAGTACTCGTCGCGCAAGGGCTCGTTCAGCACGCTGTCCCGCGACCTCGAGATCATCGACCAGCTCGAGCGGGAGCGCAGCATGGACATCCAGGAGATGATCCAGCGCGAGAAGTCGTACGAGCAGTATCTGTCGCGCCAAAACTCCAAGCTCAAGTTCTCCACCAACTTTGACGACTACTTCGAGGCGGCGGCGGCGGCGGCCGCCTCCCGCCCGAGCCACCGATCGTGGCGCCGTCCCATCAGGCGGGCGGTGCGCAGCTGCCCCCGCAGCCCGGCTCCACCACGCTGGGGGGCAGCCTGTCGCCGCGCCGGTCCCGCTCGCCGATGCAGCGGCGCAACAGCCAGCTGCAGCCGGTCGGTGTACCGCTCGCGCTCGACCGGGGGCAACCGTTCGGGCCGCGGCGCTCGATCGAGCTCGAGCGGCGCTTCCACCGGACGTACTCGACCAGCGGCTCCACCCGCAGCTCGACCAAGTCGCGCGACCGCATCACCTTCCAGGACGACGTCTGAGTGTTGGGCCCGGGTGGCGGGGGTGGCGGTGGTGGTGGTGGTGATGGTGCGGCAAAGCTAGCCGTCCACCGGGCCGTCCGCAGCCCGGGCCGCGATCTGCTTGTGTAGATTGGCGCGACGACCAAACCACTCCCAGTCCAGCCCAGTGTGTGTGTGTGTGTGTGTACGTAAAAATAATTACATGCAGCCAGGGATGTACCAGATCGGGTATTTTCAAATTTGGGAAGAACAATTCACAAGCATTTACGGTATTTTCCCGGGTAAATTGGGTTTTCGCAACGGCTCAACAGCTGATGAGAGGTTTTGCAAATTGGACGTAATTGGTATCTATAACATGGCTACGATGAAACGGGTATCCAAGTACTAGTGGAGGGGTCATTCGGGCTAGGTCGGGTAAAAGTAGGTTCAATACCCGAACTGAACTCGCACCAACGGATCGGAGTTGCTTATGCTTGTTCGCTCCTACTGCTGGACGTCGGGTCGTGAAATGAATCGTAGGTGCCAGCTCTAAATTCTACGAATGCTCGTGGAATAGCGTCAGTTTATATGTAGGGGAAGGGAAAGGTAAAGACTGCCACGTTAAGGGAAATGGTAAAAATCTGCGGATATATAAGTGCAACGACCATGAAAATGTGCATCTTACACTCATGCTTTAGCAGAAAATGTGTTGAATCTTTTAAGTTTTCGTCGATTTTTGCGTTTTTTGCATGAATGAAAAACATGATTCAAAAACTTTTGAAATCTTTGGGTAAAACGGACATCTAATATGGGAAAAGATGGATACCATGAAGGGTAAGACAGACACCTATGAAAATAACGTTGGAAATTGAAAAGGTTTATAGTATTTTAACATATCCTATTGGTTTCCACATAGTGGTACGTATATAAACCAATTCTAGGCCAATTGGAACGGCGGTTCATTCAGCCGTGAATTTAGGAATTGTAAGCGGCGCTTGTAACATATCGTAGAATGCAGCATCTAAAGCATCTGTTGAAATATCGCACACCAATAGCTGACGTTGCTCCAGCCTGCAGAACAGCAGTCTAGAACTTCCTTTTAAGGAAATTACTCCGCGAAAAGTCCACGACCCCAGTATTTGTTGAGGGACTTGTTAATAGTTAAAGCCATTTTTCAATCAACATTTGATATTTGCAAACCCGTAGGATTTCTCATCTCTTTATTGCTTGAAGTTGTGACAAGATATTGGATTTCGTGAAGCGCCTCATCAGCGTCGAGCGAGTAATACTATAACGAAGGGATACTATTTTGACCGGTGTTTCATTTCTCGCTTATTTCAACACTTTCTCTTGCTGCTGATTGGTTTATAGCTGCAGAATACTCTTATTTAATCCATCCATCTTTGCATCATCAATTGATATGAGAAGTAAAATAAATCAATAAATTCGGTATCCATCTTTGGTGTCCCGACTAAGTGTCTGTCTTTCCCGCTTTGGTGTCCGGATGTTTAAACCACCAGAAAACAAGTTTTTTTTCCATTAATGATCACGACAACTCATTCATGAGATAAAGCTTCCGGACATTTAAACAACACAAGTTGTACAGCCTAAGATCCGCAGTGGTCAAGGTAGATCCACAAGGGTGCAAACGATTGAAAATTTATTTTGACCATAGATTTAACCAATTTTGCATATATTATGCCAAAAATGTTCTCAAATGTGTTGTTCAACTTTAAGTTAGGATGCTGCGTTGTTTATTTTTTTAGAAAATCACCTTTTTGCATGCATTTGCGAGAAGTGTCCATCTTACCCGCAGTGTCCGTCTTTACCTACCTTCCCGTATAAATCATCTGTTGAAAGTTCATTATTACGTCAAGTCGAGGATCATTTTCATGTGGCCCGCCAAGACGATTTTGTTACAAAATGTGGCCCGCAGTTCGGAAAAGTTTTTTTTCTTCTGTTTACAAAAAGATGTTGCCAAACGCATCCTTGTTTTACATGAGCAATGCGGCTTGGCTTTGGTAAAGAAAGTCGGTAGAAACATATTTTTAGTACGCATTGAGTACTTCAGAATTTGTTAATTTGATTGAATCATCATATATGCAAACATTAGGCGAATATATGCCCAAGCCTAACCCGTGTTCGTACGACAAGTACGTCAATTTTCCAGCTCGTTTGATGGATCCTCGGTTACGCGTTTTGTTGTGCGCCCACTCAAGCTTTCTAAAAGATCTTTCAGCAGTTGGGAATTCCGTTTTAAAGCTGTGTTACGTACAAGCTAAGACTAAGGCATACTTACTTAGAATTCATCAAATCTCATAGTTCTCAATTTGAGAAAAAAAGGTATTTGCTCTTGATGATTGAAGATGTTGCAAACATTGGGGATAATCAGTTCGTCCTTTTGAAAACATTGAACAAATCGTTCATAAACCAAGAATCAAGGAGACATCTTCAATGGATAAAAAAGGTTCAATGGATAATCATTGTCTCGTTAGAAAGCAAATAAAATTTATTGAATGTTTAGGTAAAGATATCATTTATTTTCCTAAACTGCGTACAAGAATATGGATTTTTTCCACTTTTTAATTCCATGCATTTGAAAATACCTAATATTTACCCGGGTAAAAACCCAAAACCAAAAAAATACCGGGTAAAAAGCTATTTACCCCACACTGCATGCAGCCATTTTGCACGATTAGGACCCGGGGTGTGTCGCCAAACCCTGACCTTATATGTGTGTGTGTGTGTGTGTGTGTTTGAGTGTGTGTGTGTGCGGTCATTGCAGTTTTCCCACCGGGGACGATGTGGTTAGCAGTGGCATCACACACCTTCCCTTAAGCCTTTTTCCTTTTTTGCTGTTGTTTTGTTTTTCCTGTGCACAAACAACCCAACCCGACGGAACACGTGTCTCCCCGACCTCGCTCAACACACACACACACACGCGTACACACGGCAAGGGGGTGTTGTGGATGTTTTGCATCGTTTAGCTTATTGGTTTCGCGGCCAGAAGGGCGCTCCTCCCGTAGGGATTTCCCGCCCTGGGGTGGGCGTTTGCGGCGTAATTGCCGGGCGGAGTTGCTAACGGCTGGAACGGGATACACCTCCACACTGGCTACACCCATCGCCGGGAGGGGTTTTTTGCACAATACACACACACACGCACACGCACGCACGCACACGCAGGTGCGGTTTGTTGTTTATTCTGGTTAGGGATATCGAAACGACAAACGGCCAGCAACAAAGCGTTAAGGCGGAAAATTCAACCACTCGCACACATTTTTAAGCGAATGTGGTTTTCTTATGTTCACGGCGGCAGGACGGTTGGTGTAGCCCGGGAAAGTTTTTCACTTTTCGAGCTCCAAGTGATTCAATGACAATGTACACTGTCATTTACCTTTTCACCTGCCGATAATGAGGCTTTTGGAGCCGTATTTTTGCCATTAGCACCACGATTAAATTGTTTTTATGTGGCTTTACATGTTTGCACCTTGCCCCGCGGTTTTGCTGGTTGGTAGAGCGATTAACTGTTAGGTAACATTTCCCTTTAGGCTTTAGTATTGTTCGGTCACTAAAATGGCATAACATTATACGTCCACAAACACTGTTGCAGTGACCGAAAGCGTTGTAAGTCCTTGCTTTGAAACTAATTCTACGCTGTGCATTTATGTTGATACAAACTTGCTCCAGTCGATTCGGATAGGCGAAGCGAACAAAGCCCCTCAAAAAACCGCCCGTATCTGCGAGTTGAAACGATGAAGATTGAATAGAGGTTTACTTTTTGACAGCTATCTTTCTCGTTTGTGATTTTAAGTTACTTCAAGAGATTAAATCCTCCTGCAGGATGATGGTAGAAGCTATAGGAACCGGCTTACTAGGAAGAAATGCTCCGAAGGACTACCCTTGAGCGACCCATGCACAACTTTGGGCAACAAAACAATCTCGAAACACACTCCATGAGCTTCAGCAAGTTCCCTTTTTTGATGTGACATTTAAACATGGCAATATAATTTGGCTTTCGGGCAGTAATATGGTCTTGATAGTCGTCCGCACACATGCATCGACTTCTTGCATAAACTGTTTGGTTTTGATTTTAATCTCAACTTTGATGATGAAACGTTCCAATGCCAGTTTTAAACATTCTATGTATTGGTTCGAAATTTCCACCCCATTTTAGGACGGTAGCAGGAGAAAGCGTTGTTTACAAAACGCGTGGTGAAGCACAGTAGCACAGTCGCGCTGTATTTACAGTCGTTGCCACTAATGTTTGACTCTACGATAAAAAAAATTGAAATATAACAAATGCTATGCCAATGTTGGTAGTTTTAATGGAGTGAAAAAAGTTGGCATGCATTTTCAGATCTAAACAAAGGTTTTATAATTTATTAGCTTTATTTTTTACAAAAAAAAACATTCAAATAACACACTTTTTTGTAGTGTTTTTTAAGTGTTAATTTGCATCTGTCATAGGGTAAATGTACCAGTACTGGGTAGTGCATCAGTTTCACAAAAAAACTGCTCGTACTCTTACAATTTTTTTTTATGAAAGTGACGTTATTTTGAACGATAAACAATCGTATTCTCTTGTGCTTTTTGATTAACCGATTTAAATATATGTTTTAGAGATATTCGTGAAAATGCAAACACTGTTTTTGTTCCAATTTTTGGCCGGCTGTGTTCCTATTTTCGGCAACGCGAATACGGGTCGGAAAATGTCTTAACCAATCGTACTTCAAATAGGTAGACAAAAATGTTTTAAACAGTTTTACACTCTCACTTTCCTAAGATTGGTGTTAAAAAGGTACTGAAATTATTTATTTTTCGTTGCCTAGTTTGGTCATTGTGCTAGGAGTTTTTACAGTCTCATTGATGTGGGTTCTTTAAAATCAAACAAACGGGCCTATTATTTTACTCGAATGATATTTCGATTCCGTCGGAAGCACTCGAGTCGAACGGGAGAAAAATTGGTATCGTTTTCGCCATTCGAATCGATGAAGGTTTCGTCGACATTTTTGTTCTAGCATCTGTGTGTTTGACAGTTGGTCGAAGCAACCGGCGGTCAGAGTGAGTGTAAACAAACAGATTCAGCACTTTTTTAAAATATTGTTTTTCCAATTTTTACTTCATCGACTCGAATCTGCCGATGAGTTACTCGAAGCGGAACGCCGCTAGCAAAACGGTACAAAACATAATGAACGTGCGGGTGAATCTTCCTCGATTGCCGCACGCAATATAATTGGCCTGCACTGAGGTATGCAAGTATGCATTGAAGCAAAGAGACAGTCTGACGGGTATAGTGTCCGGCTCCGGCTGGCCCTAAAAATTATTATTTTTCTTTCAATTTATTGGATTTTTTATCGTGGTTGAAATTGGTGATATTTGATACAAGAAATGTCATTTTCGTGAGCTGACATAAGCTATCTAGTGTTCTGAGCATGTTTTTAATGAATATGCAGCAAAATCAAAGGTGTGTTATGGCTTCAAGATTCGACAGGAGGCCACAGCATCGATCTGTCAAAAAAACAACATTTACCGTGTACTTACATTCGGCAGCATTTAAAGAGAATAATTATTTGTTTTTCATGATTATGAAATTCCAAGCGGGCTAGAATAAAGTCTGCAATGATAGAATCTTTCATAAAAAAAACACACACACACTTTCATTGGTTTACTGTTCTGGCTCTCTTAATAGCGAAACCTGCCGAACTACTGGCTGACAGCAAATCTGCCGAAAATATTCAAACTTTGCACATTTAGTTTGATGCTTTGAAAAATATGCCAGAAAATGATGTGAAACTTCGTACATGATGTGAATCTTCTGGTCAAATATCTTGCAAACTTATCATGCATCCTTCAATAGTTCAAATAGGTATTCCTGCAACGACTGTATGCCTACAGACACTCGGACGCTAAAAGTTTTCTTCCGAGGGTAGGCTAAACACGTTTCCAAAGCCTATTTTGTCACACCTGTGCTCACCGTCACCTTTTGTGTTACAAAATCTCGAACAAAACAATTTTATTTTTCCGTAAGCGACGAACCTTCCGGTAGACCTTATTACTCAACGTACCATCGACCACTACAATGGCTCAACCGGTGAGTCGTGCGAAACCAACGATCATCTTCATCATCCGCGAAACAAAAGAACGTCGCCCACCCACCAGGAACCAGTGCTGGAAGGGAGTGAGGCTTAGCGTTCGCTACGGTTGCTGCTGCTGCTGCTGCTTGCAACGTGCACCATGCCGTGAACGTTAATTATCGCACGTTACCGGGACGCACACTCGGTCGCGCTCGATTGGGTATTGGGTAAAATTGAATGAGGCCCCATTCGCCCCAACCCTCGCACGCTCCGGTGTCCGTTGCAGAGGATGTAGCTTCCGGAAATTAATTTAAATCTACCCGTGCTTACCGGCCGGCCGGCCACCGCCACTTTGTGCGATAATTTTGTACCATTAATGTCCAATTACCGTCCGTGCGCATCGTTTACCCTTTCCCACTATAAACTTGCACACTCAAGCGTGTGTGTGTGTGTGTGTGTGTGTATTGGTGTCCTTTAAAAACAACAGTGTTTTGCCGCTCTTCTGTAATGGGTGTTTGATGGGGTTCGCAAAATGTCACCAGCTGGGGTGTGTGAATAGGTTGTTGAAAAGTTCGTCACTTTGCTTTCGTCGACGGACGGCAATTGAGCGTGCAAAAAGGCACACATTTATATGCGATGTATGGCAGGAGGAGAAGATGAGGAGGAAGGGAAATGAAAGATGAGTGGCAGATGTGAACCGTTCAACCCTGCCTGCACACTGTTAGTCTTTAAGTAAATCTCACGGCGTGAAGGTCAGCTGTTATAGATGTAAGAAAATCATTGAGCGATGCTTGATCCGGTGTTAATTTAGGAGGGGGGGGGGGGTTAAAGGGGAGATTGTTAGGGACAACTTTATGATCGACACTTTGTGCGATAAACTGTACACACGACACAAAACCAGGAGGCACGAGAAAATCCCAATTCGTAACGAGCGCGCCTCAAGGCGGACACCAATCTCAGTGTGGTATGTGTATCGAATGCTGCCGTGAGTGTGTGTGTGTGTGTGTGCGATTGTCATTGTCAATAAACAAAACACGTAGCTGGTAACTGTTAGCAACACTCCGGACAGCAGCACCAGCCGGCAAGATCTACACTCCTAGAAGCGGCGCAAGCTGGTGCATCCGGTTTACTGTTCTTTTTTTTTCGTAGCAAGTAGTTTCTAGAACATGGCGCTAATCATACATACAGAACGAGCGAACCGCACGTACACCCGTGTGAAAGGAGCGGGGTATAGTAGTAATCGTATAGGAAGTAGCATGCTAACGCACACACACACACACGCGCACTCATCAGTTTTATCATCGTTTATCCCTCTTGTTGTCGATATCCTTTTCTCTTGTATAAAAACTGTACTGAAGGGCTCACAAAGAGCTTTGCTGTGTGTGCGTGTGTGTGTGTGAGAGAGTGTGTGTACATGTAAGTGTGTGCGTGTGCTTGTGCTAACTAGTAGATGTACATGGTGTTGCAATCACTGCAGCAAGCAAACGACAAAATAAAGCACAAAAACCGAGCAGTGACGTCACGAGGCAACAAATACAAACACAGGGAAAGAGAGAGAGAGAGAGAGAGAGAGAGAGAGAGAGAGAGAGAGAGAGAGTAGTCACTTGCAAACCGTCTAACGGCGGGCTAGATCAAGCGTGATCAAACCCTGAAGCGACAGCTGGTGGCACAGGTTTTCCAAGAGGCGTGGCCCCATCTTAAATGCTCCCAGTCATTTTTTTTTATTTGTAGCTTTTAAGGTATTGTTTTTTACAGCATTTTTTCAAGTCACTTTCCAACGTAAACATTGTTATTTCACTGCGTGCAAGATGTTAATCCACATCATTCTGATATTTCATTTCAATCATACTAACTTTTAATTTTTTCAGCATGATTTTCAACACTTCAACGGTCTTTTGCTATCGTTTTTTCACCGGGATTTTACAACACGCAAGACGCAACAAAATCCTTTACAGGGTTTTCTAAGTCACTTTTGAATGTGCGCATCATTCTTCACCACCTTTAAAATGTTTTTCAACAGCTGCCTAATGATGCCTTTGGATCATAATAAGATTTCAATTGTACCACATGATTTTCAACACATCATACAAGAGCTGTCAAAGCCAGTGCAGCTTGAGACATGTTGAAAATCTTTTATCGAAACTGAAATTTTATTAAAATGCAAAATGGTGTCTTAAAAGCTGTTGAAAATCATCTTGAAGGTGGTGAATAATGATGTGCCCATTATAATGATGTTGTACTAATCTTGATGAGATGCGGCTTCATAACTCTGGTGAAAAAAAAAAGATGAAAATAGACCTTTGAAGTGTTGAAAATCATATTGAAGAAATGATAAATTTTCGTTATCGAAATTAATTATCAGAATGATGTGGAATAACATCTTGCACGCAATTTAAAACTTTTTTTTTTCATTCGAATGTGACTTGGAAAGCCCTGGTAAGGTAGTAGATTTGAAGAATTTGATTTATTTTGACACCACTGTTACATTCTTGCACAATGTCAGTTTTGGTTCCTGCCTTAGAATGGCTCGCATTCTGAACAAAATGAAAAAAAAATGTATAACATTCCACTATCGGCAATCGACCGTCTCGTGAAGCCAATTTTAACAATATTTTATTTCATATCAACTAGCTCGTATCAAATTACCCTCACATGTAACAGGCATGCAATAAAGTCACAAATTGGTGTAACCCAACGACCTGATTGCTCTCGGAAACCTGTCCCACCTGGCTGTGTTTGAATGGTTGAAGAAAAACAAAACATAAACACAAACCGCGGTTTCAATTTCAATGCATTTATAGCGAGAGCGTTGCTGATAATGTTTGATGTTTGGTGTTACCTGTGTTACTGGAGTTTAATGTTCGCGAGCGGGAAGGAGCGCGAAGTGTTCGCTTCGCTTGATGTTTTCCAATTACCCTTCCCCTTCCCCAGGTGTACCCACCTACCTTTCACCTCATTGTTGCACTTACATTTGCATTACCGGCGCCAAGGGGCGCCCGGGCGTGAACCACCAGGCGGCCCCATTATGCCGCAACGTGCTACCACCGGGCGGCTCCATCGCGCAAGGCAAAAGGACGCAAGCACGCAGGCAGGTCAGTGTTTGGGAGCAGTTTGGCAGTTTCGTCTGCTTGCGATGAGCCACAATTACATGTGCAAGGTGCAGCCGAGCAGCGGTGTTGAAAATGTGTTGCAGAATTTTGGGACAGTACATGTCGGGTTACGGTCACTAGTGTTAGCGATTTCGTGTTTTTTGTAAGTTTTTGCCGAATGGCATCAGAGATATAAAAAAAAGAATAAAAAGGAAATAAAACCTTATAATTCATTTATTGATAGTGCAAGACATGTATTGAATAATTAGAATTAAACAACAACAAAACAAAAACGCATAAACAAAATACATATTAAGTCAAATCAAATGGAAAAACAAGCTAACTGCATGTTTAAGGTACGATGAAGAAGAGGAGAAATACGATAATGATAACCGTAAACAAAATGAAGCAAAACGAACCAAAATTGTGATCACTATTAACTTTAGAAAAACGATTGCGTGCCCAATTAGTTGCGCGCCTCCCTAGGAGACAAGCTAAGTTAATTCTTGCCCAATTAGCGCCCCCTGTCGTCGGGACCGAGTGCCGTACTGATGTTCTGCAAAAAAAAACAAACAAACAAACACAACCACTATCCCCCTGGCAGCTGGGTTTGGTGAAAGCCAAAAGCGCAACGTGATACCTACTGCGGACGAACCGTCGGAACCCCCGGTCGCCCCGGGGAAAACCGAACCATTGATCGAAGAAAGCTCAGTATGTGTGTGCGCGCGCGTGTATGTGTGTTTGGCAATGTTTGGCTGTTTCTATTTGTGCGTGCAAGCAGTGGGGATAGGGGGGGGGGGAATGGAGCCGATTCCGTAAATACATGTTTTAATCAACAACTTCAAAGTAGCGTGAAATGGCACGAAAGCTGTACGCTGAACTCTGTATGTAACTGTGTGTGCGTATGTGCAGGTGTGTGTGTGTGTGTGTGTGTTACGTGTCGCTTTTCGGAAAGGTGAGAAAGTCCTCCTGCACCCCTCTCCCCATTCCATGCCTGCTCTTGCGCTCCTTGTCTAAAGTAAGCAAACATTCCCGATCGATGGTCGATGTCGATGATAAACGTGCTCCTCTTCGGAGCTGCATTACAGTGTTTTGTTGTTGTTGTTGTTGTTGCTACAGCAAGCTAGCAGGGGAAGGCTGTACCAGAAGCTGGTCAGCCAATTTGTGTACCGTAAGTAAGTAGCTCAGCTTCAAAGCCAAGCCTTTCCTTTTTTGGGGAAGCTAAATAATTGGGTGTGCAAAACAAAAACGAACAAAAAAAAAGGCCCCCGAAAAACCGAACCAGTAAAATAACATCGAACGCCTCGAGTTGAAATGGTGCAAGCAGGTGGAAGGAGGGGGCGGGGCTTTATACGTAACACATTTTATAGAGCAACAGTATTGATTGGTTTCAGAGCGGGCGGAAATAGCGCCACAACAGCGAGAAAGTGTTTTTGTGGAGTGGATCAGAGTGTAGAAGAACATCTTGTTAATAACGCACGGATCGCTTTCCTTCCTCTTCTCCCGTTTCTAATTCTCTCTCTCTCTCTCTCTCTCTCTCTCTCTCTTTCTCTCTTACCTTTTCTATCTAATGCTCCTGTTTGCAGGGAAACGACAAACGCTTTCTGAACCTTTTTAACCACTCTTTATCTCCCACCCACACAATCGAACAAAACAAGAGAAATGCATCCGAATCGGGTGCGACTAATGACTGGAGAATAGTTTTATTTTCGTTTATATTTGTTTTTTGTCATTTGAAAAAAAATACTAAACTAGGGACTATTTGTAGCTAATACAAAGGAGGGGTGGAGGGTGCAGAAGAAAATCAATGTGTGAGTGTGTCCAGAGATGGGAAAAAAAATCAAAACAAACAAATACTAGCTGAACAACACAGAAAAAACCCCTCTCAAAAATTGTTCGTAGCAAATCTAACCATTATGCGTGAGTCGTATATATGTATGAGTGCGTGTGTGTGTATGTGTGTGCTTGATTGATCACTCGAAACACTACCATGAAAAAAAGAACAAACTAATGTCCTGAAAAGGTATTACAGCCTTCATCAAAGCCCCCATTTGTCTCCGTACGCACACACTGCTCTGTGCGAGAGAATTGTTTCCCCACTCACACCAACACACACACATATACACATATTGGACATACAGCTTCACATATACATTTGCAAAAGCACAGGCACGTTTAGGCAACATATTTAACGCAAATTAGTGAAATTTCGGTGATAAATTTGTAAACAAGGATGGAGGAAACAGAAAAACACATACTGATCTTCCTAGTAAAAGAAAAAGATAAAAAGGCAAATACACACATACACACACTCACTCAAACACAGTTGATCATATGCTCCAAGATTTAGAGAACTTTGTAAAACAAACAAACACACAAACAAACAAAAACATACATGAAACGATTGGAACGAAAAATAAAGCCGTGTACGCATTACCTATTTTTATTATCCGCGATGAACAAAGCCGGTTCAGCGTGTTTCATTTCGATTGTGTTGATTATGAGAAGGAAAGAAACGTATTATTTTCTTCCATTCTCTCTCGCGATTGGATTTTTTTACGAATGCCCAACGATATAGCAAATAAATAATGATAAGACTGATCAACATGGAAATAAACAGACGGGAAATTAAACGTTCGGCGCAGCGGCTGCGACAGTGGAATGTGCGAATGTGAGGTCGTTCAGTAATTACTCGTCGTTGATAATTTGCAAACGATAGAGGAGCAAAAAAAAAACTGTTACCATCGCATTGCTTGATTAATGATTTCGAAACACGAAACACACAGCAGCAAAACGGCTTGAATATTTGCTGCTGCCTCCCAGCCGTTTGACGTGCATTTGCGGGTGCATTTTCACGCCAAAAATGCAGCACCATCGAAAAGGAATTGACCGGGCAATAATTTGACCATTTTTTGTGTGAAGCGCTTCAGCGAGTAATTGCTCGATTGGTTGATATAATGAGATGGAATGCACGCATTTAGCGCATCAATATTTTCCAGGAATGTAATGGCACGTTTTAATTCATTTCTGATAGCTCCTTTCTGCTGCTCATTCTTGGCGAGACATGCCTACCCACATTTATCGTCGTAGAAAAATATTAATTTTTTTTTTATTTGTTGAAGTAAAATTCAAACAAGTCATTGCACTCTTTTGTACCATATGCAACGGAATGGAAGATAATAGTTAGAGATTCCTAGGTCGTATATACTACGGGCTCTGCCAAAGAGTTGAGTAGACACCAACACCGACAAAGTAGAGTTGAGTTGACACCTACAACATTTATTGTAGGGGAAGGCAGGGCAAAATGGGCATGTTAAGCAGTTAAATAAAATTTTCCACAAAACACAACTATTCTTACATTGTTATATGCCTCTGTTGGATTTTGAGATAGGCATAACTCACCCTTAAGGTTAGTTAATGAATCAATAACGCCCACACATTGGCAACACGCACTACAGCTATTTCCCCATTAACCAGAAATCCCATTTAAACTCCATTTAAAAGTCCAGTGGGAATAGTGTATGCTCAACGAGAATTGTAGAAGAAAATGTATGTATCGCTAACGGAGCACGTAGGCTCCTGGTCAGAACACCTCAGAAATTGCATATGTAAACAAAACCTAAAACGTCTAAACACTGGGGCAATATGGGCCACAACAGCAGCGCTTAGTTAATTAGTCAAAGCTTTTGCGCACGTTTCATGAAATGTATTCCCCTCCTTTCTTTTGACTAGCTGTTCAGGAAGGCAACTATCATTTTTCCACACATATATTATTAAAATTCAAACACTTTGTACACGTTTCAACTGACGAAATCGAGCTTTTTGAAGCTGTGCCTGTTAGCCTTTTTGCGTGGACATATACAACACCATAGTCTCACCAAGTGCCAGATCTCAAAAGCATCGGCTCATTTTGCCCCACGTGAAGTATTTTTTATATTTTTTTTTGTTATATTAATGAAAATACGCATTCAATTGTTTTGCTACATCTACAGCTACATCATGCTATGCTATATACTACATCCAATAAGTTACTATTATTTTTTTTAGTTAGTTGTCAATTCAGAGATATAAAAGATACATGGTGCTCCTAGAACACTCCAATGAATACATTTTGAGCCTTGGAAGAGATAGTCGGAAACTTACTAAGAGGATTCCGAAACGGAAAATCAACCACTGATCAGATATTCACCATGCGGCTTCACCAGATGGCAGAATCTTCACCAGATGGCAGAATACAGACACGACACCATGAAGCTATGAGCTCTTTTGGAATCCCAGCCAAACTGATAAGGCTAGTAGAATGACTATGACCAACGTCACTTGCCAGGTGAAGGTTGATAAAAAAAACTCTCAGGGCCTTCTGCTAGGGCATTTCTTAACTCGAGGGTGGAGACTACGGGAACCATCTTCTATAAGTCAATCCAGATCTTGGCTGATACGCTGATGATATAGACATCATTGGTCTGTAACTCTCCTACGTAGCAGACGCCTACCAAGGGATCGAGCAGGTGGCAGAAAACCTAGGATTACAGATAAACGAGGCAAAGACCAAACTGATGGTAGCAACATTAGCGGCCATACCAACATCAAAACCAAAATTACGTAGGCTTGACGTACAGATAGATGAACGCACTTTTGAAGTCGTCCCAGAATTCACCTATCTCGGGTCAAAAAACAGCAACGCCAATAGCATGGAAGTTGAGTACTTAGTACCGGTACTCATACGCCTCTGAGACATGGACACTGTCCAAATCTAACGAAACACTCTTAGCCACGTTCGAGCGGAAGATTCTCAGAAGGATCCTTAGCCCCGTATGTGTGGAAGGACAATGGAGGAGCCGCTATAACGACGAGCTATACGAGATGTATGGCGACCACACTGTGCACGGTTTCAGACACTCCTGAGGCAGGCCAAAGCAGTTGTAGCGCCTGATAAGTAAGTATGTAAGTGAAATACAGGGTATCTCACGATTTATTGGTCGGTTCCCATAATTATTTGGGTTTGTCTCACGATTTATTCTTCGCATTACATATTTTTTTGGTAGGTTCCCGAAATTTATACGTATCATCAGACTGGATTTTCATACAATTGAACCATCAAATTCTGGGAAACGCCAAAAAAATCGTCAGAATGCACAAAAATATGGAATGCGTGAGAAACCCTGTCATGGCCATTTTGCCCTGTTTACCACTATGTTTTGAAGCGTTGTATCCGGAAGCGACAATAAAGTTCAGCTTTCTAGGATTTCTTGAACTCGACCAAACTGCTTGAAGCGCAACTGCATCACTGAAGTTGTACATTTTGAGAAGGGCATGAAGAGCATATCCCTCGAAAAGACACTTCTGGATTGCATCGACAAACATAATAGAATACCTATGGATTACAGGAACACAGGATATGATCATGATCATGCGAATCAATAACCCACCTCAGGATGCAATACGTTCCAACGAATCTTCAATATGTTCTGTTTGAAAAGCTGTTGGAGATGCCAGTACCTAGAGTACTGGATTACAGGAACATGGGATATGAGCATGCGAATCAATAGCCCCTCAGGATGCAACACGTTCCAACGAATCTTCATTTTATTCTGTTTGGGCAGCTGTTGGAGATGCCAGTACCCAAAGTGGTTGTTTGATCCAGCCGGGCTTCTACTAAGCGCTGTATTAGTTCCACTTTTGTAGCACAAAAATACTAGCACTTAACCATGGCAAAACAACAGATGGGTACGATTAGGCTGCGATAGACGGGAAAGTGATTCCAGCAGGAGCAACCCTTTGAACCCGAACCGCACCATTGAATGCGAGCGAGTTGATTTATACGGCCTTCATCAAATCCTGTTAACACACACCCACACACACACGGACATCAAAACGGGCATCGAGCATAGCCAGTGGGGCAAAGTATGGCGCACAACACGCTGCTAAATTGGTCCCCGGCGCGCATCGCTTCGTCGGAAAGGCGCGTGCCGCGACGGACTCTCTTAATATTGCACTGTTGCATTCCCGGGATACCCCCCCCCCCCCCTCCCCCCCGTCAAGCTTACCTGGTACGAATAGTGTTTTTCCTCTTAAACAAGGCTGGCGTGCAACACCGGTTGCCACGATCCGCGTGGCGCAGAAGGTTGCGACCAAAGCGCACGCCGAACACATCGAATAGAAATCCTCCGGGCAAAAAAGGGAACATTTTTGCAGCCCAGTCACGTACGCCAGATGAAAATGCAATTAATGGCTCGGTACGCTTTTCTCCCACTTTGCTTTGTACTGGTATGTGTGTGTGTGAGTGTGTAAATGTTTTTTTCTGCTTTTACATTCTGCCCCAGCCGGATTGGGTTGCGTGCCGTGAACGAGTGTTTCAAACTGTGCCGACCAAAAACAGCGCAAAACCCCTGAATACATCCTTGTGTCCAAGAACAAGACCGGGGTTTTGTGCAATAAAACACACACACACACACACACACACACAAAGCACTTAAAATTTCCTTTCCATTCTAAAGCGTGAATCTTCCTGGAAATCGTGGGTGGGTTGGATGTAGAGCAGTACGGAAATTCGAGATTTTCGCTTGAAACGCTATCGCTTGTTATTTTTAGCGCGACCCTCGCCCAGCGCTGCACGCAGCAATGTGGGGGAGCCCTACCAACACCTTCGGTCTGGGTGGTTTCTTTTTCCTCTTTTGTTGTTGTCATTGCTGGCTCTAACACAGATGCGAAGGTCCAGAACAAAAAAAAGAGACACCCCACGCACAACCGGAGCGGAAAAACCGGACCCCGAAAACGATCCCGAGAGGTTGAAGCGTGACACTCATCTGGTCAGCCTGGGGCCGACGGGGGCATTCTAATCCCCACGCCGGTTCGGTACGAAATCCTCGCGCAGGCAAGAAGGGCAAGAAGACAAAGCAGCATCTCCTCGAGCGCCTCTTGACCGGGCACAAAAGTTGTAAAATCAATTTCAACTGATTTCAGCGTGTTTTTTTTTTTTTTTTTTGGTTGTTGCTTTCGCATTGCTTTCTACTGCTCACCATTCGCATTTATCGTACATTCGTGTTCGGCTTTAAAAAAAAAAAAGGTCTCGAATGTCTCTGCGGCTTCACTCTGGGCACTGGGGTGAATCAGAATGAATGACACTCACCTTTTCTTATTGGATTGGGAACGGAGCAAGCAACAACAAAAAAAAAACGCGTGGAGGAAGAACCAGCCAACCTGTTGCCTCGCGCGATTGTCTCAATGTCGATTTAATCGGTCCCTTAATTGTGCCGCCACCACCCCCACCACCACCACCTGTAGCTGTACAAAAGCAACAGCGGGAGAAAGCTGGCGGGTCGAAATTGCACACCACCACCACCACAGTATGGGGGGGGGGGGAGACAGGAGGGTCCCGTAGCGACTCATCCAATCAATTATTCAACGCGCACGGCTCGAGAAACGTGCCGAGGCCACGCGACTCCTAAAACGTTGCCCGCCGGTTTTGGATTGTAACGCGCCGTGACGTAAGCAGGCGGCCGAAGAAATCGAAACCGATTAGCCCGATCTTACGCCTGGGAATGATTTAATAGTCTGCACGGGAGGGATGGTGCGGCAGGCGAGCGGGTGAATTTAACCCTTCTTCAAATGTACATATAGCTCGTTGAACTGAGAGTGGAGTGAGCAAGTGTGAAACAATTGTGGTTAATTTCCAAACAATTGTTGTTGCGTTTATAAGGTCAATAGCATCCGCTGAGATAAAGGGTGTTTATGACTTTCCTGGAATCTGCACATCTACACATCTTGCGACATTGAACAACCTCACCGCCCTTCAATATCAAAGGTTCGAGATGTGTTGCCACAGTGAACGTCGCAACTCCAATGGTTTTTGTTAATTTCAAAGCTCTGGTGTAAAATCTGTGATTGAGCAGGAACAGATTACCCACAGAATTCTAGAAACCATCAGAACTATGCAATCAATTTGGCATATATGTTTTCCAGACAGTTTGATGGCTCGAACTTCATTCTCGGAACAATTATTTTGATAATCTTCTAAATCTGTGATGCGCTATCCGGAGTTTTATCCAAGATATCATGCATTTTAAGAACTATCCGAGGTATGACTGATTCTCGTAATCTAGGCATCAGTAACAGTCAGACCGCTTGATGGCAGGAAATTGATTCTCAGAACACTTGTTTTGGGGCAGAACTCTCGATTATTCCATGCACTAACCATCAGAGCATTCAATATCTGAGAATACGTACTTGGGTCTTGTCTATTCGAGACATTGATCATTTTTGGTACAAAATTTTCTGAAGCAAGCTATGTCCACTAAAACTATGAGTTTACTGGAGATTTGAGAATACGTACTTGAGTCTTGTCTATTCGAGACATTGATCATTTTTGGTGCAAAATTTTCTGAAGCAAGCTATGTCCACTAAAACATTGAGTTTACTGGAGACGTCATCTGAAAGGGATTGTTCTAAAAAAGTCACAAATCGTAGCATTATCGGGACATCAGACACCTTCCCTCTAATATTGGACCGTTTTATTGACAGACTTCAAATGAAAATGTTGACGGTTAACCCCACGACATACGGGACGATGGAGGATTGAGAAAGCCGGTAGTACCATCAATATTATACCCTTACTTAATCAAATATAATGGTATTCCTTAGCATCCTTTACGTAGCTCATCAAGAACCAACTTATGGGCCTGATTGACCACTTAACACGACACAACTCCAAAAGGTATATGTTCAGTTTCACTGATACCATCCGGTGGTTTCAGGGCACTATCTTTCGAAGCAGGCGAACATAATGTAATTGAAATGGGCCACTTGAACCGTGTGAAGACAGCAAATATCCCAAGAAGAATGCAAATATCCAGTGCCGATGAGATTCGAATCCTCGCACGATGCAACCAACCTGAGGAAACATATAACCAAACATCAGGCCTTTTAACATTTAAAAATAAAGTCTAATCTGGTCTGATATTTAATGCGCTGCTCTACTGACATCCACTGGAGAATACATAGCACAACAGCGGGTGGCGTACGTTGATCCGTACCTCAGAACCAATTTTACACTTGTCTTGGCGATCTCTGAAGCCTTTCATTGCGGCATTACAGTCTTGTCAATCTCTGAATCCTTTCAAGTGCAATGACCTAGTCTATGTCTTAAGCCATAACCCAGTCTATGCGAGTGTGGTGCTCAAATCTGTCATCTAAGATAACTCCTAAACAAAAAACTTGAGCTGGAATACTTTTTTTATGAACAATTGCACATGGATTGGCGTTTAGAAGGTTTAGTCAGACTCTTCTCAATCTCCCAGAGTTATTTGTCCCATATCCAGGGTTGGAGTATTGATTCTAACTCAAGCTTGCCAGTAAGTCATTACCGCCTGGAGGCATCTGTAATCTTTCAGTTTTGCAGTTTTTTCAGTTATTCAGAAATATTCGGTTTTAAATTTCTACCTACCTGGATCCCCCCTACCTACCACATCATTAAATCCGATGGAATTGTTCCCCTCTATTACAACACTACTCGGAAGTGGATCAGAAATAAATAGCAGCCTTCCATTAATTGGGAAACCGCACACAGCTCGTTGCAGTTGCACCGTTTTTTTCCCCGGTAAACTTGATCGAATGTAAAAATCTCAAATATCAATCGATGAAACTTTCTGTGAACGTTCGGACCGTGTCGGCTGGAAAAATTGCGTTGCTGTTGGAAAATATTAAACGAAAAAAAAGGAACATAACAGCCAGACAAATGGTGGGGGCGTGTGATGAAAACATGAAGCGACACTTTAAACTACGCCGGCAGCGGTCGCTGTGCCTGAGCAGCGTTGGAGCCTGGCACAAGGATGGCGCTTCACGCGCTACACAACATCAAGGCGAATGTCACCTGCGCTGCTGATCTAAACTCAATTCCCATCACGCACTACACTAAAACCCCACGGGATGTCCCTCCGCCCGCAACGGTAAAGTAGATGCTCTCCACCAAGATCCGCACCGGGAGTTCGCGCTGTCCAGTGTAAGGCCGTGTCGGGGAGCCGCCACACAGGGAGAGAGACAGAGACCCGACCCGACTCATAATTAAAAAAGTAATTTAAAAACAGACCCTACCCATTACGCTGCACGAAGACACCTAGCGAGCCATGAGGAATTAAACAAGAACCAAAAAAAACAACAACAACAACACAACCAAGATGCTTTTAACCAATAAAAAACGGTCACTTCGGTGGCTCGCCCGGGAATTCATTATCCTGTCAGCGTGCATTAGGGGGCCGGTCGCGCCACGATTTGCTGATTGAGTTTAACCAATAATTTGGCGACGTCCGACGACCTTTTCAGTGGAAGGGGAGTCCCAAATTTGCGAGAGAGAGAGAGAGTCCAATTATCGGTGGCAAAAGTTGCCAGAACCAAAACAAAACGGGATGGAGTTGCACAGGTAATCCAAGGATAAATGGTTATGAGTTGTGTGTGTGTGGGTGTGTCTGTAGAACGTCAACCACAAACGTCCACCGATGGGTTTTGACAGCTTTAAAACTTCCCACTGCTTCCCACCCGGAACACTAATTGGATGCGAAGTACATCCATGCCTACGCTAATCTACTTGTTTTGGTTTTTGGCTCGGTTTCAGAGGCTCGGTTTTGGCTCCCCTTACCTGAAGCAGAGGCAAATTTTCAGGTCTATCACCAGCCCTGCTCACTCTCCCATTAGAAAGGAGCACCAAATCACAATCGGAACGTTTGCCAGCTGGTTTACAGGAAATTTATGCTTTCTCCGGAAAACCCATTCGAAACGAGAAACCGTAGATCCCTGGGGCACGCAATTTCAGACATTGGGGCGTTGCTTTTTTTGCAAAGGTTTCAATTTCGCTCCGAGTGTGCTCCGAAACGGCTCCAAATTAAGCGTGCAGTTCAGATTGCATGCCACAGATGGACGGGCGCTTCGGCATATCATTCGCAGAAGTTCTGCCACCAACTTCTCTCGTTCGATAGCAAAAATGTGGAAGGATACAATAAAATTCATAGCGAAAGCTTCATACCACTCCATTTCGATGTAAACTCGCCGTAGTGGAGGCCAGTTATTGGGGAATGCAAGAATGTACAAACGAAGTAGTGCTTCCCCGGTAAAGTGCTGATCCTATCCGAACGCAAGCAACGAACCCTCTACCCCAAAGATAAAAACGAAACTTTTCCGTACAAAACAAAAAACAAACAGGTAATAATTTTATTCGAAACACATTAACACTAACCACCAGCCCAGCGGGGGTTTGGGCCGCACCATTGCGCATCTAGAAGTTGTACTTGAGGCCCGCACTGCTAAACTTCACCTGCGACACTTCGTTCGAGGGCGAAAAGGCAACGCCGATCAGCTTGGCCGCGTTGGTGGACGCGTCCGTCTCCGTGCCGGGCTGGGGAGCCTGCTGCCCCCGTACGGAATAGGACGGCTGCTGCTGCTGCTGGTACTGGGTCTGCTCCTGCTGGCCCTCGCCCGTCTGCTGGACGTACTCGTACTGTGGCTGCTGCTGCAGAGAAATCCAGCGTGAGTTTTGGGGAGTTCGCGTTCTTTGCAGCGTTCCGATGACTAGTCCTTACCTGATTGTTCCCTGCGTAGACGGTGGCGTCTGGGGCCGTCGGCTGAGCACCGAAGCTGGTGAAGGTGGCATACTTGTTGGGCTGTGGGGCGGCGTACTGCTGCTGCTGCTGCTGCTGCTGCAGAAGGCGCTGCTGCTGCAGCCGCATCCGAATGTTGGGATTGATGTAGTTCTCCTGGACGGTGTAGTGCGGCTGGTCCGGGAACTGGGCGACGTAGCGGTTCAGACTTTCCTGCTGAGGTTGCTGCTGCGCCTGCGGCTGATAGTATATGGGCTGCTGCTGCTGCTGTTGCTGCTGATAGGCCTGTGCCTGGGTGCCGATCAGCGACGGATGCGACTGGAATGCAGGAGAAAACGTTTCGAAATATCCGTTAGATTCATTGCAACGACAAATTTGTTTGTGCTACAAGGTGCACCGTGACTCCGCGTGATTTAAATGTCAAAATAATTTGATTCCGAGGTATGTCCTACGTTGTCATCTTGATTGTCGATTCTTATCAGGTTTTACTCCCATCAATACACCCAGATTTATTTCCAATATATCTAAAACTTACTGAATAGTCCAAATTTCTGGTTAAGAACTAGTTAGATTTCAGCTGAAAATTAACTTGAAGGTATCGTTTGCTTCTACTAAGCCTTGCAAAATGTATTGAAACCAAAGAAGCTTTATAAGCCAGTAGCGTCGGATCAAATATCTTTTTATTTTATTTTGCCAATTATTTTTGGATAAAAAAATCAAACCAAAACAAGCTTCATTAAAGTCCGTAGGTTACAATCGCTCGCAAAACGCGTTCCCGAGCAGCATTGCGCTCAAACAATCAAACATGCTGCCCACAAATCCCGCGATAACGAATTATCTTACATCAATTAAAAAATGCTCCCCGCGCCAGCAAGTCCAGCAAACTCATCGGGACGTTATTGTGTTGCAACTTTTAATGATGCACTTTTATTACAACCCTGCTAATGAGCGTAGCTCGGCGAGGAAATCAATGCCAATGCAAGTTTTTTGCAAAGCACGGGGAGAACGCATCCCGGCGCTACTCCTTCCACCTTGGCTGGCGGGCGCTCCCGTCCTGTCCAGAAATTTAAACCGACACTCAACGTTAATTAATGGAGCATAGTTCCGACAACACATTTGCGCTGCATTCCACTTCGCTTCCGTTTGGTGGAATCAATAGTTTTCGGGGTAAGTTTGCGGTACGTTCATTTCCGGTTGTATGTTTCTTTTTTTTTTTTGCTGCATCATCAGCAGTACGCACAAACAGGCATTTGGTGCGAGAAGCTGCAACACCGATCTACCGAAATGATTCCGACTGCAAATGGCAGCGGGAGAAGCGCACCAAAAAAAAAGTAAGGATAGAATAGAACATCCTTTTTCTGCTGCATTACAAGGTAATGTGCACAAGAAAGAGAGATAATGAGAGAGGGAGTAAAGGGAAGCGCAAGAAGATTGACAATTTATGCACCGGTGCCGGTGACATCCGGTCCTGCCGACGGTCAACTTGCCGTCAGCTTCAGCAGAATGCGAGCTGAGGCAACGCAACCGAACATGCGCCCGCTCATTGCTATTTATGTGCTGCTGGCAAGCGTCCCCTGCCCCACCGCCCGGCGCCTCGCCACCCCGTTCCTGTGCAATGAAGGTGCATTTGATTACGCGCCCGGGTGGTGGATTCACGCAAGCAGCAAAAGAAAAGCGCAATCCCAGTGCTGTAATGGGCGGTACGCCATGTTGCCACATCTCTCTCGGTCTCTCTGTCAGAACTCGCTGCAAACAGGGAAACATTTGAACATAACAAGCGTACAACAACTTGGAAATTGTTCAACACCGGAAGTGTGGGAAGCGCGAGATCGGCGGCACCATGGCTACCTGCACAAAAGATAAAATTTAAGTAGACACCCAGCCACTACCAAGAGACTAGCAAGAGAGAGAGAGAGAGAGAGTGAGAGGTAATGCCTGATAATGCCACTGTATATTAATGTGTGTGTGTTGTAAATTTCTACTTTGAAACGACTACCAGCAAGTGATGTGCTGTATGGAGCGCACCCACGACTCCGATCCGACTCCGACTATTGTTAGTTCGATTCCGACTCCGGCAAAATGGAACCACTAGATCCGCCCGGAGTCGGAGTCATTCGGAGTCGTTCGGAGTCGTCCGGAGTCACCCGGAGTCACCCGGAGTCGTTCGGAGTCGTTCGGAATCATCCGGAGTCGCCGGAGTCGGAGCCGTCCGGAGTTGTCTGGAGTCGAACGACTCCGAACGACTCCGATCGACTCCGGACGACTCCGACTCCGGGCGACTCCGGACGACTCCGAACGACTCCGAACAACTCCGAACGACTCCGAACGACTCCGTACGACTCCGAATGACTCCGGACGACTCCGAACGATTCCGGACGACTCCAGATGACTCCGGACGACTCCGACTCCGAACAACTCCAGATGACTCCGGACGACTCCGGATGACTCCGAACGACTGCGAACGACTCCGAACGACTCCGAACGACTCCGGGCGACTCCGGACGACTCCGACTCCGGGCGATTCCGGACGACTCCGGACGACTCCGAACGACTCCGGGCGACTCCGGACGACTCCGACAACGGGCGATTGCGGACGACTCCGAACGACTCCGAACGACTCCGAACGACTCCGAACGACTCCGAACGACTCCGACTCCGGGCGACTCCGGACGACTCCGGACGACTCCGAACGACTCCGAACGACTCCGGGCGACACCGGACGACTCCGACTCCGGGCGATTCCGGACGACTCCGAACGACTCCGAACGACTCCGAACGACTCCGAACGACTCCGGACGACTCCGACTCCGGGCGACTCCGAACGACTCCGAACGACTCCGAACGACTCCGAACGACTCCGACTCCGGGCGATTCCGGACGACTCCGGGCCTTTTTTAACGATTCCGAACGACTCCGGATATTGCAGCGCGGACCTACCTTCCGAAGTCGATTCCGAATTTATCGGCGTCGGATCGGAGTTGACTCGGGATTTTTGCCAACCTTACCCATCACTACTACCAGCGCACTACATTCTCGCGCCATTCCGTGCAGTCGATATTTATTTCCTTTTCGTCCCCGTTGTTTGTTGTGTTCGTCGCCTGTTTTGGGGAGGCGAAATTTGCATCGGAGACGCATCCGCACACAACTCTTCACTGGTAATGCAATTATGCGGGAAACGGTTTGATGGATTGACAACTATTGCACGGCACGCAACGCGAGGGATACACGATCTTGTTATTCGGTGGGGACTGGAATCGAACACACCGATTGGTATTGTTTACGACGTTCCCCGGTGTGCACGGTGGCGTGTGCACAGTAATAACAAGCATAATGCGTTCCGCGCAACCTTCGGGAGAAGGATGCACACTTGCCAGCGATTCAGGCAGCAAACAATAAATAATAAAACGGGTACAGTGTTTTCCACCGCCCACGCTTACCAGTGTGCTGGGAATTTGTTGCTGCTGCTGCTGCTGCTGTTGCTGTTGCTGGAGCAGGGCACCCTGCGGTTGATTGCCGAAGTAGCGCGTGAACGATTGCTGGAAGGAGGGCAGCTTGATCGAGAAGCTGTTCTGGGATGGATCGTTGTGGAAGGAGAGCTGACCGGACGCGGCGGCCACCAGTGCCAGCAGCGCCACGAGTGACAGCTGCCCGAAGCGACGAACTTGACGGTTGCTCATGTTTTTGTTTTTTTTTTTTTCAACAACCGGAAAACACTGGAAATTGAGCACTATCACACACACACACACACAGTCGCACGGTTTCAACAACAGGATTTTCACCCACAACCAAGCTGCAACGCAACAGCGAACAATGAATCGGAAACTTTTATTGTTTTTTTTTTTTACTGTTAATGTCACGAATGTCCAGCACCGTACCTGAGACTGAGGCTCGTACCGGTACCGGACGGCAGTTAAATACCACCTGCCCGCTAAAGCGTCCCCCACCATCGCAGTAATCCGGCAGGGTGGAGGGTTGTGGGTGGACGGATTTTCGGACCAACCAATGCTCGCGCGAAAACACAATGGCATCCCGTGGCAGTTGATGGCGCCCCATCCGGGCCCAGAACTGCTGGGCAAACAGAGAGGAAAAAAATAAAAATAAAAAACACCAACACGAGTGTTTCCGGGTACGTTAATTCACTTTCGATTTCTACTCCCAGCTCGCTGACCCGGGTGGTAACGGCGACCGGCTGGGAAACTTTTACAGTTCAATTTTATAGCCCCGGTAAGCCGGGCTTGTTGTAAGCTGCATGCGTCCGTGGTAGGATATTTGGTTTTTCGTCCACCATTTTTTTGTTTGCTTTCTCTCTCTCTCTCTCTCTCTCTCTCTCTCTCTCTCGCTCTCTCTCTCTCTGCTTGTTGTTTGTGGCGCTTGTTACACTTCCAATCCAGGTCGCATCATCGGAACGTATGCTACGCTCGTCTCGAGTGATCGGCGGTCGGTTGCGTGCGTCACACCTCGCCTTTTAAAATTCACCTCGTCGCCCCAAGTCATCGAACCGTGGCTGGGAGGTTATGGTTCTTTCTTTTTTTTTTTGTTTAATACTTTTTCCCATTTTTCTTGCCTTCTTTCTCAATCCCCGGGCGCTGATGTTGGATGGATGGAAGTTTCTTTCTATTTCTCTTTTTTTTGTTTTTTTGTTTTGTTCGGTTGAGATTTTTGCCGTGTGGCCGTTTCCTGGTGCCCCGTGCCGCACGGCGAAACGTGACTGTGTTGCGATAATCGAACATTTAAAATCGAAACCATCGAATGGTTGCGATAGGTTAAAGCGCACACACGTACAGTGGCGCAAGACTGGGGCACAGCAGTAAAGCACGGTCGACGCGTAGGGGCAGGTTCTTCCGGCAGGGGCGCCGTCAGTCACGCACCCGGACGCGCGACGGAGCGGCGCAAAAGGATAAACTACAGCTCGGCACGGTGGGCACGAGCGGAACCCGGATGGAGCTGGTCAAAACTTCGCTTACTTTACGTGTGTGTATGTGTTGCTTTTTTAACAGCCAATTTTGCTGGATCTATTTGTTGAAGTAGGCCGGTCTCGTAGTACAGTCGTCAACTCGTACGACTTAACAACATGCCCGTCATGGGTTCAATCCCCAAATAGACCGCGCCGCCATACGTAGGACTGACTATCCTGATATGGGGGGGAATCAATTAGTCACTGAAAGCCAAGCCCAAAGGGTACAGGCAGGCCTTGACCGACATCGGTTGTTGAGCCAAAGAAGAAGAAGAGATTTGTTGAAGTAGGTGAGCAAGTATTGATTGAAAAAAAACAGTTTTTTTCTAGCAAAATTATCTAACGTGGTGCACTAAGGAACCATCCATGAATTGCGTAACGCTACGCACACTAATAAAAGTTTTAGTTTTTTTTTTTTTTTATTCAGGAGTAACGGTCCAAAAGGCCGTATTGCTTAAAAAGTTTTAGTTTTTATTAACAGTAAATATCAAAAATATTCCCATGCTTTTTCCTACTCTATTCAGTTGCTCAATCGGAACAAGAACTGAATCAACTCCAGAGCATAACCGAATCCGGAACAGGTCCAAGTACAGTTGACATATAATATCGGGTGCTATTTCAGGACCGATATGAGCTCAGTATTAATTCCACGCCCGATAAGAGTTGATAAGCTTTTCCAGGGGTTCCGGCATGGGCTCATGATCGGTTCCAGAACCGGTATAGGTTCATGCTAAGTTTCGGGATCGGTAGAGGTTCAGCATCAATTTCAGAACCGGTATAGATTCATGAAAGGTTACAGGAACGATACAGGTTCAGCATCAGTTCCAGGACCAGTATGAGTTCCTGATCGGTTCTAGGACCGGTACGAGCTTATGATCGGTTCCAAGAACGGTGTAGATTCAGTATCAGTTCCAGGACTGATATGAGTTCATAAGCGGTTCCAGAACCGTAATGGGTTCATGATAGCTTCCAGGATCGGTATGAGTTCAGTATCAGTTCCAGGTTCGGTTTATGAGTTCATGATCGATTCCAGGATCGGCATGGGTGCAGTTTCAACTCCAGGACCGGTATAGGTTCAGTATCAGTTCCAGGACCAGCATTGATTCATGATCGATACCAGGACCGGTATGAGTATTGTATCAGTTTCTGAACCAGTATAGATTTCTGATCGGTTCCAGAATTTAAATAGGTTCGTGGTCGAATCCTGGACTGATATGAGTTCAGTATCAGTTCCAGGACCGATATGGGTTCAGCATCAGCTCCAGGACCGGTATGAGTTCATAATCGGTTCCAGTACCAGTATGGACTCATGGTAGGGTCCGGGACCAGTATGAGTTCAGTATCTGTTCCAGGTCCGGTATGAGTTCATGATCGATTCCAGGATCGGCATGGGTGCAGTTTCAACTCCAGCACCGGCATAGGTTCATGATCGATACAAGGACCGGTATGAGTATTGTATCAATTCCTGAACCAGTATAGATTTCTGATCGGCTTCAGAATTTTACATTTATTTATTTATTTATTTATTTCTCATTTAGTATCTTGCATAGATTTGCTGGGACACGTACTTATATAATAAATCCTTAATTCATCTACAAACTTAGCTACAGCGCTATCAATAAGGAAACGAGAGACAATTTGTTTTAAACTGAGCTATACTAATATTGAAGTCGAAGAATCTTTGGTATTTGTTGAAGCTATGTATCATTTGGTTAATAGGCGCATTGCAGGAATGTGCAGATCTTGAGAACGTAGGTCTTAACAGCTCACGTATCCTGAGAGGTCGTTCAGGAGCATAAAGATTCAGCTTTTCAAGCAGGTTTGTTGAAATAGGTTCGTGGTCCAGTCCTAGACTGGTATGAGTTCAGTATTGGTACCAGGACCGGTATAGATTCAGTATCAGTTCCAGGACTGGCATGAGGTCATAATCAGTTTCTGAACCAGTATGGGTTCTGTATTGGTTTCAGGACAGCTATGGACTTGGTTTTTCATTCTGACCTCTCAATGAGTCGTTTTTGTTCCTCGTTTGAATTGGGTTTCAAAATCAATAACTTCGGCGTACACTTCAGAGGAATCAGGCCAATTTACTGATTTACAAAAACGGTTAAAAACTGCAAAAATCCTCCACCTAGGCCTAAGTATCTGCACAAAAACATTGTTTTTTTTTTTCAAACTTCAAAACAAGAAATCACGTATCTCGTTTTGAACGAAAATCCTAACAAATATACCGTTTGGGGTGGAGCAAAATACGCTTTCAGGTATACCAAAGCAACAACAACCGTACAGCAAACCCGAGCACGAAATTTATCCCATACGCTTACCATACAGCGCTCACTGTGCCAATCTCGACTGTTATTGCTTTGCCCCGATGATGATCGAACGGGGACACTTTCACTCAAGCTGCTGCCCCAAAGGGTGCCCCAAGCACGGAGCGGGACCGAAAATAAGACACGCTCCGACGTGTCGCTACCCTTTCGATGAACGAACTTATTTGACTCAGCCCACCACCGCTTCATCACACACTCGTACGGCACGAGCGAACCCGGTGCCGGCTCCTTGTTCCGTTTTGCTTTGCATTTAAATTTGCACATTCCCCCTGCCCACCCTCCACTCCAGATCCTTTTTCGTACTGCCTTGCAAACCGTCCCCGTCCGTACCTTTTAATCCCAGCCAATGAAGCTCAAAGCCCTGGCGCAAATCTCGCTGAGGTTCGTTTTCACTTTCAGCATCGGCTGCATCGAACCTTTGGGCCTTCGTAACTTTATCCCTTTTTCTTGCCCTTTTCCTACCCACGCCTCTCATCACCAACCCGCATCCTTTCCTTGCATGTTTAATGCGGCGCTCTGCCTTAAACGATGGACAGCACCAAAACGCCGTAGCAGCAGCGACAGATGTGGCGTGGATCGTGTAACTTCACGTTTGCATAATTTATGCCGGCAGCAAATCGGCAGTGGTACATTTCGTCCCGTAGCTTTCCAGGACGTGCCTTCATCGGTCCACCGTGCTTAGCAGGCCGGGGGAGAGGGCGAGGACGGCTACCACCTTAATGAAACCGGCAGGGACAGTGATCTGAGCGGTAGAGACGGCGCCCGGTACAAGCATCATTGATGATGCAAGGTTTGGGGCTCGGGGCCGACTGTTTGCTAAAGCTGGACACGCCATCCACCATCACAGGGAGAGCATACCGTTTGCTGCCAGCGGGCCAAGTGCAAAAGCTAACTCTACACCTCGTTTATAATTCATCGTTCAATGATTTACCTTCCTGAATCGATTACTGTCAAACATCTCTTTAAATCCAGCGAGCTCATTTTGTTCCCTGCCCGGGTAAACCCTACCACCCCAGCCGAAAAAAGAAAACAAACTACCGTTCATTACTATGAGGCTGTCGCTGGCAACGGGTACTGTCCATACATTACGTATCGCGCGCAGGCAAGCATTGGACAATTGAAAAAGATATAGAGAGATACTGTGGAGGGCGACATCACTCATGAACAACCTTGACAATCCTCATTTTTTACTTGTTTTCATTCTATCCAAACTACAGGCAACGCAAACTTACTTAATTATTGTGTTACGTAGCTTATGGATAACTCCTACCGATAGTACTGTCAACCGTTGGAAGTCACAGCAGCAATTCGATGCAAATTATTTCGACAACTGGGCGTCCTGTATGATATCTCTCTCTCTCTATCTTTTCTCTCTCTCTCTCTCTCTCTCTCTCTCTCTCTCTCTCTCTATTGTGATTATTCCGGTGCCGTGGTACCGTGAAATGAGCACTTTTTCGGTGCTTCACTAGCTTCAATGCTTCAAAAGATGTATTTTCCCCTCGCTGAAAGAGCAGCCCCCGGGACGCCCACTGCCTTCCTACCCGTTTTGCACGAGTCCAAAAACGTTCAAAATATTATTCCTTCTCGAGTGCGATTAAATTTTATTCGACGCGAACCACCGAACCTGCCGCCTCCAATATCTCCACCCATACAATTAGCCACCGAGCCGAGTGCGAAGAGGCGCATCCGTCCATTCGTTCCATTGCCCGATGTCCTGGCGGAAACAAATGGAATTAAATTGCCGCATCGTTGCTGGAAACTCTCCAGCTATTGCGGTAGGTGAAGGTCAAGGGCGAGAAAGAGAGAGAGAGAGAGAGAGAGCAGATTTGGGATGTTCTTTTTTCCTAGCTCGAGGTGACTTCTTGCCAACTTCGATTGCATGACACAGCGTGAGAGAGAGAGACGGAGAGTGAAACAATTGCTCGTCCATCATCGTTTGTTTATTTAATCAATGTCGTTCGCATACTGGAGTGTTGGAGCCGGAGGCGGCAAGCACAGCCACGGTTCCATCGGGAGTGGAGAACCTCTTAGAATCTAGAAAGATACCAAATTAAAGCTTCCCACTCGAAAAGTTCATCCGTACTTTGTGTGTGTGTGTGTGTGTGTGTGTGTGTGTGTGTGTGTGTGTGTGTGTGTGTGTGTGTGTGTGTGTGTGTGTGTGTGTGTGTGTGTGTGTGTGTGTGTGTGTGCCACATTTTGACTTCCTGGAAACTTCTGGAGAAAGACACGGCTCATCAATTTCTTGCCTCACATGCCAAAAGCCATGCCATCGGACTTGTTTGCTGGGAAGATTGACAGGAACCACCGAGGCTTTCGAATGATTCGACTTCCAACTCTCACAACCCATTTCCCACGAAGGCATTAAGCTGTACTCCTTTGGGACCTTCTGTTCCTTCTTCAGGCATTGGCGTGGATTCAACGGTAGGTGGACTGAGCGACCGCCCGGGGATCCCCGTGGATAGTTACTCCAGCATATACTGAACATTGGCAAAGCCGTCCCAAACATCCGAAATCCACCACCGAGTTTCAGAGAGGGTAGTCGAAACAACAACAAAGAAAAACGAAAAACGCCACCAAAATTTTCTTACGTCCGAGCAGCACCTACTGCCTGTGCCACTGTGTCTCACATTTATTCGCATCCTTGCTCGAGGGGGCTGTTCACCCGAAATGCACAGTGGTTGCTAAGAAGAACTTAGTTACTAAGCTGCTAACTGTTTTTTGCTATCTGTCTGTGTGTGTGACTTGACTCTTCTGTAAAGCTATTGCTACTGCTGAGCTAGTGCGACGTCGTCGTCGTCGTCATCATCATCATCATCATCATCGTTGGTATCAGTGCGTGCGATGCAGTCAGCGGGAGGCCTTACCAGGCGTAGCTGGCACCGAGACCGGCGAACTGGACCACGGATCCACCGTGCACGGCGGCTACAGGAGCGGCCAGCGGAGTCCTGCAAACAACCGGGGAAAATTTAGAGTAAAGGCCCGTTTTGTTCCCGTACCCCCTACGAAACTTACTTGTAGGCCAGCGGGGCAGCGTAGGCAGCAGGGTAGGCGGCCTTAACGATCGGGGCGTGGGCAGCGTAGTGGACGGCCGGAGCGGCGTAGTGAGCGGCAGCCGGATAGTGGACGGCGGGGGCAGCGTAGTGGGCGGCAGCCGGGTAGTGGACGGCCGGGGCAGCATAATGGGCAGCTGTGAGGCGGGACAACGATTAGAACGATCAGTGTTACGTGACGAGTGGAGAAACTACGAAGTGAAAGCAGACGTCACCGGTTCATCTTTGCTTACCGTAGGCGGGGGCGGCGTACTTAACGGCGGGGGCGGCGTACGCGTATCCGTCGTTGCTCAGGCGCGAGCTGTGCACGCGCACCGACGAGTGCGCCGAGTCGACGGCCTTCGAGTACTGGGACAGCACGTTCTGGCCGTACAGGCCCTTGACGGTGTGCTCGTGCGACGAGCCGACCGAGTGGAAGTCGGCGCTCGGCGCAGCAATCGAGTAGGCGGCCGGTCCACCGGCACTGACGGCGGCCACGAGCGCAGCAAGGATGACAAACTGCCAGCAGGAGAGACAATGAAATAGAGCAAGATGGGTCAGAATCACTATCACACACACACACACAGACACACACAAACACGCAACCATACACACTCTCAAGGACAAAATGTCAGAATTTTGAAGAATTTTGGAGAATTTTGGAGAATTTTGGAGAATTTTGGAGAATTTTGGAGAATTTTGGAGAATTTTGAAGAATTTTGGAGAATTTTTGGAGAATGTTGGAGAATTTTGGAGAATTTTGGAGAATTTTGGAGAACACTGGAACATCTCTTATAATGTCTTAGGGAGTTTCACAGACGGCACCCCACTGTTCGGGAGTTTGTGCGGAGCGTTCCTGCCATTAAATCCCGCTGGCTGGCACGGGACCAACTTACCTTGAAGGCCATTTTGCAGTTGGTGTTGGTTGGTTTGATTGGGCGAGTTGATTGAAGGGCTTTGCACACACTCGTTTGCAGAACGGAGCTGATGAACTGATGCTGCCAAACCCGTCGGCCGGGCGCTTTTATACGGTTGGACCCGCCAGATCTGCGGCTCGGCGAAATCTGTCTTCGCAGAATCCCCTCCCCCTCCCAGTTCTGCCCCTCTTTCGCTCGGTCGGGTTATCAGCCCCCCAGAATGAACGGGGAGTTCGCGCAAGAACTTATCTAAGCGCTGCGTACTCGCACGCGTACGTTCACTTTTCGCACATTACGGGACCGAGGGGCGGGGGGGTTTTGGGTGTCGCCCGAAACCCAGGTTATCAGATCACCCACCCCGGGTGTGTGTGTTTGTACGGGGAGGGATGTGACGGGGTGACCCAACGCCTCTACGCAATACGCACACGCAGCAAACGCGCCTCTAGGGCGTGCCTGCTGCTGCTGCTGCTGGAGGTCAACGTGCGCGTGGCTAGAACCGGCTTTCGGCAGCACTGCACAATGCACCACACACACACACACACGCGTGCGCACACTCGAACTGGTGCATATGCACCGCACGTGAGTACTTTCGCTTTTCTATCGGCGCCCGACCGCACGTTTGTTAGAGGATGTTGGTCCAACACAGCAGCAACAACAGCAACAGAGAGAAGAAAAAATAAACGAAGTCCCGTCAAGACTGGCTGGTTGGCTGGCTCGGGGTGGCAAATCATAACCGACGCCCTTCCCATTCCCCTTGAGTGTGAACGCTGCTTTGGTGGCGGTACGGCCGCACCTTCGCCGCTTTGGTCGATCGCTGTCGATCTGGGGTAAAAAGGCCGGCGCGAATCGGGGCCCACAATGTAGGTCGTCCCGTGCCTGGGTTCGCAGCTGGCGAAACCAATATTTCCACGATGGGGATGAGCAGCGGCAAATCCGTTCGCTTGAAAAGGTCGCTGATGATCGTTTTTCGAGTAAAGCCTAAGAGCGAAAGGAAGTTAATCGAAGACGAAAGCTCAACCGAGGTTTTGTACATTAGCTCTATACAGTGGACCACTGTTGAAGAATCTATGTGACGAGAATATCGGAAAACGATACAACGAAAACAAATCATTAGCAAGATTGTTAAGGCGATAATTTGAATTCTGTGAGTGCGAAATTTTCTGTGCTCTTTTGCAAACTAGTTGATTTGGCCCGGTTACAGGGTTACGCAAGATAATTTCGGAGGTATTCAATAACTTTAGGATGCGTGAAGACAACGCAAATTTAAGATGACCTTTAACTCCAAGGGACACATTAAGATGTTGATCCCATGGAATTTTACCCATCCAAGCAAGGATTTACTATCCGTCAGCGTGGTTCTTAATAAGTCCCAAAAGTCTGTAAAACCCGGCAAGAAGAAGGTTATTTGTTGCAGTAACTTTTCTGTAGCAATGTTACCACAACATTTTCATACATGCGGACCTACAGTGGACAACTGAATTCTGACATTGAGGCATCCTAGTCCACTTTTTGGGAAAACTTTCCCCACACGTCATAGATGACATTCTTTAGCTTTGTTTCAGCCAAAACATTAGATCATATGTAAGGAAACAATCTCGAAACCCCATGCAAAAGCGTTTATCTACTGAGTTGTGGCTGTAGTTTGTGTCGTTCTTCTCCTTACCTTTCAAAACACGCCAAACTAAGTCGGCGTTGCGAACCGATGTGATAACCATTCTATTGATGTAAACTAAAATAAAATTAAGCCAAGCAACCGCCGGGAAGTAACGCTGATCGATATCATGCATGAGATGGACAAAAAATCCATTATTTTGTGGATTAAGTCAATATAATTCTGCATTCCTTAGGATTTCAACATGAAACTTGAGTTTTATTACAGCTGTAAATGGTTACAAAAATACGATTGCTTAGCTGTTATTTTCTTATAAAACTATTTTGAAAAGAAATTGCCCAAATTGCACAAATTCGTTGCCTTTTGGCCTTATTTTCCATTATTGGTACATAAACCAGACATGTTTCGCTGGTATTTCCAGTCTTGGAATCAGTAAAAACTGTTCTTTCGAGGAAAAAACCAGAATGCTTATAAGCCACTCGTATTGCCGGAATCGCATGCAATTGGAATTTGCATATCCTGCTGTGAGTGCAAAATTGATTTGAAATCAAGCACACTTTTTCTAGGTCTAGGTAAACTACAATCATCACGTAGCGCTATATTCTATCATTTCCTCTACATCTGGATTTTACATTTTGGAATTACACTTGCCAGTAATCATCGCTCTTCATAGGAAACAAGATTCAAAACTCTTCAAAATAAGCGTAGATTTGTTGTGTTTAATGGTACAAAAAAAGATTGGACTGTACAAAGTGAAGAATACTTTAATTTCTCTCTGTGCACATATTACTATCTTGACACTTTGAATTCATTAAAAATCATCTGCAACACTACAAGCTGCACCACTTTTTGGGGTACATTTACCCTAAGTGTTTGCCGATTACAGCCAATGAAATGCTTTTTCCCGGAAGAAGCAAAAGCGAATGAAACGTTCTTGTAACAGCAAAAGTCTTGTTTCATTAAGTAAATCCAAGCGGATAAGGGAAGCTGAGTGCAATAAGCACAATAAGCAGCGGATAAAGCTCAAACTGGTTGTGATACTGGAACGGTTAGAGCAGCATTGCTTCACAAATATCGTTGTTGAGGGCCATTTACAGCTATTGATTGATTGCCTTTCAAAAGTAAAAATCGAATTTTCGACGAAAATGCTCAAACTAATAGAACGCTTTTCGTTACCTGTTTATACAATCATCACAGGCCTTATTAAAGACTCTCGACGGCAGCGCACTTAAAGCGATCTGAAACAAGCCTTTGGACAAATTTTAATAAAACTGAAAATGCTCTTAAACGTGGGCTACACGAAACCATGTTCTGTCAACCAACCTTCGGCGTTCTAGCAAACATTGACTCACGGCAGCGCTTGCCGTTTGTGTGTGGGCTTGTTTCTAGATTAAAGCATCAACACTGCTCAGTGAACCACCCAGCAAAGGGCAGTTTGGTGAGTCTCCATTTGCATTCGAGCAAAGCAAAAAAAAAATACTTCCAAACGCAACACGTTCCTGTGTGACTTCTGATGTGTGCCAAACGCACACGACGAGCAGTGGAAATAATTTATGAATGCTCCAGCCCCTCGAAGCGCATATTTTTCCGCATCCTCCCCCTCAAAAAAAAACCCACTCAATAACCTCAGTAAATCCCACTGTGCGTGCGGTACATGTTTGCATATCACAATCAAACGAGACGTCTTCCGTTTTTTTTTTCTCTCTGTTTTCTTCCCGTGCGCCCGCCCACACATATCGCTCGCATATATCATGCTTATGATACTTTCACTTTTAAATACCTTTTCAGCTCCTGCGAGCAAAACGCTAGCGTATCAACGAAGAAAAGGGACCGCTTGAAAAACCTCCAAATTGCCCTGCCTGTTTTGCACCACGGGAGCATCCCGATCGCGTATTTGCTTATTCATTGAGGCGGCAGGCATTTGCCACCCATTTGCCAGCAATAAATCACACACACACACACACACACACACACACACACACACACACACTTAAATCCCGGGCGCTATAAATATTAAAATCACCACACAACTACATTCCGCAGCGGGCGTGTAATCGATACGCGGACCGCGAAAGCGGGGGAAAGTGGCCGCCTCGTGTGGCGTGGCGGGTAGCGACAATAACACACAAAAAAACCCCGACATCCTCGTCAAAGCATCGTGACATGAGCGAGCGAGCGAGCGGGCCTAGGATCAGTATCAGCAGGCCGACGACAGGGGCAAACCGATATGCAAAAGTAAACGCAAAACAAATGGCAAAACAAGGGAGATTCCCTTTTTGATTGAGTCCCTGGATAAACCCAAAACACCGCGACAGAGAAAGAGAGGCGAAGGACGAGTTGTGAAAAACAGCCACCCAGCCAGCCCCGCAAAAAAAAGTTTCGATTTGGGGTTTGATTTTTTCGATCGCATTGCATTGGGGTAAATATGCATGCACAAACGATCGGGCTCGAAGGATTCGCTAGATTGGGTTTGGGGAGTCTGCGAATGGAAATGCTGAAATCGGCAGGGCCGTGATTCGGATGCTTTGGTGCGCTATTCCAGACCGAAACATTCACGGAAAGCAATCGTTGTCTGGTGGTGTTTGTTGAAGGTTTCTTTTTTGTTTGTTTGCTTCTCGCTCAACCATCTGCGAAACCCTAAGCCCTTTTGTTGCACAGCCCGCCAACGGAGCCGGCGTAGCAAATGGAGCAGCTGGTAGAAATCGAACAACTGCCATCGTTAGGAATTATCTGCCCGAAACTAGCAACATAGCAACTACATTCTCAAATACATTGCGAATGAATAATAAATGTTCCGTTTTTCGGTTCCATGCAAAAGTCCAGCAGCATTATGACTTGTTTTGCTGTCACTTTACCGTCCCGGGGAGGAACTGGGGAGCGCTGGATCGCGACAAGTGGATCTCGAAATGTGCTGAGTGACCGTGGGTCTCACACCCACACCCAGTCCAATTGCATGCGCCCCAAAGCACGTCCATAATGGCGCGAAATCATTAAATGTCAAACGCTCTGTTAGCACTCTGAGTTGTTTTTTTCATTTTTTCATTTTTTTTTTTTTTTGGTTGCCACTGTAGCGCTTTGCTGCCTTCGCCAAAGCTCATTTCGTTTCGTTGCCTTGGTTGGACGGGGAGGCGGAGGATTTGTTTGCCCTTGCCAGCGCGCACTGTTCTTGGGGTTTTGGGATGATCGAATTCTTGCTTTCGCCCTGCTTTGCGGATTAGTACATTGATCCCCACCCCCCACCCCCCCTGTTGTTTGTCGTCCAATTTCGCATCCTTGGGGGGACATAGCAGCAAGTAGCTGAGCGATTTGTCGGTTACGATTCAGTGGAATTTTATTTACCTATTTGACCTTACTGATTTTGTTTGTTTGACCTTGTCGTTTTGATGCAGCTGCAGGTAGTCTGTTTCATTAAATTTCATTTGCACTTACTTTTACTGCATTACTTAGTCAGTGCAATTTGCTCTTTACTATTCATTGGTGTCTTGGCTTATTTTCTTTCAAATTTAGTTTTGTATTTGCTTTTTTTCTAGTATTTCATGGGTCATCTTGCAAGTTACGGATCCAATTCTTTGAATTTATCACACTGTTGTGATCGAGTTATATAAATCTATCAATTGTTATTCAAAATGGTGTTTAATTTGACTCAGCTTAGCTATTATGAGCTTAACTTTTGAAAAAAAAAAAAAACGTATTGCATCATATTGAAAACTAAAAACTGTTGAAACATTATTCTTCAAGCACATCCAATGTATCAAACATGTATATTCCACACTCTAGATTTTTTTCATATTTTTTCCAGAATTCTAAAGCATTCAAAATGTCTTCTTACTTCTATTCTACTAGTAAATCTATTGTATTAGGTCCTCCACAGCCTCTCTAACGTCAGTCGTGTAAGGATTGTAGTTGGCTGGCCAAGTTCTCTTGTTTTTATAGTCTCCTGGCAATGAGCTCTGTGGTGATGTGAAAAATGAAGTTTTCGTCGGAATCGATTCCACGGCTAGCTCCGAAGTTTTCTGGTATAGATTCCAGGTAATAGGTCCAGAATCAGTTTCCGGAATCGGCTTCGGCTTCGGATTCAGATCCGGAATCGGCTATGGATTTGGTTCCGGAATCGGCTCCGGAATCAGAACCGATCGGTTTTGGCATCTCCATAAGAATAGGCGATTGGGTCCAAATGATGCTACATATTGAAAGCCGCAAAGAAACCAAAATCACTTGTAAACGATCTATTCTCATGAATCACGGATGAATTCCTGGACTGATTTCGCTTCTGAAACTTCTTATTTCAATTCAACAACTGATTCTCATTCCAGAGTTAATTCCAATTCTGGAGTCAATTCCGATTCGGTTACCGGAGCAAATTGCGATTCCCAACTTGATTCCGATACCGGATCAAATTCTGTTTTGCAATCGGAATCGCTTTCAGCAACTCCAGAATTGACTCCAAACACGGAATCGGAATCGGGTAGGTCCGATTCCGAGCTCTCACTTCTAAAGTTCTGAACTACCCAACTACTTTGAATGTGCAGAGAATAAAAAGTATAAAATGGAATCTAAACCCTCAATACAAGCATACGCTAAGCAACGCTTTTTTGGAAAATCTGGAAAAACTGGAGAAGAATGAATTTTCGGTGACGATTTTTATAAAAAAAAAATTCTACAAATTGCTTCAAATTCAGGATTCAGACTCTCGCTGTGTCAGTACTTAGCCTCTTAAAACGAACGAAAACGATGCATGGCAGTGTTTGTTCGCCTGCACGCTTATTCCACTCGCAGGTTTATGATTACGAGGCAATTATCCGACCCGCACAATTATGCGTGCGTCAAATGAAGGGACGTCGGGCGTAGTCGTAGCTGGTAGCAAACAGAGCAAAGAAGAAGTAAAAACAAAAAGCCACCACCAGCCAGCAATAACAGGGCAACCGCAAAAACGCTGCCCCCGATAAGGGGCAACGTTAATGAGATAATTGTGGTGTGTGCGCATTTACCCACATCCTCGCCCTTGCCAGGGCAGGTGGGACATCGGACACCGAATCTTTGCCAGCTTGTTACCACGTCCTTTCAGCTAATAAATAAATAAACTGCGTGAGTCCCAAGGAAATCATTTTTATCGACCTGTTACGCCGCTCGGTAGGTGTCTTTGATTGTGTCTAACCATTAGCAAACAATGAAATGCAGTGTAATGCCAGTTTGCGCAGCTTCCCAGGAAAATCCTATCGACATCACACGCTCTACGACCTCAAAATCCTTCAAACACAATTTATCAAATGCCCAACAGGCCATTGGTTTTGTCGTGCTCAATTACGCACTCAAATTATGCATGTAGACTTTGATTGTTCCGTGTACACAAAAGCACAACATACTTCAATCGATCGTCGGATGAGGCCGATGTTTGCGCCCGCGGCCCAATTGAATCCTGCCCTGCACAATGCACCCACTAATTCGATTGGATGTTTAGCTAATTTATCGTTCGCTAAAAGGGTGTTACACTCTATCGGCGAGCGGGCCGCTTCACTGCTCGAGGACGCGGGCTGTTCACACACAAACGATCGGTTGGGTAGGGTCAAGCGAACCAGCGAGCCCTTCTTTTGCCTGCCCTTTTTAAGACGCTCCGTACCACACCCGCTTCAGCAATGCGCCGACCGCGCTGTGGGCACCCAGTTATGCAATCTCCGGGGGCAATGCGAATTCGTTACCACCTGCAAAAGCCGTTTCCACCGCCGGTCGTCCCGGCACGTTCCTCCCCGGCTTCGAGAAAGCCGGTTCAGCCGCTGGGTGGTTCGCTGGTCGCGTATTTCACTGACGCCACGCGTCAACTTTACTATTCCATTCACACGAAACCGACACACACATATACACACCGAATGCATTACCATTCGTCATGCTGCCGCCTACAGGGCCTACGACGCTACATTTACCGGGCCAGATTTTTGCATCCCGTTCACCCGTATCTGCCCCGGGGTGTGTTTGTGGAGGGGATGGGGCAGGGAGGGAGGGCTGCATTATTCATCAGGGCACGCGAGGCTTGCGCCGCCAGCCAGGGCGAACGGAAACTGGTGCAATGGATGCAAAAACGCATCGGCGCGGTGCTGTGGTGGTGGTTGGCATTTTTATTTGACATTGCTCTTGCTGTGCATAATCGGACCCCAGCACAGTGCACAGTGTATACAGTGTTTACGTTTTACGGTTCCTCCCCTTGAAGATTAGCTTAATAAGGAGGATTTTGGTGGTTTATAGAAAGAGCCTTTATATATTTGAAGTGCTTGCTATTAGAATATGTATGAAGCTGGTCGCGCTAAACAGTTTTGCTTGATTCGACAGTTGACTTTTATAGTAACTTTTTCTTGTTTGGAAGCAAATTATTAAAACAGCTGCTCTCTTTTTGATACCATCTGATTGAAAAAAAAGGTATCCATTTGGCTTAAATAAGCCTTCGCAGCCGTCAGCCACAGAGTAGCTGCAAAAGAAATGTATATGTTCTTCTGATACACTTGTGAAATCAAGTTCATGTTCGGTTAACATTGAACATTTGTTTATTTGTGCTTCTGATATCGTTTAATTGCGTGTTGCCCTATCGACCTCTGGGGAAGGTTTTTGGATAAAAAGCAAGAATGATATTGGTAAAGGAATTCCCAAAGCTTTATGACCTTTATGATTTATGACCTTTACAGGGTTATCCATGAGAATTAGAAGTTGTGGGACACTTTACTCTTTCTTACCTGAAATGAACCTATTGTAATGGGAATTTGACCCTATAACATCCTTGTTGGACATATCCAATAGGTACTTCTAAGCAGCCTGTCCGAAAAGGGAGCCAGAAAGAGTCAAGGAAGTGTCCCACAGCTATACTGGAACGGATGAAACAATTTTAAGTGAGGATCCAACTGTATGGCGCATTATTTCCAATATTTTGAAATTGTTTCTTCTTCTTCATTTGGCACAACAACCATTGTTAGTCTAAGTCCTGCTTGCACCACTAATGGGGCTTGGCTTTCAGTGGATTTGACTTACTGATTACACACATAGCAGGATAGTCAGTCCTACACGTATGGGGGCATGGTCCATTTGTTCACAACACATATATAACACATATTATACATATTGTGTTCAAAATAAAATATAAGTGCAATAGAGAGAGCTTAAAAATAACCCACGTTGGAGGAACTCTATGAAGTAATCAAACGCAGGCTACCAACCACCACACACAGTTAAAAAGCAAACCATTATTACCTCAATAATATCCTCACAATAACAACAACGCTCAGAAAGATGCTTTTTATCGCTAGCAGCTGTGTGGATATGAACAACACACCCCCGCCGCGCGCGCTCCAGAGGAGATTACGTTGCACATCCTGTGGCGTGTGAACCCAAGCACAAGGCACAGCACCATCGCAAAGCGTCGCCAGCTGAAGCGCTACTTTACTATCACGTTCCACAACACGTGACACTTTCTCCCCGCGCCAAGCACCGGAACGGGCCGAGCAGGGCAAACTGGGCGCAAGGCAGTGAAAGCCGTTCCGTTTTGTTTACATCAATTATTCATTGATTGAGTTTTTTTTCTTTTCTCTCTCTCTCTCTCTCTCTCTCTCTCTTTTGTCTCCATTCCAAACTCTCGCCTTCCTCGCTTAGTCAATAAAATTGATCGATTAAATTGTGGCACAATGCGTTCGTGTGACAGTACGGGCAAACGCAACGGAAAAAAAACCTGATACCTCCCCGTCGGCATGACATAAGCTTCCCCAACGCAAATGGAACCACAAAATTTACAACCCCCATTGCAAAGGAATCGATTGCATCACGAAGACAGACCGATTACAAATTCCGTGCGCACTTGCACCAGCCAAATAAAGAAGCTATCGCGCGACGGGGGGGTATGAGAATTGAGTTAACCACTAAAACACGCCACATAGGGGTTTGACCGGGACATGATTACGATCGAGCGACACGAGGGTATATTGCGGACGGTTTGTTTTCCGTAGAAAACCACCCCCGAATGGATGCACCGCCCGAAACCATTATTAAATGTTTTTCCATTATTGCAGTGCGCCATGCTCTCGTTTCGGATTGCCTACCGGAGGAGCAGCAGCCTCACGGTGGGTCGTTTCAAAGTACAAAAATATATTTAATATGTAAATCACTGCTTATGTTTATACACTTCAGTTCTTCGTACCTTTAATTTGCATTTTGCGTTACAGTAACAATCCCTGGTATTTCCGTGCCACAGCCGGTGGCCATTTCCTGGCCTATCTCCTCTAGTAGTTCGACGAAGTCCACGTGCGTGTTTTTGAGTTCGTTTGAAATTGTGTGAAATTCGCCGCTGTCGGTGATTTTAATTTTAAAAATTGCATCGGCTTATCCGTAGGCGTAGATGGCCATTGTATTCACGCCCACACTGTGCACACAGCAGTAATAAAGTCGAAACATGTTGGATCGACAGGAGCACAAGCAAAAAAAAAAGAGAAAAAGTAAAATCCATCGCATCGCATCAAATTTGCGGTCGGAATGATGTCTCCCGTTTCGCTACCCTGCTATTATCCTCCCCCGCTTCACAGTAGTGTCTCGTACTTGATCATTTAAAATCTGGAGGAAAATGTGCGCGCCCCCGGATGGAAGCTGGGTGCACAGTTCTATGAACCAGCTGAGCCAGGATTACTGCCAGTTCTCGGTAGCACATCCCGTTAGCGACAAACCATGTTCGTTAGAGATAGATTTTTCAACGCTGCTTCCGGGCGCGCTCGCACCCACGACTGGGTCTCTAAGCAGCGGGAGAGGTGAGTGGAAAACGCTACATGGAGAATGCTACATGAGCTACAGGTTGGCAGAAACAAACATTCATTGAACATCGACTAAACATCTCGGAAAATCGTATCGCAAAACGCGCGAATGGGAATGCTTAGGAAAATTATTCCCTAGAAACAAACAGTACCTACGAGATACGATTTTAGTTGCGAGGATGTGTTTTCAGGTTATAAAATATGAGTTGATGAATTAAAATGCCACACATCGAGCAAAGCTAAGTGATGCAACGCAGAGTGCCTAAAAACGCACATTGAGCGCGTCCAGTTGAGCTCCAAAAAGAGCTTGGAGGCATATATAGAGTGTGTGGAACAAAATTGAGCGCACGGAACTACATATTGCACGCTACCTGTAATGTGTGATTAGCAGACTTTGTCTTCTCTTTAAAATGAATTACTCCGAAAACATTTGTCATTTCGTTAGGTATGCATTTATTTGTTTATCTCTTTGCTTATTCAGCAGTCCAATTCTAATTAATATTCCAAATAACAAAATTGGCTAAAATAGTCAATTTTGACATGAATTCGTCCTTTGGACTAATTAAACAGCATCAAAGTTCCTGATGAGCCTTTTAATGAGCGCTTAAGCAGCTCCCTTATGCCACATTGCAGGGATTCAACGTTGAACCAAACCTTTTATTTTGTTTTTACAAGTTTTTTTTTTGCTAAAACTTTGAAATCGCTTAAAATACAGCAATAACCGAATTTTCTACGCAAATTGCATCAAATAAATAGTTAAAAGTGCACAGGAGTACAAAATTAAATTTAAAAAAAAACCTTTTTATCTACTATATTTAATCTGAAATACATGATATTTGATATATCCTTCATAACCAGCAACAAAATATGAGATAACCGGCATGATGTTTGAAATACAGTGGAGCGCCGTCTACCCGGGCTCATCGGGACTCGACCTTGCCTGGATATGCGAACAACACGGGTGAGTGAGAATGAGTCAAATAATATATTTTATCACAAACTCCTGATTAGTTTTAAAAAATCATCTTATTTTTTGATAAAAATAACTCAGTTTATATTAACTTTAAGTTTTTAAGATGAGAATTTTTAAAATTTTCCGGGAATTTATTGTTTTTTGTTATGTCAATGCGCTCCGATAACCGTTTTTCAAATATCTTCCTCAAAACGCAATGTCACCTTTGTATTGAACTGTCATTTCTTAACAGCACGGGAAAATGGGCAGCCGGATAAAAGGTACACGGATAAACGGCGCTCCACTGTATTTGATATTTCGTTCATAAACAGCAGCAAAATACGTAACAAAATACGGTTGAAATACAAATTCGCCAAAAAAATACGAAGCGTTTTTTTTATTTTCTATTTTAATGCTGAAGCGTTTTAGCTTATTCCTTGCAAGTCGAGACTACGGTCAGCATAAATTATTGCATTTTAATTAATTACTTTACTTAAGTTGCCTTATTGCCAAACGTAAAATCTGTTTCATTGTAAGCTGGTATGCTGAAAAACTATATTTTTGTTATAATTATTTTTTTCGCACACACTCGCCGATATCGAACATACACCGCGGCCTAAGCGTTTCAAGCGTTTGACAGCTCCGTCAGCCGTACGCGCCGAAGCCGTTTTCAGCCGGGCGGTAGCGACTGTTTTGCTTTCACTCGCGAAATCAGTGCTTCGTTTTTGCAAGAGCTTCAAACCAAAAATGGACAATCTTTCACACACGCAATACAATCTTAAAACGTCCGCGAAAGCCAATAGTGTTTGCCAACAAGCCCGACTTCCGACACGCTCCCCCCAAGCATCAAACAGCTGTTCCAAAATGTAAACAACGGCCGAAACGTCAAACCCTTTGTTCCACCGAGTGCAGCTGTCAGAAAGGCGAACAAATAAAGCGTAGCTGTTTCCGCGAGAGTCGTCCGCGGTCGCCCTGGCTTTTCGTTTGTTGCCCTTTGGTGCATTCGCTCACCTTCGTACCGTAGTGCAAAACCGTGCGTGCATCCGTGTGTGTGTGTGTCTGTGTTTCGGTCCCTTGTTTTCCCGTGTGTGGTTCTCCCTTCCGGTGTGTGTGTTGCTCCGTTCCCCCATTTTCGGCAGACCCGGACGGCCCTTCCCGTGTGTCGCAGTGTCCTTCGCGAATGTGCGGCTGTGCGTGAACCCGTGTGCCACACTGCGGCACCGTAAGTGTTGCCGGGTCAGTTAAGGCGGCGAGTTCGACTGTCCAACCAGAAGCATCAAGCAACGCTGCTCAGCACCAATCAACCGGAACGCCACACAGCACAGCACCAGCCGGCCAGCTAGCGCTCTCCAGCAAGGGAACGGAAAAGAAGAAAACACACTTGTCTCATCAGCAAACAAAAGAAGAAAAAAAAAAGAACAAAGCCACTGGGGTAAGTGCCATTCCAGCTGTAACCAAGCTGCACCATCTCGAGCTGCTTTGTGCGTATTCTGGGTATCTTTACACCCCGCTCATGTTCACTTATCATCATTCGCTTCGCTTTATTACACGTTTTTCGTTTGCTTCTTTTAGTTCTATCTCGGCCCACTGCCGTTCTATGCCGTTCTATCCCCTCCCCTCCCCAAGATTACAGGGAAAAAATGATGCAACCAGCAACGACAAAACCTCAAAAAGAGCGAAGCATCGAAAATCGAGCCGATTCCGACCCGTCAAGGCATCGATTTTCCTTCCAAAAGCGCGGCTTGGCAAGGATCAACCCTATCGCCTAGCCGTACACTGAGCGGATGACGGTTGCATCCAAAACCGGTCAGTGCTGCATCTCAATGCCCCCGTCCCCTTTGTGCGCACAAGCACAGACACAACGAGTAGGATATGGTCGCAGCACGGAGCGCCGAGATCAGGTGGCCGTTTGAAAATAAGGTCACACGCCGGTAGATCCCGATGCGAAACGCGTCGCGGGGCGTATTTTTAGCTCTCTGCACTGCGATGAAATTAAAGATGAGAGGATGCGTTCCCCAAAACACAGACCATACTGTAAAAGAAAAGAGAGAGAGAGCGCGCGGGGGTGGCAAAACACACACCTACACATGGCACACACACACGCGGATACCAGCTTCGGTCAGCCTGTCAGGTCTCAGGGTCGGTCGTGCTCCATACGGACCTTCAAGGGACGGTTGACCTTCGGCCCCGTTCCTCGCTTGCAGGTGTTTTCTCAGGCCGCCCCTTCCCCCTGAAAGATGAGATAAAGGTCAACGTGGCCGCGGTGAAACCGTACTGCCCAGCGCGTGTCGGTGTGCTGTACGCTGCCCAAAATCGTATCGATCCATCACTGTCAGACGTCCCCACACCTTTCCGGCAGCCAGCCCAGGGGTCGGGCACCAGTCCCGATTTTGATGCTTTTTGGATAATTGTCTGCTGCTTGCGCGTGTGTCGAAGAAATGTAATGTAGATTGTAGTTTTTGCTTTGTTACAAATGTTGTATTAACACATTTCAACTACTATTCTGCTTTGTTCGCTTCTAAAAGGTGTTTTAAACTTTTCTAGCAACGTGATGGATGGAAAATTTGCTTCTCAACTGTTAGGCAGTAGTTTTGGTCTACTATTTTTAACTCACCGCACCACAAGCCGTTGGTAGCAGCTTAGAAACAAAATAAAAAAAGCAGGGAGTAAAAACTTTACCATCCTAACTCTCGCACCCTTTGGTGGTGCCGTGGACGAGTTTTCCAGTACGAGTCGATAATCACAAGGTGATCAACCAGCCGTGTGGTGGACACTAGTGTTGGGAGCTCGTGCTCGGAATCATTCCGGAGCCGATTCTGATTCCGGAGCCAATTTCGGAGTCGGTTCCGGAAATAAAATTGACCTAGGAATCGCAATTTGCCGCAATTTGATTTGGTAACGGAATCAGGATTGACTCCAGAACTGGAATTAGCTCCGGAATGAGCATCAGTCCTTGAATTGAAATAAATAGTTTCAGAAGTGAAATCAGTCCGGGTATCGCCATCAGAATGGATCGTTTACAAGTAAATTTGGATTCGTCACTACGGATGCATCAATACGTAGTATCATTGGACCCAAACGCCATTTTTTGAATGCCGAAATCCACTCCGTTTCGAAACCGATTCTGATTTCGGAACCAATTCCAATTCTGGAACCAATTCCAATTCTGGTACCAATTCCAATTCTGGAACCAATTCCAATTCTGGAACCAATTCTGGAACCGATTCCAATTCCGGAGCCGATTCCAATTCCGGAGCCAATTCCAATTTCGGAACTGATCCCGGAGTCTAATCCGGAACCAATTCCGTAATTGAATCCGAAACCAATTCCGGAATCGATTCCGGAACTAATTCCGGAGCTGATTCCTGAACCAATTCCAGAAACTGATTCCGGACCTACTATCCGGAATCGATTCCAGAAGCATCGGAGCTAACCGAAAAATGATTCCGGCAAAATCTTCATTTTTCCCATCACTAGTGCACATGCTCTCGTTACAGTGTGTGCAAAAGTTTTTACTCCTCCGCCAACCGCATTATTACATCCCCATCCCCTCCGTCGCGAATCCACCAGTAGGCGCTGGTTGGGCTGCTATACCAATGATGTGCAATTTGCTTTTCGCTGCACTAGAAGAAAAAGGATTATAGGAAGAGCTTTGTTTTTTGTTTTTGTGCAGCACCGGTACCAGAGTTCCCCGGGGATTAACGAGATGCAAATCGCAGGCACGAAGCAGGGCTTAGGCACAGGGTTGCAGTTGCAATTACACAAACAAACTGCAACTGCAAGCTTTTCATTAAAAAGATGGTGGATAACAAACAAGAAATCCAGCAAAGGAATTATTGCTTGATGTGTGCTGCGTTACGCAACGATAGGCACACCCCAACGATGGAAAAGGAGCGTGTTTTTAACAGTCCTGTATGATTGTTTAAGTTGATTTTTTTTTTGCTCCTTGAAAAGCGCCGCAAGCATGTACATACACAGATATGAAACCACAGGCTCAGAAGAAAAACATAGGTATCGGTCTAGGAACATCTTTCCGAATAGAATTACCACTCCCTCGCCTAAAGAGAAAAAAGCCGTCTCGGTGTGAATGTGACAAACAGCGTGTGAGTGGGTAAAAACACCTACGCTCGCCTTTAGCACACGGTGTGCCGCCCCGCGGTTGGCGGTTGCCGGAGTCCGCGGCCATGGTAACCAACCGCGCGGTTGGCTTCCGAAATCGGCTTATCAAGCCGCAGATGGAGCCGGAGAGTGGGAAAGGTGGGACAAAAAAATCGTTCTCGTGTTGTTGGATTATGATTTTCCAGTTTCCCGGCTCCGTGTCATTTCCGTGCTCTTCTTCTGCCAGGTTTTTTTCTTTTTCTTTTTTGCTTTCGTATTCGCAGAACTCGTCTCTTTGCCCATAGTGCACGCGCGCGCCTTCTCCTTAGCAACTGCCGGCTTCCGGAACTGGCAGGCGAAAGAGTGTGGCTTGGATTAACAGTCCACCGGTTAGCACCCAATGCCCCAATGCAGGAGTAGTATCTCCCTGAGACAGCGGGCATCACGCTACGATAACAACCGACCGCAACTGGGGAGAAACACGTTGTGCACACGTTTGATGGGGGTTTTTTTTTCTTTACACACAAGCACTTTGTTTGTTCCCAGACGAGATTCAACGAGATGGACAAAACAAACAGGACCACAAACGCACGAGCCGGCCACGCGCGCATGGGTGGCGGGGTCGGGGCTGCGCTGCAAATAAAAGGAGACGCCCCGTGCTCTGGTAAATATGTGCCTTTGCTGCGTCCGTCGGTTGGGTTTGGGGGGGGGCGTCTTCCCTTGGTCTGATGGCAATGTAACAAATTCTGCAGCGCACAACAACCGACAACGACATCGTGATGAGCGTATGTGCTTGATAGGTGGGAATCAAGAAAATCGTTTTTTTTTGCTTGTAAATTGGCATATGTTAAGGATGAGACGCAGCGTTTGCTGTGTAAGGCAAACGGTCGGAATGATTGTGTTTAAAGTTCAATGAATGGAATTTAGGTCGAGGTAGGCTTTTACTTCCCCTAGCATTAACTTCAAATCTCAATTACAACTAATCATACAGCTCAGCAGTTGAAGCATACAGATGCTGTTAAGGAAGATTGCAGGATACAGAGGAGAATTATGGAGCAGGACTTTACCTTTACCACAATTCAAAACGATGTGTGGTCTCTAACTTGTGACGAAAGGTATGTAACGCTACAAGTTCTAGCAGCTCCGGAGAATTAATGGCAACGCTGTCATGAACCTCGCTGCTAAATGTGGTCGTCCTATATTCCTTCTGTATTAAACAGTTCACAACTTCCACCATAGAAGGGTAGTGAGATATTGGGAGTTTTTTTATATGCTGCATATGAGTAACCAAACCTATCCCAGAAAGATGTGGTCTTGGAATTCTAATCCAACAGAAATATCTCACAATTTCGAGGACTCTGCGTTCGAGGAGCCACTGAATTGTGATCTTGAGATGAATCCGAATAATTCCTTCAAAACCACCTAAAGGCGTTCCTGGTGATCTTACTGTATGAAGTTCAGGAATTTCGAGAGTTGGTCAGAATTGACGATGATACTATCCCAAGAGCCGGTCTCGTAGTACAGTCGTCAACTCGTACGACTTAACAACATGCCCGTCATGGGTTCAATCCCCCAATAGACCGCGCCGCCATACGTAGGACTGACTATCCTGCTATGGGGGGGAATCAATTAGTCACTGAAAGCCTAAGCCCACAAGTGGGTACAGGCAGGCCTTGACCGACATCGGTTGTTGAGCCAAAGAAGAAGAAGAAAACTATCCCAAGATTCATAGATATTCGATAGACTCTTGGCAGATTCTTAAAGAAACCATTAATGCATCTCCAAGAATATTGGTTGAGATAAACGATTTAATCAAAGAAAATCCATCATACATCAAACCTTAGAGAAACTTGACTGGAAATGAATGTAAAGATAAAAGTGGATTTTAAATCGGATCCAATCAGAACGAGATCAGGTTTGCGGATCAGGGAGAAAGAAGCCCAGATCATAACCGTGAATCTCCAAATTGACGATTTCAGATCCTTTCAATCGTTAGAAACGTTCATTACAAATTCGAAAATAGTATCTCCGAATCTGTAAATGAATTACGGAGAACCAACACGCAAACTGTTAAGCCGACGCATGAATTTTGGGCTTTGCTGGGGCTAAGTAGAGTTACAGTGCGATAAACCTTCAAACATAGCTGATGTACGTTACTAAAGGCTGTCCTGAAATGGATTAAAACCAAAAAAAAAGCTTCAACTAATCTCCCACCATCCGGAATCTGCATCCCAGTCTGTGTGGACCATGGAGTGAACACAAATTCGCTCTCCCGTCACTTGTGACTGTTGTGTTGAAACGGGGCTAGCGGTTTTTTACGTTCCATAGTGAATAGAAAATCTCTCTAGGCAGGCCACTTCAAATTAAAAAAAAAAAACACACACACACAGTGTAGCAACGGTTTGCTGTGGCTGCCACCAATTAATGGGGGATTAAAATTAGCGCTATCGCGCGCACACTGCAACCCGTCCTGCAGCCTGTGGCTGCATGTGGAATCCTCCGACATCTCCCCAAGCGCACGGCAAGCTTATAATCGCCTCCGCATCCCCACGAAAGATGGGCTAGTTTTATTGTTTTACGGCAATGAAGCAGGGTTTAGCCTGGCGGCAGCGCCTACCCCGGTCCAGTTGGCCGTTGCCAGAGTCGGCTGGATTTGTAGTGGTGAATTGAAAGCAATTTAAGGCTAAGCCGTCGCTCTCTTCATCGTACCCTATCACACACACACACAGATATACACTATTGAAATACACTTTTGACAAGCCTATCGGTGCCCCATCTGATCAGGATTTAGCACCAATGGTAAGGGATTAGCGCGTGCGTTACCGTGCGATTCATTAGAGTGATCTCTGTGAACTCCACACCAGCTCCACGTAGATACCCAAACCCGAGATACTGGTCCCAATACTGTGTCTCTTGAGCTGACCAACTGTTTTCTGTTTGTTGAGTTTTTTTTTGTTTTCTCGTTGCATGGAAATATCTCAGGCAACTCTGAAAGATGTCCATGAGATTTCCGCAATCCTCAACCGTCAAGGTTACCCAAACAGATGGGCCCGTTTGGAGAGGTTACGTAGCTAGTTCGGTGTCTTACGCCCTGACATTTCGATCTTGGTGGCAAACATCTCGTTATCGGCTAGCGATAATGCTTCAACAAACACACACACACACTCACACATATCGTTGAAAGCTTCCCAGTAAAATCGGAAGCACTTTTCTGCTCAGCCCGATGCCGTAAGCTCCAAAGTCCTAAATCCCGGTGCTCTGTGCACCGTAAGATCCTCGCCTCCAAGATCCTCTCCCCAACGATGATGCGGCTGGTGCTAATGTTCTGCTCGTAACGTCTCGATGTTTGTTGTCGATGTGCTTCCCAAAACCCCACAGTTTGGCAAAGACACTGATAAAATCATCCTGGACCCTCCTCTCCACATCCGAGACACTTCCTCCGATGCAAGAACGCTTTGGAAGGTATTGGAAACGTTGCAATGGGGTTCTCTTTTTTCCACTTCCTGTCCATCCGCAAACCTGAAGTACACTCCAGCCGTACGCCTCGCTCCGACCTGCACAACCGAGATGTATTGAAGCACGTGTCCTGACTGCCGCTGATTCTTCCTTCATCGGGCCACGCGGCCCAGCTGACCCGGGTCTTCCGTCGGAGTACCAGGGGGGGGGGGGGGGGGGGGGGGGCACTACAATTGCGATTCCAGTGGAGCATCCAATTAAGCGCCTTCTTAACAGGAATTGCTCATTCACACACACACACACACACATCTACAAGCATTCTAACAGAAAGCGATGTATATTGCTGGGCAGGAGCACACAATCACCCAGCAAAACTGTCTGAGAGTGAAGGGGCAATCCCGCAACCAGTAGTAGTAATGCAACACCTTCATCACCACCATCATCGTCATCATCATCCTCATCGGTAATCATGCAGCAGCACACTCCCCCACCGTAACGATGAAAAGGAGCCGGAAATTATTGATAGGCGGAGGTACGGCGGTGGACGGTGGAAGTTGGTGTCGGTACAAACTGGAAACTGTTTTCTCTAACCGCACCAGCTCGTTCCGTAGGTTTCTCGTTCAATCATGCCCCCACACGCCCCCCCCCCTTTCCGCTCGCATTGCTCGCAACACAAAGGAACGTTGTTTTTCCGACCTGTGCTCATGCCCTCCCTTGTCAAACTCCTTTGCCTCTCACTCTCTCTCTCTCTCTCTCTCTCTCTCTCTCTCTCTCTCTCTCTCTCTCTCTCTCTCTCTCTCTCTCTCTCTGTAAAGCGGAACAATAAACATATTGTGCACGCGCATGAAACAACCCAAGCAAAAGCGTTGTGCTCCAGAATTGCACAAGCGAATGCGCGCCTGAAGGTAGGCAAAGCATCACCAAAAGCGTGCTCGTTTTTGTGGCATCGCCGCCTGGCGCTTATGCAACGCGTTGGAGGAGAGGGAGCATCTCAGCCGCAACTATGTTGAGCGGTTTTCTTTTTTTCAATCTGTATACTCAACCCGGTTTTTTGCATCCGTTTTTTTCCGCTCTTGTGCTCTCGCCAAAAGCCCGAAAAACGTGATTAGTTATGCAATTTATTAATTTATTTGTCTTGACCCTTTTTGCTTGCAGCGGCACCGGAAACGCGATCCCGATCCCGAACCAAGGAGCTAACTCAACTCGACTCGCCCAACCCCGGAGGCGGCCCGGAGACCCACCAAGCGCCCACCATGTACTATCCGACGGCGGATCTACCGTCGCCGCAAACGTTCCCCACGGCCGGCGGCGGTGGCGGTATGGCGGCGGGCGAAGGACATGTGAAAAAGTACTACCGCAAAGCCGAGCACAGGTTAGCATCATGGGGGGTGGGGGAAGAACCAGCGCATCAACAGTACACTATTGAATCAACACGCCGGCGGTCCAGTGAAATTATGATGTTAATTTTAGAGCCATTCACATTTCACAACCCAACCGAAGGATGTATGTGGGGAGGGTATGGTTCAAAATCGCGGTTTCTAAATCAACGCGCGCTCTGAAACGCCGGTAGAGCAAGCACGTTCACGTGGCGCGCGGGATTTTGTGGCACACGTGCCTAACGCCCACAAACGAAAGTGAAGGAACAAACTCCTCCACCACCGGGACACGTAACACACCTACACACCGTTTTAGTTTTGTTTTATTCTTTTAGGTTTTGCCTCCGGCTGGTTGACCCTTTTTCGGTGCGAGCATGATGGGGGTTGAGAACAAACAAAAAAAAAACGTACGGCCACCCTGTTTCGGTACGGTTTGCATGTGAGAAAGATATACGACGGTTCGCCACGAACACGACCGGGAGAAACCACTGAGTTGGGCTTTTTTTTTGCTTTTGCTGGGTACGGTCGATAAGATATACCTTAAAATGGATGCAGGGGAAATAACCAGACAGGGAAATTTCGGATCCCCATTGCGTTCAGTTTGCCGTACCTTTAGATGAGGACGCGGTATGGAGAGACAGCAACAAAAGAAAAGTGGCCACTCGATAGCGTTCCAGGCAACTCTCAATCAATACGCGAGCTGTGGCTAGAAATAGAATAGATTTTGAATTTTCCGCCAGACCAATATGTTTTTGCTGGGCATTATGAAAAGGAAGGGAAGGTATACATTTTAAAGCGAAAAGCGCTATCCTGGCCATAGTCCTGTCAGTCGAAATAGAATTGTTCGCGACAACTGTTACAACCAGAGCCGCATAAAACGGGACCAGAGCACCCTCCTCAACCGACAATGGTTTTGGCAGGGATGTTGTTTTTTTTTTAAAGGGTAAGACCGCAATCAGACGGTGAAACGGACAGGATAGGAGTCTTTTTTTTTGGGTAGCTTTCGCGATGTGGTACCAGTGCTTACTGAACACACTCACACACAGTCCAATCGCTGTGCTAAATCGGCCACTGCTCGCGCGAAGGAGGCCACCCGTTGAGGATCGCCTTATCGCCCGGCATGACCCTGCGTCTCGGATACTGATAGTGGGCCGACCTTAACACTAACGCTCAGGTTGGAGCATCAGCATCCCTTGGAGCTGTACCTTGGAGATGGACGGTCCTGCTCGGTCGTCTTGCGAGACATTCAGGGCCAAAAGGGCTCACACGCACACGGGAAATAGACTCCCGCGTGGGACAAAGCATCCCAAATACACTCTCAGCAAAGCAAACACTCTTGAATCTCGCACCGTGTGACATGCGAAACATGCACGCAATACACTACACGCTGCCGATTTGACAAGGTTTGTTGTCCCTTCCTTTGGCACCATTCGCTCATTTTCCTACTCGCATTCGCCTCCCATCATTGCGGTAAACGTGTGCGGTCTTTGTGTGTTTTTGCTCCACCCGCAGCACGATGCAGCTTATATTGATGGTGCTGTTGCGTTGCATCGCGATGTAGGTTTGTAAAACCTGAACCTGGCACACAGTGGCGGGCGGGGAAATGCGATCGGCGCTCGGCGCCAGATGGCAAAGATAAGGCCGAATGAATCAACCGAAACGGGCAGTAAGAGGCAGAAGCAAACAGGCAACCACGACCGCTCAGATGATGTTAGGTGATTTATCGGAACGGTCGCCGCAGACGGGTACCGCCTTATCGGAGAACGTTTGCCTTTCTTGTTCTGTTGACGCTTTTGTACCGAAATGAGTTATTGGGTGGAAAATCCGAATCGTCACGAGATGATAATCACAAAAAGAGGAATAAAGAATAGGACTTTGTTTGGGGTCAGAGGTGATTTGCGCATTCGAAGAGTACTAAGATACGCTTAAAGTAACCTATTCGAAGTAATTAATTCATATTTTTTTGTAAAACTGTGTAGTACAGTCCCATTAATTGATTTAAACAAGTGAAGAATAGAGTTTAAAAATTGATTTATTGTTTTTAACAGAACATTTCCTCCACTTTCGCTGGTATTTTGATAGTGTCCCTAAGTTTGATACTTGAGTGGCACGTTGTTGATGAAGCGAAAATAGAGGCTCATCCATAAACAAAGTGCCGTTCAAAATTGGGTCAATTATTGTGCAAATCTTGGTCATTTTCTGTACCATGAACAGCTTGAACCAGTCGAGTGAAACAGTTTGTTGTGTGCGGGCGGCTATTTCTAGGTTTTTTGTACACTTCTTACTTCAAATGTTGCTACAAAAAAGGATAATTCTGAATCAAAACAAGCATATTATATCTTAGACCGATTTTTTCTACGCAGTTCAAAGAGACAAAACATTTACAATCGTATTATTTTCAGCAATGATACTAGCAATGCAAGAGAGAGCATTCCTCATCGCCGAAAAACGTTTGTGAAAATTACAAAACCATCAATTAGATCAACAAAAGAGTGAAATATTACTAAAAAAGGAATTTCGCAATTTTGTAAGTGTTTGCATAGCAAATTTGATTAACAAATTAGCTCTATAACTAATTTAATTCTGTGTTTTGTTTTTGTTTTCACTTAAACTCGGACACAAAATGGCAAACCCCGTACATTTGGGTGGGACGACTCGGTTCATACTTCCATGGAAAAGTTATGGTTTGCCGATCCAATGTTAGCGATAGTTGAGAAATGTTGAAAGCAAACGCTAACTATCGCTGTGGACAGCGTGCCTGTGTCAGTAGAGTCACCAATCGATTGTTATCGTTGAGGACCTCATCATTAGAATTCACAAATGGCACACGCACAGCCACAGAAGCTGAACTCGAGAGATTACGTCCACGGTGACCTCATCCGGAACCGCTCGCAAATCGCAGCACCCTCCCCCCCCGGTGCCGGAGCTTTCGTTTCCAAAATCTCATACCGCGGCGACAGAGAGATCGCTACACAACAGTTAGCGTTATCGGGAAGCAATCGCAACCACACCGCACAACAGCACCAGAGCCCGCCGGGTAATCAGCTTCGGTAGATTACCACCGACCCGGCGATTCCCTGACCCCCAGCGATAGATCCGATCGATCGGTCAATACCGATAGGCAGCAGCAATCGCACACAAAGACCGGGGCGATAAGGCGGGCCGGTCAAAATACGGTAAATTGCATCTGCGCCGATAGGGCTGCGCAAGTGGCGTCGTGACGTTCGGCTGTGGCCCGGTGGGATATGGAAGATGCTAAGAAAGTTAGCGCGTAGTTGTCCGCATAGATTGGAACGAGCGACGCCCCGCCAGTGCCGGAACTATCACCCCACCGCAGCACACTATTATCGATCCGCAAGCCATTCGCTAATCTGCAGCAGGAGCACACGTTGTTTACAAGGGGTGGCGATGAGCGTGAGCTCTATAGCTCCCCAAACGATGGTGATGCTCATGATAAGACTTGTCGGACCAGGGAAAAATGGCAAGTGGTACACAAACGAAGCGAGCTGCTGGAAGCACCACTACTGCTTGCGGAAATTACGGGAGTCGTTGTATCCTGAGCGTGTATCTCCACAGTACTTCGACCCGTTAAAGTTACTTCTGAGGGAGGAACTTCGGTGTTGGGCCCTTGTTTACCTTCCGATCTGCTCTTGCTAGACTAGAGATGTTTAGTAGGTGTGAGATATTGGACCCCGGCGCGATAAGATGATGGCTACTTTAATTGTTGGAGATTGGCAGATGTCTCTTGGGATCTTTTTGGAGCATTCAGGGATCACTACAATGGGATTAGTCAGCTGAAATAGATACCGCGCTCTTGGCATTTCACAAGATCTCTTTCACGATCTCTCACTCTCTCAATCTCTCTCTCTCTCTCTCTCTCTCCCTCTCTCTCTCTCTCTCTCTCTCTCTCTCTCTCTCTCTGTTTCTACCTGTCTCTATCTATCTCTCTGTACATCTCACACAACAGAGGTACAAGTTCCACTCATTCATTTGAACTGCCAACGGCACTGCAACTGCGCCGCGCATGGCCTTCAAAAGAAAGAAGAAACCGCCTCGAGCTCGTTGGTGTGTGTGTGTGTGGACGTCACCATCAACAGCGCTGGTTCCGCTTCTAGCAAAGAGGGTAAATGAGTTCCCCCTACACACACACACACATACAAGTATTGCAAGGGAAAGCGCTTACGCCTCATGCGCGCCCACGGGCCCCTGGAAACGCGCGCAACTGCACCGTCCAATGCAATGCCTATCAGGTGTTGTGATTCACCACCCCCACCACCACCACCCACAAGCTTTCTCCCTTCCCCCCCCCCCCACCTTGTGGTGCATTCTCCTCGGACAGCTTGGAGAGTTCCAGACCAGCAATGCCGCGTTTCGTAGTGCGGCCGCTGGGTCGATTGCGTGCCTTTCCTCCTCTCCAAGCTTTCCCAAAAACCGGCCCTAGACCCAGTGCTTACCCCTCTGCATCTTTGCGCAGCGATATCTTACGCGATATCAGCGGGTGGGAAGGTGCTCGGACGGTTTAACGGGGCACTTAGATTCGACACTACAAGTGTCATCAGAGGGGGGGGGGCGCATATGATTAGCGTCGGGCACACGCGCGTCGTCAAACGGCGCGCCACATTCCAGTGCGTTCGGGGCGGCGCTCTCTTTTGCACACACTCTCTCTCTCACTCTCGAAAACACTATCATCGCTCTCCTACCCCTTCCACTCTCGCCCTGCAGCTCTCTCTCTCTCTTTCTTGCCCCTGTGTGTCTATTTCCAAACCGCGCAATGTAACAACTCGGGGGCGCCCGCCCGTCCCGATGCGTCAGCGAGCGTCCGTCCGTGTTCGCTCTCAGTTTCGATTCAACTGTCGCAACGGCTGGCAGTCATCTGTGTCTTCTCCTCCACTTCGCCAACCTCGCAAGCCCGTGCAACGGCATTCCAATTATTTTTATTACACTTCCCCCCTGTCTGTGTGTGTTACTGTGTGCGTGTGTGTGTGCCAATTCCAGCCAAAAAACATAGCGTCCCTATAAGGGATATGCGCATCTCCCACACCGATCGTCGTGCCCCTTAATCGTGTTCCCTTTTTTTCTGTGTAAATTTGTGTGTGCTTGACGTGCCGTTTGACTTCGATCAAAAAACCACCACCACCATGCCGGACATCTCGCAGGATGAGTTCGAGGCGAAGCTGCCCCATCTGGCGCCGGCCACCGCGGCCGAGCTGCGCCAGCGCGCCAACTCGGGCGGGTCCCGGTCGGCCGCCCGCAAGCCCGGCGCGGCCACCAATCAACCGACGGCCGCCGACACGGCGGTGGCCAAGCCGGCCTACGGCTACAAGCGCGAAATTAGCCACAGGTACGTGTGGCCGCGCGGCGTTGCGCGGCCTCTTTTTTGCTGGGCGATCTCTGTTCCACGGCGGACGGCGACTTGGAAGACTTGGTCCGTAGCCGACGGACACGCTTAATCATTAACCTTGCCCTATTAGCCTCTCGGTCTCAGCTGATAGAGAGGGCACCAGCACACACTGTACACGGCGCTGCCCCTGTGGAAGAGTTACACGCAGAGCACAGTTTAATTTCACCAAAGTTTCACGCTTTTTTCGGTACACGACAGTTAGCACAGAAGTTGCCCGCGATTAAGCCAAGCGTTAGAGCACCAGCGAAATTTAACGTGAAATTTTAGGGTTTTCTGCTATACTTCAATAAATTCTTATCAGAATATGGCACATCGTTCACCAAAAGAAAGGATATTCCATTCCCCTTCTATGTATACTATAATTCTTATCAGAATATGGCTTATCGTACACCAACAGAAAGTATATTCAATTCCCCAACTATGTATACTATAAAAAAATATTAAGGTAATACATTAATTGCATTTCCTTGTGCTCCCCGGCTTTGTTCACGGTGGAAAATAATGGTCGGCCGGGAATCGCAGAGAAATGTATTTATTTCATTGTTTCAATGTGTTTTACCGGCTAAATAGATGTGGAATAGAGTATCCTTTCTTTACTGGTTTACGACAAGTCATATTCCTAAAAAAATATTTAATAAAATATAGCAAAAAATAGCAAAATTTCACACCGAGTCTAATGCGACCTTTAAGTGAAGTTAGGATCCAGGGGGCGCCCCTGGTGCGGAGCGACCAATGATGGACGTTCCACGTGCGTGCAGTTTTCGATAATTCTATTAAAGTTAACGGATGCAGATGCAATGCCAAAAGCCAAACAACAAATGAATTAATAGTCTGAAACAGAGCAAGAGAGAGGCGTAAGATACGTGGGACGGTGGTAGATACATTCCCGTAGTTCGCTTACACGTGATAGCAATCAAGGCGCGTTTTTTTTTTTTGGGGAGGGGGGATTCGGCGGTTGCGGCACGTGTTGCGCGCGGTTTGAAATCAACTCACTCTATATGCAAATGAGCTTTCCAACCCACGGAACAGATGTATGTTGGGGGATTGTGGGACCGTCCGAAACCATCATCACCATCACTGGGCAGCGTGTGTTGCAACCCCGAAAACCCCAACCGCGCACCGGACGGACGGGCCGTGTGAACAAGAAACGGAAAGTGAAGGCGTCGGGTGGCGGGGCGGGGGGGGAGGGAATCTATCGAATCTCTCCAGCACTGTGGATTGGCCGGTGTGATTGCGTGTGCCCTGGCATTGGCCGTTGGCCGTTGACTTTCCCTAATTAAAACCATGTACCACCAATCCCAACCTCGGCGCCGTTTCCTTTTTATCATATTAATGAGTTCTTGCCTGCCTAGAGACGCATGATGCGACATGCTGCCGTCAAGCAGCGGGCAAGAATAATAATTGGAAAGGACAGTGTCGTGGTAGGACATCGTTTCTTCCCTACGCATCTTCCAACACGGCCGAGTTTTTCCTGAAGATGACCAGCTTGCTGGGAATGGAATAATTTCTCAATTTGTCTCACTCCAAGAACCCGTTGCTGTGACACTTGATAATGGCAATGGCTGCTTCCCAATGCTCTCTCTCTCTCTCTTCCTCTTCGGTGGCCCACGTAGCTATCCCGTGCGAGTGATCTTAGCGCGCGATCGCTAAGCCCGATTGCGAATAGCTCGGAGATTGTGATTGGAACACAATCCAGGGTGAATATGATGCTGCGTGATAAGCAGCAGGGAGGGGGGGGTGGGGGGACACATCGCGCCGCGCGAGATCATCGGCCCTCGGCCGTTGTTGCCAATTCCGTTGGACGTTCCGCGTCGGGTTTCGGGGTTGTTGTTTCTAGCGCAGCGGCATGCGCCTGCGGCCTCGTCCGGGTGACTGCAGAAACAGCAACAACAACAACAACAAAACGCACACAACACTCGGCACTAGAAGTTGGAAGCAATAACATACACACCCATGGCCCGTAAACAGGCACGGTTCGAGACCCGCGTCCACGGTTGATCGTTGTTTTGATGTGTTGTTTTGTCCCGCTGGCGGCGCAAGACTGCGCCGTGTGCGCAAACCCTTTTTCCCTGCTGCTCTCTTGGACAAACAGAAGGGAAGGAGAGCGAGGGGGGGGGGGTTAAAACAAAACAAGCATCAGCGTGTACTGCACAACATTAAGCAGCAGATACAGTGACGATGTGCTTGAAGGACGCGCGAATAAGAGCGTAATACTGCGCAACAGAGCAGCTCGGCGCGCGTACTCTGTTCTAAAGGGTGGAACATGGGTTATCTTACTAGAAGTATCATCAATGAATCAATGCCTGGATGGAGGTGTGTGTGTGGCTAGCACGTGATATCTCTGAGGATGGATAGGATGCCGGTCTGCGCCCTGATACGCCAAACCGAAAGCAACGCAAAGCCTCAAGCCAGCGATGTCAAACTCATTTGATCATGCGTACCTAAAACCAGTTTTTTTTCTACTTAGATTTACAAAAATTGGTTCGTACGCTGTTATTGAAACAATATTAAGATTACGGTTCCATTTTCACAACAAGACTTTTTTTTTTAATTACATGATTCTTATCGCGCTAGCGAACAGACTATGGTAAGGTCTGTGTACGAACCAGATCTTATAAGAATTCTTTGACAACTAGCCAAAAGTTCGTTTGACAGGTAGTTTGACATCAGAAAACCCTTTTCGAATCGAAATTTTGAATATGATTACAATGATGAGCCGGTCTAGTCATCGTAAAAAGGTTATTATTTGGTTCATGAATTTTACAAAATGGCCAAATCGATTTTGGTTAATGACCTCGTTTCTTCACAGACCTTCGGCTAGGGTCTAGATCTGACTTAGGCATTACTGGATTTGTCAAGAACTAATTTGATTTATTTATATGTTACCTAAAAGTCCTTTGCCATCATTATTTTTAGGTTTTTGTCAAATTTATAGAAGAACACTTTCGATAGGATTTTTCTCCTGAATTGTACACTCGTAATCTCCAATGGTACGGAAGGTACCAGAAGGTCTGACCTGAATGTCCAAATGTTTGGATTGAGTGAAGAGTATCTCTGGAACATCTATGGAAATTTTAGGTTCCCCTGAAATTATTTCTGTCAGTGCTATTTCTCAACAGATTCTTTCTACGATTCCCCATGCATTCTTCAGGGCCATAGATTGTGTGTTGGCACGTGATCATATTCCCAATTCCCAACTCCGTACAATCGCAGAGCTCCGTACGCTAAATGAAAGATTGAGCAAATTGATTGTCTAATTATCTCATAAAATCCAAGAGCTTCAATTGCCTGTTTACGACTGGTAACAGAGACGTGCTGCCAATAAAATGTTGATTGGATTTGAAATTGCCTTAAAGATCAGCAGACGCTGTAAGGTTGGAAGGAAATTCAGTACATGCAGTTTTTAGAAAGGCTGATTCGGCACGCGTATACCCGTAACAAACCCTTTGTATGGGTTTATTTTATCGCTAGTTGTTTTTATTACAACGGCGCGCAATTGAGTTGTCGAATTATTAACACTTACATAAAAACACATTAATAGATATTGAAAGTCGCGTCGCTAATGTATGTATGTATGGTAAGGAGAAGTGTGTACTGTGTATCGTCATTCAATCATCTTCTTACCTTCTCTCTCCCCCACTAGAGAGAGGTTCGAACTCATGACCTCTCTCCGCGCTACGTAATACCTCCGAGCGTTATGGCACGGCACCATTGCAGCGGCAGTGAAACCGACACGCTATTTTACTATTTAATCGCTCGCCCCGTGTCCGGTGTCTCTGGCGGATGCTATTACCAGCTCTCCATTGTACCGTTTATTGTGGCGTGTGCTATTCTTCGCTGTGCAAGCTGTGACGCGCCTTAACGTGTCAATGCGTTACTCATACAAACAAACAAACAAAAATGCAACAATAATGATAAAGTTCAAACCCTTCGTAGGAAAAACGTACGTACATATATATTGGCGTTAATGACTAAAAATAATTAATTGGTATTTGACATCCATCCGGGCGGCGGCGGCGGCGGCCATCCGCCATGCGCTTTAGTTTCGCTTTGGCTCCGAATGTACACGGCTGCAAGGGTGCGTTATTATTAGATTGCAGCGTAAAAATAAAAATTCAATAAACAGATTTGCTAACCGGCGGATGCAATGCACGTCCCCCGTGCACAATCCGAGATTTTGGTGATTAACGCTGACAAATGTCGATATTTTACGAGCCATCCAACGGCCAACATTCCATTCGCGGCCAATTGAAGCAGTATCGCGTAATGCGCTTCCACCGGATTAGCACCTCTCCTATACCTTTCTCGTGTGCGTTTATTTTGGCGATGGGCAAGGTGGGCATGTTTCCATGCGCCCGTTTTGTCGGACGTTTCTTTTTTTTTTTTCTGATTTACCCTTCTGGTGCAGTTTTGATTCCAAAGGCATCTTACCAATGCCGACCGGGTTGCGGGCGAAGAATTGTGGAAAATTCTCGCAGGTCACCGCATTTCTTTTGGCCCCACTCCAAACACCTTCGCCACGAATGAATGGGAAGGTCAGCCGGCCCACAGGGCTGTAAAACATGCTTCACCACACTCGAAAACAACCCCAACCGCCCCGCTCGAGTCCATCTCCGTTGCCATTCGTCATCTGAAGCACGGGGAGATTGACATTCCATAAATTGCTCCCTCGTCCCAATTGCTTTCTTTACCCCCTCCCCTGGTAAGGTGTAAGCAGCACTCATCGGGCGGCAACGCCTGGACCGTTGACGAGCATACAGGGTTTTCCATTCCAATTAACAACTGTCCACAGTCTACTAGCAATCCTCGATTTGTAAAACACAATTGTCTACCACTTACAAACAAGTCAAGCCGTTTTTGGTACACTGTCCATTTGAATTACACAATTGTCGTCTTCGAAAACACACGTCAGATGCGGCAGGGTTTTGGCTGGAACGTGTATCACTTGTCTGTAAGAATTGAACCATGTTGTATACAGGTCTTGATTGAATATCAGAATATGGGAAAGCTGGGCAATTTGGACATGTTAAGCAGTTTTATCATTTGGTTTTAGTTATTCTTGGATCGTTACAGTTTTTAGGTTATTTTGGGACGTTGTAATTTTTTTTTTCATTGGCTACCAGTAAAAGCACCGATAAATGTCAAAATTCCTGCATTGTATTGAAAGATTAAAGTATACATAAAATGCCTAACATGTCCATGTTGCCCAGCAGCCCAACTACAAGTGATACACGTTCCAGCCAAAACCGAAACAAACCGTGCCGCATCTGACGTGTGTTTTCGAAGACGACAATTGTGAAATTGAAATGGACAGTGTACCAAAAACGGCTTGACTTGTTTGTAAGTGGTAGACAATTGTGTTTTACAAATCGAGGATTGCTAGTATACTGTGGACAATTGTTAATTGGAATGGCAAACCCTGTAATGAGATCCCTCCGGTATGGAAATTGAAATTATATTTGTGTATGTGTGTGTGTGCCGCCAATTTAAAGTTTCGCTGAAAACTGTCATCGGACGGCTCCTCCGAGCTTCTAATCGTCCAAATTCTATGAACTCCCAAGGGCCCTTTTTTGTTGTTGTTTGCTTTCTTTAGCTCCTTTTGGGCAGTGGCCATTCCCACGCGCAAGAAAACGGAACGTTGCCATTCACTCGGCCAGCTCACCTTGACGCATTGAAGGGTTAGCACATGTGTTTGTTGTTCAAAGGGGGGGGGGGGGGATTGGGGGAGGACCATTGCGGCTACGACGGCCGATGAGAAGCGCGTTCCCGACCATTCGGGTTGGGTTTGTGCTTCGATACAGGTCGCGCTGGGTGTAGTTCCTGCTACTACTAGTCCAGTCTCCAGACATCTACTCTAGTGTCCTGTGTGTGTGTGTGTGTGTGTGTGTTTGCGTGTAGTAATGATGCTCTGTAGCGGTAGTTCCTCCTCCAGCCTGTCGTCCTCCAGTACGGAGGATGATCTGTGCGACCACTCCACGCTAACCGATAGTGGCTGCTGCAGCGTCTGCCATCGCGCAAAGTAAGTGCGCATGGTAACGCGCTGTTTGTGTGTGTGTGTGTGTGTGTAGATGTGTGTGTGTGTGTAGATGTGTAGGCAAGAGAGAGAGGATATCTCACGGTTTTGTACGGGATTTTCGGGCTAGCATCTAAAGGTCCGCGCTTCGCCGCTTCGGCATCAATTACCACCATCTCGTCACCATGGCAGTTCCTCCGAATTCAAACATGCCGCGCGCGCGCCACGTGCTCTACGGTGCCATTGTGCCAGGGCCAGGCGGTGTGATTGGCGTGACGAGCAAATTGGACACAATGCGGACACAATTTGTCAACCCGATACGCATTTACCACGGGCCGCCGGGTTTTCTGCCACCATCCAGCGCTAATCCCACCATGCTTTCCTACTTTCAACCGCCTCCCAACAGAATCTTCGTCAACCGGTCGATGCACCTGGAGAACATCAAGTTCTACGGCTTCGACATGGACTACACGATCGCGGAGTACAAGTCGCCCCAGTACGAGCAGCTCGGGTTCGATCTGGTGAAGGAGCGGCTGGTCAGCCTCGGCTACCCGGCCGAGATCCGGCAGTTCGAGTACGACCCGTCCTTCCCGGTGCGCGGCCTCTGGTTCGACTCGCTGTACGGCAACCTGCTGAAGGTGGACGCGTACGGCAACATCCTCGTGTGCGTGCACGGTTTCGAGTTCCTCAAGCAGTAAGTAAAGACTAAGTAAGCAGCAGCAGCAGCGCAGCGAAATGACGCCGTACCGTTTGCTTTTGTGCAGCCACCAGGTGTACGAGCTGTACCCGAACAAGTTCCTGCAGCTGGACGAGAGCCGCGTGTACGTGCTGAACACGCTGTTCAATCTGCCCGAGACGTACCTGTTCGCGTGCCTGGTCGACTTCTTCACCCACTCGCCCCAGTACGCGGAGCAGGTCGACCGTACCGGCGTCAAGTACGGCGAGCTGTTCATGTCGTTCAAGTCGATCTTCCAGGACGTGCGCGGTGCCGTCGACTGGGTGCACATCTACGGTGATCTCAAGAAGAAGACGCTCGAGGTAAGGCAGTCAAAACAAAGCATCAAAGGGTTTTTTTTCGATTTTTTTTTAAATTAATTTTTGCAATTATGTCAAAAACGAAAAACTTTGGGGGCTATCCATATAATACGTAACTAACAAAGAATGAGATTGTTTATCCTTTCTCTTCCTAAATCAATCATCAGAGGTAGTGTAAAAGTGTTTATTGTTTTATTAATAATTTACCAGTTATTTAACGAATCTTTTTGAATGTTATGAATATGAAACGATTGGTACTTGAGCTATTCAGAAATTAAAATCATAATAGTTTTAGCCTTTTAACACTTTTTTTAATGGCTTTACATTTATCAAATGAGGGAATTTAATTTATCCGTCATTTGCTACATAAAACGATAATGTTACGATTGTAAACAAGTTCGTGAAGCTTTTTTAGTGTTTGGAGACGCTACATAGCCTAGGTATAATAAAAATATCAATTCAATGTTTCTTCGTACTTTTTTCACATACACTGGGGCCCTTTCCATTTTAAGTTCTTAGGCTGAAATTTTAGCCTGTCAGCTGTTTGAATGCGGTTAGAATAATCTAGGCTAAAAATTGCAGGCTATTTTTATGGGTGATTTTGTATGGAGTGTTTACATAATATCAGCCTCCAACTGTCAAACTCCATACAAAAAACTGACTAGAATCGTGAAGGGCCCAACTGCTAGTCAAGTGAGGCGAGGCACAATGTCCGATTATTAGGATAGTTCCCACTGATGGGGAATGACTTGTTGAGATACTTCAAGCGTCTCTAGAAGTTCTTGATGTCTTTGTCAAGGATCTTACACTGTGTAGGGTGAATCTGATTCAGATTCATGCATCTCTATGATTCTTTGAAATGATTCAATGAATCTGAATCTCTGTTAGAAAGATTCATGAATCTTACAGATTCGTGAATTTCTATGAATCTCAAAAAAGTCATGAATATCATAAGATTTCTATATCTCGAATGATTCAGGAATCTTTAGGGACTCATCAATTTCCAATAAAAGCTCTATGATTTGATTTGAGATCTATGATGAAGAGCTTCTAATTACTCTTATTCTTGTCTTAACAACCTACGTCGTCATGCCTGCCTACAGAGGCTCTCGAGACTTCTTGGGATTTACAACACAGCCGGATAGTTTGCTTTGATACGGCGAGACGGTCCATGCCAGGCTTGAACCCACGACAGGCATGGTGTCAAGCCAGTTCAATATTTAAAAAAAATCATTCATCTCTAATGATTCATGGGTCTTGGAAGATTCATGTATCTTACGAGATTCTCGAATCTTTGGAGATTTAAGAATCTTCAGAGTTACGTGAATCTTTAAAGTTTCATGAATCTTTGGAGATTTGAATTCGAGGTTTGAATTACTCATCCCTGAAGATTCATATGAATGAATCTCAACAAAAGATTCATAAAACCCAACACTAATGTTACTCGAGCATTGCTTCCAGTGCTCCATGTACTCCGGAAGTTCTCTGGAACGTTTTTTTTCACTTCCAAAAAAAAATTGCCTCTTTTAAACCGTTCAAATCATCATTTTGGACACGTTCATTACCAGTCATGTTTTACCTTAAACTTTCACTAAAAACTTTCACTGTTTGGGGCTTATAATTACAATTAGGCGGATGATATTCTTGTAATCGAGATGTCTCGTCGTCGAGTTGATGAATTTTGTATGTTCATTTCTATGCAAAAGTTCACTGTGGAGTTCATTTTCTCGACTTGAATCTAGTTCATAATAGAATAAGCCTGAATGTTGTATCCACCGAAGCCCAAAGGTGACGCTTCAAAATGACTCCGTTGCGTTTGAAAACGTTTGTAACGGGCAAGCATACAATCCATCTCGCTTTTAGATCCTCTTTGGCCCACCTCTAATTGTTCTTTTTCTCCCTCCCCGCTCCGCAGAACCTGGACGAGTACGTGAAGAAGGACGAGCGGCTGCCGATGGTGCTGTCCCGCATCCGCGAGTCGGGCGCGAAGCTCTTCCTGCTGACCAACAGCGACTACATGTTCACCGACCGCATCATGACGTTCCTGTTCGACTTCCCGCACGGCGGCAAGACGGACGAGCCGCACCGGGACTGGAAGACGTACTTCGACACGATCGTGGTGGACGCCCGCAAGCCGCTGTTCTTCGGCGAGGGCACGATCCTGCGCCAGGTCGACACGAGCACGGGCGCGCTCAAAGTCGGCACGCACATGGGCCCGCTGCAGGCGAACCAGGTGTACTCGGGCGGCTCGTGCGACGTGTTCACCAAGCTGATCGGCGCGAAGGGCAAGGACGTGCTGTACATCGGCGACCACATCTTCGGCGACATCCTGAAGAGCAAGAAGATACGGGGCTGGCGCACCTTCCTGATCGTGCCGGAGCTGGTGCAGGAGCTGCACGTGTGGACGGACAAATGCCAGCTGTTCGCGCAGCTGCAGCAGCTGGACGTGCGGCTGGGCGACCTGTACAAAAACCTCGACTCGAGCGCGAAGGAAAAGCCCGACATCCGGTCGGTGCGGACCGCGATCCGGGACGTGACGCACAAGATGGACCTGGCGTACGGCATGATGGGTTCGCTGTTCCGCTCCGGCTCCCGCCAGACGTTCTTCGCCGGGCAGGTCGTCCGGTACGCGGACCTGTACGCCGCCACCATCCTCAACCTGATGTACTACCCGTTCTCGTACATGTTCCGGGCGCCGGCGATGCTGCTGCCGCACGAGTCGACCGTCGCGCACGAGCAGCGCTTCACGCTGGACGCCCCGATGATCCAGCGCACCCGGCCGCCCCGCGCCGAGCTGCAGCTGTCCGCCGCCGCGGCCCCACCGCCCCACGAGCTGGACGACGAGGAGGAGGGTGCCGAGGGCGATGCCGATGCACGCGGGGACGAGTCGAAGGAGGTGGGACGGGTACGATCGTTTGCGTTTTGTCACCGTTGGAACCGTTTTTTTTTTTTTTTGTTTGCGCAAAATTATCAATCAATCTTTTTTCCTGCTTTTTTGTTTGTTTTTAGCTGCTGCTGGGCACACCGCAGCCTTCCTCGCTCCCGTCCGCCACCGGGTCGGAGCTGAGCGTGTCCGTCCCGCACACGCGCCCCGAAACGCCCCGCTCGGTCACGCACACGCACGACGAGGACTACTCGGACGAGGACAGCGACGACCAGAAGCGCACCAAGGGTGGTGAAGCGCCCGGCGCCAGCGATGGCCCTGCATCCGCCCAGGCATAAAGAAGAAGAAGAAGAAAACACCGCTCTCCTTTACACCACGTGTCGCCGCGTGTGTGTTTAATCTTTTTCTTTCCTTTTTTTACTGTTTTGGTACGATTTTTCCCACTAAAAAAAACGGAAGGAGCGAAAGGCAGACAGAGGCAAACAAACAAACAAAAAAACAAACAGAGCCGTGCTACGCACAAAAACCATTCTTTTCAAGGCGCCTGCTGCTGCTGCTGCTGCTACTCCTTTCTACTCCTTCCTATTTTTCTTTTTACAATTTAAAATGATTTCCCACTGCTAGCCCGCCGTCTAACAACTATGCCATCTGTTAATTTATTTTGCATAGGTAGGAATTAATTATTTTATTTTTATTGTTTTTTCTCTAATCGCTGTCACTAAAACGCTTTCCTTTTTCTTTTTTTCTAGATCAGCTTGCTCATTAGACGAGTTGCCCAGCACCCCGGGCGGAAAGCGTAGCATAGCGAAGGCAAGCGGCTGCTATTTCATTTCCTCAACTCAACTGCTCGGCAAAGTGGTGACAATGTTTAGTTTTTTTAGCTTCGTTGGTCCCTGCACCTCTCACGCTGAGAGAGAGAGAGAGCGAGAGAGAGAGAGACGGGGAGTAGGAGGTGGAGGGGGGTGAATGGTGTGCAGGGCTTGTTGTGGTGTTGTTAAGAATGTAGCTGTTAAACTCGCGTACGTTACAGGGAGCTTAAGTAACATGTTTAAAAAATATATATATATATAAATACTAGACAGAGAGATAGAGAGATAGAGAGAGAGAGAGAGAGAGAGAGAGAGATTTTCTAGCGAGAGATGCGTTCGTACAAAGGAAGACAGGTTATTCTTCCCCTTTCGCAGCTAGTAGTAAGATGGATGAAGGTTTAGTTTTAAAGAAAACAACCCAAAAGCAAAGGCACACACACACACGCGCGCGCTCGCGGTGAATGTACACGTACCCTAGTAAAATAGGCAGCGAATCTCTTGGCCAGAAATATCCGGATGTTGGAGAATATTTGGACAAAAAAAGTATGGGCGTCAAATGGTGAAAGAACAACCCGAAAAACGCGTTCTTTTGCTGCGCGCGTGTGTGTGTTTTGAGTGAGCTTTTGGTTTGTGCCTATTCTTGCCCGTTACAATTTCAACCACCTGCATTGTTTAGGTGAATGGTGGGGATGGAGGGAAAACCGGAAGTACGCCATTAGCGCAAAGAAATAATACTAGTACACAGGAACGTTTCGGTGGTTGCTACTCTTTCGTTATACTATACACAGGCAAGGGCAGACAAGCGTTTAGCGTATAATACAACAACAACAAAAACAAGCAATAAGACCACGGTCATGCAGCAAACAAGAAAAGAAGCAACATAAAAACCGGCTGTTCATGCTCAATTCATTCGCTCGTTCTGGTGCTCGCGCCTACTATACTACGCTCCTTCTCAAACATATCTCCTCCAGGGCCGTTGTCCAGAGTGTCCATCTTTAGGGTTTTAGTTGCATTTTTTTTTTTTTTAACAAATTAAAGTGATCGTTTCTGCGCGGTTTTTTCCCAGGCTTGCGTACCTACGTGGAAGCTTGGAAGCGGAGGAGGAGATTCAACCCACTATCCCTTCCCTTCTCAGAGAGCAACAAAATAGCCAACAAAAAAGGAAAAAACATGCAACAACAAAAAAGCGTTAGGCTAATTCTATGCCGTTACAAACCACAACAATAAAACAATTTAATAAAGAGTTTGTTGAAACGTTACATGCGCACGATTTTTTGTTTTGTTCGCCTTTGCCGTCGGATGGCATTGTCGAAAATGGGTTAAATAACATTCACCTAGGCTTAGACTTTCTCAGACTCTTCTGGGGGTAGTTGGGCAGTACATTTTCTTGAAGGATTAACGCATGAACTGCGCGGACATTAGCATTTACAGCAACTTCAATCAAACATTCCGAGAAACATCTTCAGAAATGTGTTCTTTTTTTAATTATTATTATTAAAACGTTCTCTCTTATAGGACGTCAATACTTATTCCGCATCGGACTGTACCATCAGTCAGATGGTCGTCCAGATAACTGAAAAATATGATAATAGAATAAGCAAGAATAGCAATTATAGCGTCTTCTGGAATTAACTGAATTGATGAGGCTCGAAAAGAATCATTCGGTTATTATTGTGCTTTAATTATTGAAATTGTTCGTACCAAGACACCTATTTGTTATACGATAGCCAGGATACATTAGTATCAATTGAAAAAGTAACTCTCTGCAAACCCGACTTCAGTGTAATTCTCACCTTCAAGATAATCAAGAACTACCCAAAAGCGTTTATCCAGAAGTAGTAGAGAATTATCTATTGAAGCGTGCACGTGTACAATGGAAAATATTATCCCAAAAACCAATAAGTGGGGATCTTGAGAATACTTCTTTCCCGAAACTGACCGATTCTTCAAAAAACATTCATCAATATATCACACTATTCGTAGTATCGAAACTCGCTAATTTTACTCGTTAAGAGTTAGGTATTTGTTAAGGTATTGGTCTGTATTTTCCATTCCAGAGTCGTGATGATTCCAGGTTTGTTCTAAAATTAATTGAAGGCAAACATTTAAACGCCATTAAAAACCCTTTGCGATGGACCGATATGAGAAATGAGATAATTAAATGAAATTAAACTAGAATACATTATTTCATTAGATGTTCTATAGGAAATTTTTTTATTGTTTGGCTTACGTTACAGTCATGTTAGGGAATTGGCCCTGGCAAGATTTGCTGCATACTGCGATTTCGGCTGCCCGATTACATTGATTTTCATTATCAGATTTGGTATTTCGAGTTGGAAATTTTTATTCGATTCTCATACTGCATGCTTTTGCTCGATGAAAGCGAGCTGTAGGCACTGGTCGGACCCGAATTTTATCGACATGTTTGAAACCAATGTTCTATGCCATAGAACCTGCTAAATTAAGTGACCGCAGATTGTAGTCATGGCGGTAAATATAGCTGGAATTAGTTTTTTTCTGGATCTTTTACAACAGGGTTTTTATTATACTACCGAGTCGAGAGTAGTGGTGTACTCTCTCGAGTGCGCCTACAACAGTGAACCAACTCCGGCTATTGTTGGTCAATTTCTGACTCCGGCTAAATCGGAATGACTAGTTCCCCCCGTAGTCGGAGTCATCTAGAGTCGTCCGGAGTCCTCTGGAGTTATCCGAAGTTGGAGTCATCCGGAGTTGTTCAAAGTCGTCAGGAGTTAGCCGAAGTCATCCGGAGTCGCCCGGAGTCATCCAGAGTCGTCCGGAGCTAGCCGAAATCGTCTGGAATCGACTGGGGTAGAAGTCATCCGACTCTGGATATCTCCGGACGACTCTGAACAACTCCTAATGACTCCGGAAGGCTCAGGACGACTCAGAACGACTCAGACTCCCGATAACTCCGGCTCTGGACGACTCCGAACAACTTCAAATGACTCCGAACGACTCCGGATGACTCCGGACGATTTCGGACGGCTCCAGACGACTCCAGATAGTGCTGGGTGGACCTACCTTTCGGAGTCGAATCAAAGATGTTTGGCAACTTGACCCATCACTAGTCAAGAGTCGAAAATATCGATGGACGGGTACTGAAACCGAACCCTAACGGAAAAAGATCTTTGATAACACTGATATGAAGATCAGTATGAGATCTGAACTTACATTGGCCCTAGAACTGATCATCACCCCACTCCGGTACTGGAACTGATCCTCACACCCAGCATGGTGTGAGATCCCTGAATTAAACCTGAAATTAAACCCCGATCTCAAACCGATCCTGGAGTTGGTTCTATCCCTGTACGGGTCTTGAAACAGATTCAGAACCAATCTTGGAACTGCCTCGAACGCCCCTGCTCCCTTTTTCCTTTGGTCCGAAAACCCAAAAACCCCCAAAAACAGCACCTACATCTATCGCAGCCATGGAACTATCGAGTACAGTGGCTTGCCTGTTTGTTTTTAATTTGTTGCAGGAACATTTTCGGACGCTTTTCAAGCCATTTTTATAGGTACATTGAAGAAATGAGAATGCGGCTTTCTCATATCCACGACTTACAGTGGCGACCACCACTGCATGAAGTGAAATACCTCATATTGTTTACGCATCTCCTGACTTTGAAACTTTCTGTACAGTTGCTTTGAGCCACGTGTCGGAAAACATTCTTCATATGCCGTAGCACTCTCGGCTCTTTAGCTATTGGACATGTGTGAGTTAACCTGGACCGGATGGATCTGCTACTGGTAACTCACCGTTGATGCATGAGCGGTCATCGGTTCATGTGTGCGTGCAATCCATCGTTTGCGCGGTCGCAACGAGGTTGAGCGGCGAACACGCGGCTCTCGGAGAACTGGCATGGCTCTTCTGGTAACTTCAAAGCTAGCTATATTTTATTTTACATTTTTATTTCATTTTATTTCACTTGTTTGCCTACACTCGCTATACAATGATGATTAAATCTAAACAATAAGCTAACCTAGCAAAACTAAACTAATTTCACAAAAACTCACAGGTGCGGAAATTATACATTTATGGCTCATTGGAGAGGAATCAAAGGAGTAGGTAAGGGTACGAGCAGGCTTCGTAAATGATAACAGACAAAGAAGCAGCGTTTAGTTTGGTTAAACCAGTCTTAACATTAAATCGACGCAAACAGCTCAAAGGACCATTATATTACTGTCATAATAGTGCATCGATGCTGTCCAACAGTAAACCAGCAATGAGTGTTGGTTCCAGCAGTTATTTACGTCTAGCTTGTTTATACCCTAACCTTAGTTTAGTTTATGCCGCGACGGACCAGACTTCTTAGAAACGTCCCCTAGATCTGTACACATTCTGCGTATGAGTGACCAACAGTATGCATAGTACGACTAATTACGCACTCCTACTGAGCAGATCTCGTTCCAGCAGAACGCCAAGATCTCCAAATACAACAGTAACACGAGTGATTACACATGAATCCAAATAATAATTGAATGTCAGCGAATTACGCGAGCGAGTTCACATAGGATCTCAGGAAGGACACTGCCATACTGATAACAGGAAGAAAAATACTATAAGAGATAATTAATCTCTTAATTATTAATAATAGATCTGCACATTCACAAGTGTTGAAGATGCTCCAACCCCCAAGCGCTCTACGCAGTTCGTTGCGCGGCTGCGGATAATGATCGTGCATGAAAGAAAAATAGAAATAATTAGAATATCGCCTTCACATGCTTACTTTCTACGTTTTCCAACTTACTTCCACCATCGGCTTGCGTTCCCCGTCAGTTTCGGGCATGATGTTTTGACACCCTGTATTCTTTTACCCTGTATTTGACACCCTGTGATATCCCTAACGCTTACAGCGCCAACCCGCACTCCAGACACGTGTGACTCGTCTGTTGCTCGTGTAGGGCCGTTTCCTTCCGTTTCCTTCCTTGGATCAATGGGAGAAATTTCCGCTTCCTTCGTCGGATCAATGGGAGAAATTGGGTGGGCTCTTCGAGTGGCTCACTCGCCTCTACCCATTCCCTGGCGACCGCTAGCCGGAATGCGTTGAACCCCACTCGGCTAACCGTGTCGGCCTGGGAGAGCAGGATGTACGCGTTGAGCAGCGCCACATTGATCAGCAACAGTACGGTGCGTTTGTGCCACCGGACGCTTGCTTTCGACAGGTATTCTTCGACGAGCAAACCTTCGAACCGGTCCAGATCTGCCAAGCGTCGGTTTAGGTCCGCCACACAGGCCGGTGGCGAGCCATGCGGTTGGTCCGCAGCAGGCTGCATCGCAGCCGCACCGTGTATCGTCGAGAGAACGCGTTTGCCCTGCTCGTCCATCACCAGGACCGGACTGTTCCGCTCGGGGGCCACCGATTCTTCCGGAGCGTTCCGCAGCGTTCCGCAGACGAGCGTTTGGTTTGCGTACAGCGTGTCCGCCGCAGCAATCGTGATCCCGTCGTTGCCCCAGTACACATGGTGCCAGCGGCCGAAGTACGGGTGCACGATGGACACGTCCGTGAGGGCGACCTGGTCCAGCTCTTGGTTGGCAAGCTCCACGTTCAGCACATAGCCGGTGTCACTTTCGCACAGCAGCCTTAGCTGCTTTGCGCTTTCCGGCGGTCTTCCTTGGGCGTCTTCGCTGTGGTTGGGCGGCTCGGCTTGCTGGCCCTGTAGCACGTCCTTCGGAATCGTTACTTCCGCCACAATCAGCTGCTGCTTCGGTACGTACAGTGCCTGGAACTTCGGCACCAGATGTTCCAGCACCGGTTTCGCATCGTACGTTCGGTTGGCCTGCTTCATCCCGTGAAAGTAGCGACTTATCTGTTGAAATCTCTCATAGCTCATGGTGTTCGCAAACACGGGCGTCTCGAGCAGCGGGTCCGTCGACCAGTAGTAGCGCCGGCATTCTTTTCTGACCTGCCCCATCACCAGCAGCAGGCCGACGTACCGTTTCATCTCGGCCACGGTGACTTTCCGGTACGGTTCAACTGATTGCCCTCTAGCCCGCATACAACCTGCCCACAGTTTTCGGTGCCGGTTGGTTGCTTTCACGAGTATGCCGAACAGCGCATCGTCGCACACTAGTGCCGCATATTCGCTCGCAGTCCGTCCATTAGCCCCGTCGAATGGGACGTTTTTGCCGACCGGTTCGTCGAATATGCCGAACGTTTGCGGCTCTTCCCATTCGCAAATGAGGTCGTCGTCGTCGCTCTGCTGTTCGGGCTCGCCGGCCCCATCGCTGTTCAGTGCCGCTTCGGCACGCGTTGCCGGGCCGGTGTCATTTACATCGTCTTCAGACTCCAATTCAATCGCAACATATGGACCCTGCGCTGCCATGGTAAAGACCGGGTCACAGTTGGAGGGTGGAGTAAACATTTTTGAAAGATGCAGGAAAAAAAAATCACTCTAAGGTAAGCGCTGAGCTTGGGGTGTGGTCTGCTTCCGTCGGCGATTCGATCGCAACTGCCTTTGTCTTCACAAACACACCCGATGGTAGAACATAAACAAGTTTGACAGCTTGATCAGGGGGATCATCCACAATGATCTCGTCCAAACCGGGTTAAAAGGGACTAGTGATGGGAAAATGAAGTTTTCGTCGGAATTGATTCCAGCTTCTCCGAAGTTTTCTGGCATCGATTCCAGATAGTAGGACTGGAATCAATTTCCAGAATCGGCTCCGGAATCGGAATCGGCTTGGAAATTTAAGACGGTTTCGGCATCTCCGTAAGGATAGGCGCCTGGGTGCAATGATGCTACGTATTGATAGAATCAAAATTTACTAGTAAACGATCCATTCTCATGGAGATTTTGATTTCGCTTCTCAAACTTCTTACTTCAATTCAAGAACTAATCCAGGAGTCAACTCCGAGAATCGGCTCTGGTTTTAAGTCATTTTGGGTTAAAGCACCCTACCTACAAACTTCCTTTAAATGTCTTCCTAATCGCCTTTTATTCGCCGGCGAATTGAAGGCAATTAGCAGTGCATTTAGCAGTAACTAAACGTCTTTGATATATTTCAATGAAACATTTCGTTTTGAATTTAAAATTTGAATATGGCAACTTGCTAAAACCTTACTGAAGCCGTTTTCAATCCTGCACTGTTGTAGTGATTTCCCAGAAAAGTGAGTGTGTAATTCGATAGCACGATCTACGTGTTATGTTCTCTGGTAGGTTTTAGCCTGGGTTATTTCTCTCTGCTGTGACGAGTAGAAAACGCCCTTAGACACTCAGGAGCTGCGCGCCTCGGAACGTGAGTGCGTTCGGGTTTAGCCAGGGATCGTGAGGGCACTCTCGGATAAGCGGTCAAGCGAGTAGGAACGCGATTAGAAGATAGCGGAATAAAAGCTGTTAGCTGTATTAGTAAACGCGTGTGTTAAGTGTATTGTATTACGAACCACCCGAAAATGTAACACTCTTAATTAATGATTACCTTTTTCGGATGAAGTTTTGGTTGAAAGATTTCTAAGGGTAATATTTCTAAGATTTCTAAGATTTCTTCTAAGACTATTATGGCTTTAAATACCTTCAAAACCGTTTAATGCTGGTAGGGTATAATGAGCAAAGCATGACGTTTCTCAAACGTGCAGTTTGAGCATGACATTTTCTCAAACGTGCAGATGGCGGTCGCCATAACTCGGCCATTTAATAATGATTATACATTACTCCAAATATGTTCTTTAAACCTCGTACATCTCCTCGATAGAATGGTGATTATACTCTGGGGTTATGGCAGTGAAAATAATCAAACCAGTATCTAAAAACACTGATACAATACCAAGCAAAGTCATTCAGTAAAAAAAAATTAAATAGTGCACTACACTTAGGTCATTTAATGAGCACAATAAGTACAAATGCTTTTGACAACGCTAATATTCAATTGGTCGCCCGAGTGGTCCAAGGGCATAGGGACACATTAAGAGAAACAGATTCAGAATCCATATCGATCCCGAAACTTTGACAGAACCCATACCTATGTGCTGCAACTGATGCCAAGAATTGAACCAACGCTGGCCCTGGAACTGATCTTAGCCTTAATCCGGACCTGAAAGCGAGCTCGGGCCCGATATCGATCAGGCGAATTGATCCCCGACGATTCTGGTCGATTTCGGCTCAGTCCGAATACGGACGACTTCAACTCCAGACGTCTGTGATTCCCGATGACTCCAGATTAGTGATGGGTAAAGTTGACACAAATCCAGAGTCGACTCCGATCAGGCTCTAAAAATTTCGGAACCGACTCCGGCAGGGAAATCTGCCCAGAGTTATCCGGTAACGTACGGAATCGTTTGGAGTTGTCTGGAGTCGCAGTTGTCCGGCGTCGTCCGAAGTCCGTAATCACCACGAGTCGTCCGGAGTCATCCTGCGTCGTCGTAGTCCTTCGAGACAAATTCCTGTGAACTCTCGCCTAGTATCGACTCTAAACGACTCCGAATGACTCCGACTCCGCTCTACTCCGGAGGACTTCGAACAACCCTGGACGACTCCGACTCCGAACAACTACGATACCGGACTCCCGGCGGAACTAGTGGTTCCCATGTTGCCGGAATCGGCATTGGATATTTTCCAAAATTACACATCTCCCTTTACTACCTGGGACTGGTCCCGAACACATACTGGATTCGGAGCTTATTTGGTTGCATATCGGTAGAGAAGCTAATTTCGATCCCGTAAGCCACACCCGTCCTGGGGCAAATTCGGAATCAATTCCTGTCTAGGAACTGCACCTGAAGCCATGTCCAGTAACAGTATCTGTCGCAATATCGGAGCTGTCTAGTTCCAACCAAAAGCGATTTCTTTCCTTCTGTGGCCTTTGTTGGACCACCGTCTCGTCGCGCACCAATTCCCAAACTCGTTTTTTACGATTTTAAATTATTTTTTGTATTTTTTTTTTGTTTGTTCTTTATTTCTTGTTTGTTCACTTATCATCTACCAAAAAAAGGGAGAAACGGCGTTCTCTCGTTCTAACTTTCATATCATGTTTTAATAGTGTGGTACATACGTTTGTTTTTTTTTCTGTTTTTGTATAATGTTTTAGTAGTAATATGCGATGCTCGTTTTCTTCCTCTCTTTCTTTATCTCTCTCTCTCTAATTCTCGTTTTGTTTATCCCATGCAAGAGATTATGCTTTGCGCCATCATGCGGCTGCCGCTATCCAAACGAACGATGAAATGTGAGTGTGGACGCTTGGCGAAAGGGAAGAGAGTCGGGAGACTGGACTCCATAAATGGCATACAATAAAAACCGATTTGAATTTGGTATTTTAATGACCGAAACACGCCAGTATGGCCTGCACCATTTAACCTCCAAAACGTAACCATTGAAAGGGGTGATCAATCTGCTCGCTCGCTTCTTCAAGTCCATCAACTTTTACACCACCTTCCTCCAACCACACTACTCTACGTAATCCTTTCCATCTCTTTTGGGTTGTTTTTTCGCGGTGTGTCAGAATTTTGGTTTAACTGCAACTTAAGCTTTTATTGATAGGTTGCGCTAAGCGTTAGGAAACGTTCCACAATGTCTAAGAGAGTGTGTTGAGTGGTGTGTTTGGTTCCCTTTATCCTACCAGCTAGGATTGACACACGACATAATTAAGTAGAAGTGAAGTCAGCACACACGCGTTAACCAACTTCCGAATCTTTCCAAAGCGCCGTTTTTCGTAGTGTTGAAGTGCTATTGCCATTTATTTTTAGCCGATTTCTTCACAACAAAGCCGATATTAGTAATAACTCGCATTTCATCTACGCGCTATCCAAATCCACTACAGCACGATTGGTGGTGGTCTACATATGCTTCTTGTTTTTTTTTTCTCCCCTCTAGAACGCTTCTTAATCAATGAACCAAAGCGGGAGAATCAAGAAAGGCAAACACTGGATATGAAATCATGATTTTCAAGTATTAAATGTGCAAAAAAAACGGGAAGAGAAAAGTATAAAATTTCACTGGATAAGAATTACGCTTTAAAAACAAAAATATGGCGCGCGCTTTTCTTTTTTAAAAAATATACAAAATAAAAAAACGGAAGGGAAAAGTAGTCAAAAGCAAAAGGCTAATCGCAAGCCCTAATCTCTCTTTTCTCCTGCTGCTCCTAACGATTGCAATTGTAATGTTGCAGCAGAAAGTGGGGAGAAAGAGACCGAGTGAGAGGATTGTTTTGAATTCTTCACACAACGCCCCGTCTTGCGTGTGTTTTTGCTTCTCCTCGTCTCCTGAGCATCCATACATCCATCACAAACAATGATCAACGAACGCGCCGTTTAAGCTTGCTTCTCTTCACAAAAGGAACACATGACTAAGTTTCTTGTAATAAAAAATGAAAAAAAAAACTAAATGAACAGTGCACGATTTTGCTCTCGTACCCTGGGCTAAATGAATTCTCCTTCTCTCATTGTCTCTCCATTTATCATTTTTTCTCTCTCTTTGTAAAGGCGCTTTAAAACAAACTTAATCTAACAAGGAGAAATGCCAATGATTTTCGTTAGTGGTCGATACACATGCGTTTCCTTTTCATTTCTTCGCATCTCTCTATCTTGCTTTATCTCTCTCTCTCTCTATCGATCTTTCCTGTATCTAAAAAGCAGTTTTCAGTGTGGAAACAGGACTGTTACGTTGGGATGGTCGAAATGGGGCGAAGAGTAAGGGGATGAAGATGGATTCATCATTGATGGGGGAGTTCAGTTCATTTCGCCTCGCGTAATTTATGTATTATATATGCATTTATGCATTCTGCCGTGCGAGTGTTTGCCGTGAAATATTTGCGTCCTTTTAAGCTTTGTGTTAAATCCGTAACCTTAGCGACTCTTCTTCTCTGCATACACAAAACTAATTGCGCGCCCACGATTCCTTTTTCATGATGTGAATATTCTAGTACAGTAAAAATAAAAAATAAAACCAAAAATATTCTTTTCCCAATTAATTAGTGCAATAGAAAAAAGGAAGAAAAAAAACCAACCAAAAACGAAGCGAAAAGGGCAATCTCTCGTCGCACACACAGATTTCGCGCATATTTCGATTCACGGTTATGTTTAGTGTTATGTTTTTTGTTTTGTTTTAATAAGGCTTTAATTGATTCGCCCTGATTCTGGTGGTGCTGCCGCTCCTGTTGCTCCCACAGACAGTGTGAGTGTGTGTTATGTCCGGGGCGGAGCAGCAACAATAATACATATATCCCTGCTGCTGTACACACACGCATATTAGTATATATGTAAGTAGGTAGATAAATGGAGGAATCGTAGGGGACATCACGATGGGAGATGTTAGGAAAAGAAGTTAATGTTTTTCATCTTCTTGCTGCTTATAGCGTGATACACAGGTAATAGATTTTTGTTTTGTTTTTGTATATAAAGAGTATGAATGAATTTCTTTCTCTCTTTCAGTCGCGCTCTTCCTCTGCGCTTCCCCATATATCTGTGTGTGTGTGTAGCGGTTGTAACTTTCACCTCATTTCCGTGATCCTTCTGCTTTTTCGCAACAAATTTAGCCCAAAAAACACGCATCCTACATCTCACACACCACACGCTGCCATTTGCTTTCATTCGCGGGGCCACTATTCTCTTCTTTCTCTCTCTCTCCGTATCCTTTTCCTTTCAGCTCCTAGTTCCTTGACATCTTAATTTGTTTTCCTCAATGAGTGGTGGTTGCAATATGTGGGGGTGGGGGGCGCCGCCGCCAAGAAGTTTGGGTGATGCGCAGCGAGAGATTTGGAGGGAAACACACAAACACACCCACATTTTACAAGTCGCGCTGGAAATTGACCTGCTTGATCAGGCCACCGTCACCCTCCGAGACGAAACGCTTGCGACCACTGCAAGAAAAGAAGAAGAAGAAGGAAGCACAAGTGTTAGTGATAAGAGTATTAGAAGTTTGTAGTAGTAGTAACGGTAATAGTAATATCCCTCCACAACTCTAGGAAAAGAGTTGTCACTCTAATGGACGCGGAGGGAGGAAGAGATAGTGGTGGGAGCACGTAATCGGACCTAGCCGATACCGAATCCGTGCTTGGGATCAATTCCGGAGCCTATTCCGTGCCCGGAATTTATTCCGGAGTCGATTCCGATTCCAGATGTCGATTCCGATTCCAGATGTCGATTCCGATTCCAGATGTCGATTCCGATTCCGGATGTCGATTCCGATTCCGGAGTCGATTCCGGAGCCAATCCCGGAGTCGATTCTGGAGCCAATCCCGGAGACGATTCCGGAGCCGATTTTGCGATCAGAATCGGATCCGGAATCAGAATTGACCTTAGAATCGCAATTGATCCTAGAAACGGAATCAGGATTGACTCCAGAATTGGAATTAACTTCGGAATGAGCATCAGTTCTTGAATTGAAATCAGAACTTTCAGACCCAAACGCCTATTCTTATGGAGATGCCGAAACCGACTCTGATTTCGAAGCCGATTCTGATTTCGGAGGCAATTCCGATTCCGAAACCAATTCCGAAGCCAATTCCGGAACCGATTACATAGTCGATTCCGGATCCGATTTCGCGATCAGAATCGGCTCGGGAATCATAATTGACCTAGGAATCGCAGTTGGTCCTGGTAACGGAATCAGGATTGACTCCAGAGCTGGAATTAGATCCGGAATGAGCATCAGTTCTTGAATTGAAACAAGATGTTTCAGAAGCGAAATCAGTCCGGAAATCTCCATGAGAATCGATCGGTTACAAAAATTTTGATTCTTTGCGGATCAATATGCAGCATCAATGGACCCAAACGCCTAGTCTTATGGAGATGCCGCAACTGACTCCGATGACGATTCTGATTTCAGAGTTGATTGTGATTCCCGGAGTCGATTGCGATTCCGAAACCAATTTCAAAGCCTAATCCAATTCCTAAACCAATTCCGGAGCTGATTCCGATTCCGAGTTCGGAACCAATTCCGGAGCCGATTCCGGAATGGATTCTGGAAACTGATTCCGGGCCTACTATCCGGAATCCGGTTCCAGAATACTTCGGAGGCTAGCCGGAATGCAATCCGAACAAAAACTTCATTTTTTCCCCCCATCACTTGGAGGAGAGTATGACTAGCTTCATTGAAATAAGCGGAACGACGAACTGCTGTTTTTATTGGCTTGCCCTTTTTACCTTGTAACACTAAAAACACTAAGCGCAAAACGCTCGGAGCGCGTTTACTTGCGGCTTGGATTCGTTCCAATGCTCAAAAACACAACAATATATGGGGGGAGGGGAGGGTGAAGCGAACGGAACGAAGCGAAAGTGTTCTGTGTTTATATGTTTCGCTATGTTCTTGGGGTTTTGTGTTGTTTTGCTGTTCAAACCAGCATTCTCAAGTAGCTGCATTGCCATTATCGATGGGGCCCCGGCAGCCGTTGTTGTATTGCGTCGTAAAAAATCCACACGACTCGCAAACTGTGCCTGTGCCTGTTTCGGTCCAACCGAATGCCCAACCAACGCGGGATGCAGCATCCACACATGCAGCCACTACTTTTCGCCTTCTAAACACACCTCTCGTTGGCCGGCCCCCGCCCGCCGGCCACGCAAAAGAGCGAATGCATCATCATAGATGTATGCCAAGCCATCGGGTTAACGATCCCGCCCGTGCACAACCTTCAACTCACACACACACACACACATTTGAGTGTAATGGGTGCACCGCGCGTAACATAAACATAAATTTTTGCTGCAAAGAGAACTGCAGGGCAGACACAGTTGTGCATTGCAAGCAACCACCGCAGCCACACCAGGCGCGTTTGAAACAGGTTTTCGCAGTGTTCAGCGCTTCAGCTTGTGGGGCGAATCATGATGTGACACTAACGTGCAAACTCTGCGGTCTGGGACAAACAGCCGAATGCACCACACACAAACAGGGCGCAAAGGGCCTATAGATAGAAGAAAAAAAAGCAGCGAAAAGAGAGAGGGCCACAGCGGTAGAGGAGTTTGTTCTTTATTTTTAATACTGCCTGCCCCGTTCCATTTGATCACATCGTCGCTGTGCGACGCAAACAAGAATACAGAACAGAAGCGCGCCCCGGGTGCCCGTGTGTGTCGGCGCCGGGGTGCCGGTTTGCAAAACTCACCGCACACGCCGCCGGCAAACCGAATGCCGGCTCACTCCTTCTTCTTTTCGCATACCACCACGGCCACGCCGGGCGTGGTGTTGTTGTGCTACTTTGTTTTGAACATATTTGCTCTGAGCATTAATGCACGGCGCATTAGCACACATATAAGCGCACGCAGTATGGCATTATAAACGGTCGAAGCAACGGGCAACACCACCACCAGCACACCAAAACACGAGGGCGGGGGGGGCATGGGGAGGTTTTTTTCGGTGTAAAAGAACAGCTAATATTTCCAAGGGCGGGCTGACCTTGAACATGTACGCAACTAGCTCGACAACAACAAACCCAGAGGGTTGTTTTGGGGATGGGAAGGAGCGAGAGGTAGGCATTAGGCACGCGCAATCGAAAACAACGCCTTCCACCACTCCCCGGTGAGCGTTTTTATTTTGGAACGGGGTGGAAAAACATGATGTTTGTGTGTATCCGAGGGAGTTGACAAACGATGTTTTTCGATTACCTGCCCTCCATTGAGCTTATTTACCACGCCTGAGAGCTCAGTACAGTATTCTAAAAAAAAAGGCTTTTCGTTTCAGCCTTAAACCATGGCTCCACTTTTCCTCTAGTGGCTCCACGCAACCTCTAATTAGACGCAGAAAACGATAACATTCCTCATCGGTCTGAGTTGCAGAAAATGAGACGAATGTTTTGTGTACATTATTTGGCGTTGAAAGTTTCTTCATGTTTACTCTCTCTCTCTCTCTGTATTTCGGGGTGTGTCTGTGTGTTTGGTGCCGTTTCGTCGCATGCTTCTACGCACGTACGCATTATTTGGGCCTGTTTTTCGGCTTGGAAAGAGCATTGCAAGCTGGCAGAATCAAAACAAACACAAACGAACAGCTAGGGCCTACCGCTACACCACACGAATTTGCCTCGAAGCGAACTTCCCAATACATTGCTGCTGGCGAATGCGCAGGTGCGTGTTGCCGCTAGAGAGAGATATATATAGAGAGAGAGGGAGATGAGAGCTTGGATTGCATAAAAAGCATAATATAAACCGATGAAGCAACATCAGCATCCGAGCGAACGGAAATAGTGTATGGGTGTATGTGTGTGTGTCCGCATTTTGATGTCCAACATAGTGGGCCGGCTAAAAAAAACAAAAAGAAGATGGTTCTCCCTAAAACGTAAAAGCAAATTCGTTGATAAAAATACATACTTCAGTGCGCGTTAATGTTAGTTTACACTAATCAGCGCTTGATACACTCGAAGGCAATTGAATAACATTGTTTCTACTGCCGTCTAATAAACAACAAAGTAGGTCTCCCGGTTGGGTGTATGTGTGTGTGCTTGTGAGACATGTTGTTGTTGACACGAGGAGTAGTCTATCGCTTAGAAAGGGGAGGAGTAGTGGGGGGGACGCATACTTTGTTTTGATTTTGCAACGTCTCGAACGCCCTCTGTTTTCTCACAGTTGTACATGAGGCGTATTACTAATTCAGATGGCATTCCGCACCGGCAGACGACTGTGTGTTAAGAAGTGTTTATTCCTCCGTTATAAAAAAATGTAATATTGAATCCGGGCTTGCCCTGTCCTAAATTCGTAACGTGTGTTCATCAATTGAGACGCACTTTAAGATCATTTCCTACTTGTGCTCGATGAACTGCTATCGTTCGAAGAAGGTACACCATAGTGTGCGTAGGGACAAGCAAAACGATGATTGTCAGGAGTGGGACCGATTTTAATCAACCCTTGCAACCCACACCACATCCCTTTACAAGCCGGGAGCAACGGGACACACCTTTAACAAGGGTCCCCCCTCCTCGCGAGCGCGATAACGCAGAACCGGTGGCAGCAACAACAATAGATGCAAATCTCCTTGTTTGGCCATATTCCGCACTTACAGGGTTCTCATAGTTGTGGGACAATTTTTTGACTCTTTCTTATGCGAAGTGTACTTTATATGTTGCAAATTGTGCTCTATAGCATCCTTGTTGAACAAATCTAATAGGAATTGCCAAAGAGCCTGTCCAAAAAGGGTGCCATGTGTCCCACTGCTGTGGGAACTGCTGAAAAACCGTGTAAACGAGAGACAATAAATCTACAGGAAATTATGACAATATTGATGGTAAAAACAAAAATCAAACTTTAGCGACAGTCAAATCGACGCACAGGAGTAGTTTAAATGTACCAATTAGTGATGCTGCAGACGTGTTTTTTAACATTCTGATTCTGATACTTTTCTGAACTCCGTTCAATCGTAACTAAACTTTTGCTTTCCCCAATATTAACGTACGTTTATATTACCCGGGTTCGTTTCTTCGATTATCATTGTGATGCAATTGGAATTGTTTGGAGTCTGATTTCCATTAGATAATGCAGTAATTTAATAATCAATTATTACTTTTTAACCAATTTGGGATAAATTATTTGGAAGATACATTCAAACTTTTTTTATAAATGAAGGCACAATCATAAGTCTAAGCTCCAGCTACAGCTAACGGATCAAGAGGCGGGTATCACTTGTTTAGTTATGATTGAAGGAGGATCAGATGGGCATCAGTATTTCAGTTAGACGTCAAATGTTAACTTCTGTAGTTGGACAATGTTCAAAAGCAGCTTGACATTGTTTAATGTTTTGTAACCATTTGCTAAGAGTGCGTACGTTCCATGAGCCCAATTTAATCGTGGTCCTGCTGGGACAGGGCTCTCGGTGGTATCGTTGAGTTTTTCCGCAGTCAGCTAAAGTCATGGACTGTTCCCGCGCCCACGTGACGGTTTGGTTAGCGTTGTGTTGCCCCGGGTTGAATGTATTTTAGTGCAATTGTACAACCACTATAAGCACTATTTACCCCTAATACCTAGTATTACATTAAAAAAAGAAATTGAAAATGTAATAACAGCTGTTTGTAAGGATTTTGTGTGATTGTACACGCAGGCTGAAAATAAACATTAGCATTTGTTTAGAGGAAAGCAATTTGAGTCATTCCAATCCTACACCTATACTCCTCCAATATCTCCTACACCTTGTACCCCCCCAGTTGATTATGACAACAACAACAAAACAATAATGGTGGTGACCGCCTTTTTACAATTTCAACGCTTACTTTTGTACCGCAGTTAGTTTTACACTCACAGCAGCTGTTACACTATGTCAACACTCTCCAGCCCATCCATCCATTGCCAAAATCGTACAGTGTTAGTGAGCCAATTTTTCCTATTTGATTCCGGTACATTTTTTTTCCAAAAAGAAAATATTAAAAATACAAACATTGCTCGTTGCTGATGATTTCGCGGACGGGTTTTAAAGGCTAATCGATGTGTGGAGTGGTGTGATTTGCTTACGAAACTGGGACACTTTGTTAATTTAGCTTATTTTATCAAAAAATCGATAAAAAAGCGTTATTTTCCACCAACACCTTGTATGGGAGTGAAAGGGAAAGTCTTGGTGGTGTATTTTGATTGTTTTTCTCCCCCGGAATGAAGGTCACCGAAGAAAATTGCGTCTTTGCCTCAAATGGATCGCCCTTCTTCCCCCCGCTGCAACACATCCCGATTGCTGACTTCCGGGTGTCCCCCCCCGGGATTGGCCGGAAAAGCTGGTGACCTTCAAGAAAAAGCGCAACACACACACACACACACCGAGACGCACATCGCGCACACGCAAAACAACAAACCATTGGCTCTCTCTGCTGTTTTCTCTTCCCTCTTTCCCTCATTTCAATCTCAATCGATGATCTTTTTATGAATATATTCTATGTTTTCTCTTAACCTCACTTTTTCGGCTTTAGTCGGTTATTTTGTTTTGCTTCCGTTTTTTCCTTCCTTCCAACCATAAACCACACACACACACACACACAAACACACATACATTTCAAGGCCAGCTTAGAGAGCCGGCATTCCGAATGACAAACCGCACACAAAATTGCGTCGCAAAACAACTCCCGAATTTGGGCAAACACGTCGAGATAGCAAATCGCACACACACACACACATGCACACGTGCGTACATTACAAGTGTTTGTTTTCGTGTAGATAAAACACACTTCCGGACGGTGAGGAGGGGAGGTGGGGTGTAGAGAAGGAGGGTTTAGATGCTTCGATAGGATCAAAACAAAAACACACAAGCGAGAATCGGATGCGGGATGGGAGGAGGTGGGGTGTTGGTGTAACGGGGACATTCGGTCCACATGAAGGCCAAAAAACAAACCGGTAACAAACGGGTATGCTCTTCTTCGTCTTGCTTGTTTTGATTTTTTTGTTGTGTGCTTTGTGGTGTCGAAAGCGGACGTTTCCAAAAAATTAGAAACAAAAAAAAATAAAAACAACAACAAAACTGACACACACACACACACACGTGTGGAAACATTGTGACACAAACCCCTTTCAAGGGGGTTGGAGAGTTCGGGGGATGAATGGACATGCCGATAGACGTGTTTTGCTGTCTCTCCAGCTTCTCTTCCCCTCTTCCCCGGCAACATCACGCGATGGAAAAATGACCGCAGCCGCTCCTGTGTGTGAGTAACTCCATGTGTAATGGTATTTGTGCGCGCGGAATGGAACCGTGGGACCAAAAAATTGCGACGCAAAAGACGCGTTTCGTTCCGTCCGTTCCGTTCGGAGAGCAAAAGCAACAAAGGAAAAGAGGCAAAAAGAAACCCACCATCCCCTTTCTCGCTGTTGTGCAATCGAACGAACCGGGTTTGTGCGTGTGTGTGTGTGTGAAAGGGAATGAGAGAGCGAGAGAGACAGGGAACACGCAAAAACAACGATAAGAAGCTGCTGCTGCTGCTGGCGGACACTTGCCTGCGCCACCCCGGTGTGCCCTGTTACATCATGGCCAATGCGTGTGCACCAACACATGCGCAACACAAACACACACAGATGAAACCCTCTATCGGGCCCGAAGGTCGAAACACACCATTTTACTGCCTTGTGGCGCTCTGGCTGCCGCTTTCAGTTTCAATATTCCCGGCTTTACTCCGGGGAGATGAAGCTATTGGTGTGTGTGTGTGTGTGTGTGTGTGTGTGTGTGTGTGTGTGTGTGTGTGTGTGTGTGTGTGTGTGTGTGTGTGTGTGTGTGTGTGTGTGTGTGTGTGTGTGTGTGTGTGTGTGTGTGTGTGTGTGTGTGTGTGTGTGTGTGTGTGTCTCATTCTGTTTCAGATTTCCCTCTCTTTCTCCCTCTCTGCGGCGAAGTGGGCTAAATGTGGCAAACAACAACACACCCCATGGTGTGTTTAGAAAAGGGAAGGGCAAATGCGTTGCCGAAATACGAGCGCGCACACACACACGCATGAAAGGATAGGGACTGCTTGAAAAAAAAACAAACTTGCTCAACGTCACGTAGGCCACCGCAGCAGTTCCGTCCGTGCACAACACGTTGGGTACCTAGCAGTGTTGGATTTCATGAATCTTTCGTTGAGATTCATTCATATGCATCTTCAATGATTAGTTGGTACATGATGAGTAATTCAGATCGAATCTTCAAAGATTCATGCATCTCTAAAGATTCACAATTCTTCAAAGATTCAGGCATCTCTAAAGATTCACAATTCTTCAAAGATGCACAACTCTTCAAAGATTCAAATATTCAAGAATCTCCAAGAAATAATCAATCTCGAAAGATTCATGAATCTTGAAAGATTCTTGAATTTATAAGATTCATATATCCATTAATCCATAGATATATCTCCAGGGATTTATGAATCTTTAGAGAATCTTCAAAATATTGACTTTGCCCAATCCCACATAAAAAAAAATGTCCGTCGTGGGTTCAAACCCCGCAACCCCGACCATCTCTCCCCGTAGCAAAACAAACTATCCGGCTGCGTGGTACTTGCCAAGAAGTCTCAAAGTTCAGAGATTTATGAATCCCTTGAGGATTCATTAATTCATCTAAATTAAATAAATCATAATTTATTTACATATATTAGTAATTATGATAAATTTCTAGCAAGTATTAATACATAAAATGAAACTACTTTGAATTGAGACACGCGCGCGTATAGTGGACTCGGGGTTCACAACTTGCTAGATTGGTGTTCATCGGGCTAATAACTCGTCAAACCTTTATGCTTTTGTTCAGCTCTCAAACATCTATTCGTTTAAATATTTGTAGATTTATCAAATTATCGTACGATACCTCGAAAAACTCAATCCTTTATAGGAGTCAGAGATGGGTCATCATCATCATCATCATCATCATCATTCATCTTTCGAGATAGAAGCATCTTTCGAAATTCATGAATCATTCCAAAGATTCATTCAGATTTATGAATCTGAATCAGATCTTACCCAACACATCACAGGAGCAGGAGAAGAGAAGAAAATGCCACTTACCGGGTGGGAATATCCTTGATGAGGGCCTCGCTCATGAACGAGCCGGCGCGCTGGCAGCGCTGGATGAAGCGGTCCAGGATCGAGTAGGCGAGCGGGATGTCCAGCACGATGTCGGTCATGTCCTCGTAGACGCGCCGGAACCCTTGCTCCATCTGCTCCGGCGTCACGATGCAGGTACTGTCGAGCGTGCGGAACAGCTCGCAAATGGCCATCTCGGTGGACTCGTTGAACGCCTCCAGCGTCATTATGATTGCCTGCGGGAAGGGATGGAGGTAGATGTGGGGAATAGGAAAAGGAGGAGAATAGCAAATGTCCTCACTAGAGGATACTTACCTCGTAAATCAGTTCGTGGTGGAAGTGCGGCACCTCGAGCTCCTTGATGGAGCGCTGGGCTTCGCTGAGATCGCGTGAGAGCAGGTACTCCTGCAGCAGGTAGGACATCTGCTGCGTGATCGTCTGCACCGGCCGGAGGGCACCACCGACCCCCCAGACGTTGTCGAGCTGGCCCCAGCCGTCGTGCATCGAGAGCAGCGTGGTGGCGCGCACGAGCGCCGCCTGCCCGTGCCGGTCCAGGTCCTCCCGCTCCGACTGGTACGCGTACTTGGGCGGAATGCAGTCGTCCGCGACGGCCCGCGCAATGAAGTTGCCGAGCAGATGGGGCGCGTCCGGCGTGTCCAGCATGATGTCGGCCAGGTTGGCCAGCAGCAGATCGAACCCTGCGCGAATCGGTTTGGACAATGAGACACACGCTGCAAAAAGACCAACCGCCTCCCCCCTGTTCCTTACCTGCGCAAATGTCCTCGCGCGTCACGATGCGCCCGTACAGGTCAGACATCAGCACCGAGGTCAGCTCGCGCTGCGACTGCTTGTGCTCGAGCGCAACCGACACGAACGTTTTCGTCACCAGCGGCTTCAGGCCGGGCGGCAGCAGCTCGTCCAGCGCGTCCGCCACCTCGCGCGTATCCCCGTGCTCGAAGTACTCCAGTATGATCGTCTCGAGCTTTTTGGCCACCTCGGCCTCGGTCGGCTGCGGCACGATCTCCTTCAGCTCCACGTTGTGCGAGCTGTTGTACGCGTCGATGTCGAAGTTCGGATCGTTCGGGTCCTCGTCCAGCTCGTCGTACACCTCCTCCGATCCCGGCTTGCCCCACACGCCCTTGCCGCCCGCGCCCCCCTTCTTGGGCAGGCCGCGCCCGTACCCGTTCCGCGACCGGCGGCTGTTCTTCCACTTCCGGTGCGGTGCGACGAAGTTGGGCGTGCCGGCCACCCCCAGCACGCCGTCCTTGCTGTTCGAGCGGGACAGCTTGCGGACGCGCTTGGTGAGCGGGCCGGCCGGCTTCTTCATCAGCTCGCCGCCGCCGACGGCCGTCCCTTCCTGCCCGGCCGCCGCTTCGCCACCACTGGCCGGGGAGCCGGGGCCGCTGCTACCCTCGCCGCCGGCGCCATTGCTGAGGAGCTCAGGGCCGCCGCCGCCGTTCAGCAGCTGCTTGCCGCCGTTCTCCAGCACTGCCGCACTGTCGAGCTCCATTATTGTACCGCACGTGTCCCCTATTGCCAGCGAGAGAGAAAGAGGGGGATAAAAATTGAAAGAAAAAAAACGCATGTTTTTTGGGGTACATCAGAAAAAAAAGATGGCGTTCACCCAATAATAAGAAAACGATCTAGATCACGTTGCCCCTTCAATGGTGTGAGGAGGAGATTGATAAACCGTGCGGAGATATGGTTGGCAACTGGGAGGGATGGGGGAGGACCCTCTCTACTCTACTTACCTGTTTTTGATTACTCTGTTGTTTTTCTTCCTTTTCTTCACCACTACACACACCCGCCTCAAGCACCTATTCTGCTAAACGCACACACACACACACAGTGGCGTTTGTCGCGTGTTCCGCTTTGGGCCGTGTCTTCACAACACAAAATGTCGCCGGCTGATAGAGGAGAGCGCGTGGTTTGGCAAACGCCGGTTGATACGAAGAGTGTCCACACACACACACACACACTGCACAACACACAACACACAGCAGCAGCTGCGTCTCCTGTTCGCGCTTGTTGATCGTGGGATATGGAGCGTATGTGTTGTGAGGCCACAAAACACACTTGCGCTGATGGGAGAGCGTGTTGCGCGTGTGCGCCGCCGGGTTCCACACGCTCGGATTATTTGTGTTTGTTGTCTCTGTGTGTGTGTGCGCGCGTTCGCTGGGGATGCTTACGGCAGCGATCGAGCGGTACGCGGCGAAACACGTCGCAACATGTACGACACACACAATCGTGTTCTGTTCGCAGCAGCAGCAGTGTCCGAAACCCGATTAGTTTGCCGGTACCAGCAAAAAAAGAAAAACTACACACCGTCAGCCATTAAATACACGCACACTCTGTCTTTTCCTCTCTCGCTCGTGCGCCTTTGTGTTGATGGATGTGTTCCTTCCTTTTTGGTGTGCGTCTCGCTCACGCTCACACCCACCGGGGTAAGAACGGTGGCAACCGGCTCCACACACACGCACACAAAAACACCGAAATTTTAGCCTCTTTTTTGGAGAAACACACGTTACAAGTGTGCCGGTCGCAGTTGCAGTCGAAATTGGGAGTGAGATGAAATGAAAAGGTTCTCACTCGATCCCTTGCTGTCTCGCTTACGCGTGCGCCCGCATACACAGCCGGTTGAATGTGTGTTTTTTTAGGTCTACTGGGATGTTCTTCTTTTTCTTTCCGCTCCAATTTCCCTCCTCACCCCCAGGGGGTAAAACAGAGTGCAGGAACTTTCCCGAAACTGCTCGAAACAGCAGCGAGCACACACGTCGTCCAGGGGGAAACCAATAAAACTCAAAAAGCGCAACTTGCAAAACAAAAGGTAAAGTTAGTTCTTCGAACCGGTGCGTTGTACTTGCTTCTACTTTTCTTTCTTCTCGCACAGGCACACACACACTCGCTTCGCAGGCTCGCGCACACAAACACACCGTTTTTTCAGTACCGCAAACGCCGGCTTTCGAGTGCTCACGCACACATGGGGCGGTGGAGGACAAGTGGTCTCGGGCGGGATTAGAGAGGAAGAGGCACCGCTTCCCGGCGAACGAAATCGAAATGTTTTTTTTTCTTGCTTGTTGTTGTTTTCTACCCGTATGTTTTTTTTTCTTGACTCTCTTTCGCAATTCAATTCACTTTTGCACTTGGCAAGAAAACGCACACTTGAGAGCAATCGCTTTAGCGATAGAGAATGCAACGCAAAATTCTCCCTTTTACAACGCGGATGATGGCGCTTCAGTGGGGTAAGAAGAGAGAGAGATTTTAGTGCACACTTATTGCTTAGCGAGAAAACGACTCTTCACCTAATGGCGGCTGACACAGGAATGAGCTGCAAGAGCTCGATGCCGCGTGCCGGAACCGTCCGGTGGTTCACAGTGTTCGGCATCACACGCACGCGCGTGTGTTGGTGAGAGCGGTAGTGTATACGCAGGGCACCTTTACACCAGCGGAGCGAGTTCGCCCGGGGCGACGGTTTATTTCCACTAAGGGGCGCTCCTTTGTTAGGGAGCAGTTTTTGTGTTGTTTTATAGAGGTTTTGGGTTATTAGACTGAAATTTGCCTCTTTTCTTCATTTTTGTTTAAATTTTTTTAGCTAACGGCTATTCACAAGGATTTGTTAAATTTTTGTTATAAATACTGCACGGTTTTACGAAAATCACTGCATTGTTTTAATTTATTTTTTTTGTAAATGCTTCATTTTTATTTCCAGAAGTGAAAGGCTTATTGGCATCATAAACAAAACAAGAAAACACAACCACCAATGCTAGCCATCTAATCGTCTATTCGAGTGGGAAGCTCACAAGTGAAAATACATTATTGAAGAGGACTTAATGTTATGCAAGCACCTATAAATACCTAAAAGAGTTCCTAAGCGCATTCCAGTTGTGCAGTATAGCTGATAAGTCGTAAGAACTAAGAGCATCCTCTTAGATCAATCCTGAGTACACTCGGGACTTGAACCCAAGACGAGCATGTTTACGCTTCAAATATCTTAAACGTTTTCTAAACGCAGTCTAAACAACTCAAAATCTCAGTCTAAAAGGAGTATGAACTCCTTTTTCCTTAAAATAGAGATGGTGCTGTGGGCAGCCGTGCCGACCCCTGGACTTGCCGTGGTAGTTGTGCTACCACTGGTCAATGTCCAGGGGACGACAGTGTGTCACGCACACTGTCGTACGCACAATAAGCGCGGGCCGCTTAGTGTGTGTTGTGCGCTCGGACAAGCAGGTGTTGCGAGCAGCCGGTCGAGCAGGGCTCCCGGCAGGGCTCGATACGACTGGCGCGCGGCCGAGTATTTTATTGTGTATTGTGCTTGTCAGTATTATTTATTATGTGTACTGTTACTTGTTTTAATAAAGTACCTGATGCAAGCCAAATTGTATTGTTTTAAACAAGTACCTGATGCAAGCCAAAGACACAACAGATGGAAAACAAGGATTTTAAAAATTAAAAAAAAACACTAGGAGCGACATCTGTTGTAAGATTCGGAAGCCAGTGGAATTTTCATCGTTTTGAGAGGTTGCAACTTCTCACTTTACTGTTGATCGGTTTTGAATTGACGATATGCATCGCGTAGCACTAGAACGGCAGTATAATTGTTTACTGAAACTTTACATTCTGACCAACAGTATAGAAGGGAGCGAAAAATGGTTGACTGAAATGGTCCACCCATTTTCAATCCCTAACGTTTCATTTGATACCGTTCTTAATTGCCGTTTCTCACTCTGCCGATAATTCTATCAGCAACGAATTGACCACCCTTTAAAAAACACCACAGTCGAGGTGAGGGAGTTTCGTTTTCTTCCTTTCCACCCATTCAATTTCGAATCAGCATACTGGTTGCCATTTCCTACGCATTGCTCTCTTCGCTCTACTGACACAACTCCTATAGTAAGCTCAATTCTCATGATCATATGATCATTTTAGTTATGTTTGCTCGGAAAGCTAGAATAATATTTAGGGTGTGACCGATAGAAGGTTTCGCGACACTCACTAAAAGATGGCTGGCTGCACTGAAAGAAAAGGACAGCAATATAATAATTAATAAAACAACGGCATCCGTAGAGCAAGTCAAGTTTTGTAGGTTTAGCCATTTTTGTGTGGATATTTATATGTCTTTTAAGCTTAACCGGTAGTGCTAGGATAATGTTTCTGAAACTTTACTAAAGTTGCTAAATTCTTAAACGTTCACAACTGTACAGTTTGAGCGTAGTGTTATTTCGATGGGCAAAATAATAACAAAAAACTGTTTTCCGACAATTTGCACAATTAGCTGCCAATGAAAAACGCTCTGCTGAAGTTTGCTCGCACCCGACCAGGTGCAGTTTGCTCTCCAGCAAACTAACGGAAATTGTTTGCAATGCGCTGCTCGTACGCTGCTTTGTTGTTTTGCTCCGACCCGGCATATGTACCACCACTACCATCATGCGAATGGCGCGCGTGTATTAGTGTGTGTGTGCGCGCGCGCCCGTGTTCCATCGTTGTCAAATTCGACGCAGCTAAAACCGTCCCAAAACAAAGGCGATGGAAACCGTCCTCTCCCGTACGGGTTTATCGGGAAATTTCCGGAACGTTCCCGGTAATGTAGCCTTTAGTTTTAGCACCCCCCACCGGTTTCCCTTCCCAAAACAAAACACAGGAAAGGCTATAAAAAACAACAAATGATACATTTCTAGAACACGTTTGCACCAACACAAATGCGATATGGTGTGATCGTCGATGCTGTTGGATGGTAGTTTGCTTCACGAATAAATCATTTCGTGTTGGCCATACTTCATGGGAATTTCGTTTATAGTTTATAGTTTTTTTTTATTGAACGCCCATCGATGATAGTATGGCGCGTTGAAGGGAGCTTCAAACCAAACTGGAGTTCCATTTTCAAAGCGAAATCAATCCCAGAACGTACTGACTTTTTTATATCGCAAATGTTCAACACATTTACTTGCCGGTGTCAATATTCAACCCGGCGTCCTTCGAAAAATGCACCTTTTTTGCACCGCAAGGCGTAGATGCTATTAGAAAATTACGGCACCATCTGTAAACTCTGTTAGCGTAACGCGTTAGCGATGTAAACAAGAGCCGAGCTGGTCGCAAATGGTCAAGGAAAACGTGTCATCCACATCATTCCCCACGCGGTCCTGCCCTTTGCGTGGTACCAAAATAAACCACACATGTGTTACAACGCGCGGGGCACGGCATACAGCAGCAGCAGCAGCAGCAGAGCGAGAAGCACATGGGCCAGTGCGTGATCGACCGAGCAAGAATGTGCAAGCGCGAACGAGAGAGGAAACACCTACACAGACAAGCCACAGTCTTGTAAGAGATGCACACAACATGCCGTTTGAAGCGTGTTGGAGAGGATGGGAGGGTGTATTATAATGTGACTTTTCTTCGATTCTGAAAGCTGTAGAGCTATTTTTTGTGTTGGTATCGACACATTCAACGTACCTACACCTACCACCACAACCAATTTACCCATTTTGTACAAACACTTACGAGTATTACTGGATGGACGTAGATACATAGACTTACACTATAGAGATTTACATTTTACCTAGAAATCCGATCGATTCAAATCTCTTTTGCGCTACACGGCAATAGAGTGTCTTCGGATGGGAATCTATCGATAATCGTGCTTACAGGAGCCGATGCGTTCATGCAGTGCACTATCGAGCTTGCCCGCAGTGGCCTCTGTTATCAGCGATTAAAAAGATAACAGACGCGAGCTTGCCTAAAACCCGTTCGAGGAGCACGCGAGTACGGCGTTGTCGCTGGTGGATATTATCCGGATCTGGTTGCTCTCAATCGTTAATCAAGTGAAAGCAAGCTTCGTAGGCAGACGGGTGTAAGTGGCCACGGACCTTGAGCACTGCATTCTTCCGGTCCGTGGGTAGCTGTATTCGGTTGGACAGCTGGGCGTTGGTATCGCAGTTCCGATGGCGTGATGACGCCACCGCTAATCCCTAATCCCATTTAACACACTGTCCACGTAAGTGCACACACCCGCACACACCGGGAGCAGTACGGCAAAAGGGTAAAAACTGGTCAGCCCTAATCAGGCCCGATAATCGATCGTGTCGACACGTTCAACGCGTTTCTGGATGACGGGGGAGTGGGTGAGCTAAAATGCGGAAGTGCGGTACCTTCTACCCCGAACAGAACCAAACCAAGAGAGCGAGAAGGAGCGCGACAGGATGGCCCAAAGAGGTGTAAATTTGTGTACCCTGGGTGCCCGGGAATGGCGTGAACTTCAAATTGATGAGCAACGGTCGCAGTACGGCACTGATTGTAAAGCCGCAGCGTTCGCCGCAATGGCGGTACGATTGATAAGATAAATCCACCAAGATCGGGGACCACAGAAGGGCCCTCCCCGATACTGATCGGTTATGTGCGTTTTTTCTTTCTTTTTTCTTTCCTCTATCGATGCGAGGGTGTCTCTCGCAAATCGTCCCTGCGCAAAAGAGGTGCGAAAAGATGGGCGCAACTGGTCCGTTGATATGGTTCGCTGCAGCTCACCCGTCAGTAGTTGCTGCAGTGTCGTACGGTCCGGTTCGCTCGAGCATCGGTGCATCAGTCCAAGCAGGTCCGTCCGTCAACCCTTCCACCAGAGCTTACAGCGTGTCAACCGAGGGACGCTCCGATGGCAGACAGTGCCAGTGCGGCGGGAGAATCGTGCCCGGGCGATACGGCCGAACCGGAGCTGGCGGTGGTCCGGCTGCGCTCGCTCGACGAGTCCCAGTCGCCGAGCATCCGGTCGGACGGGTCCGGGTCCGGCGGCTGCCGCAAGTCCTCGCTGTACGTGTACGGCGACGGGCAGTTCAGCATCACGCTCAAGCACTATGACAGCATCGTGAGCGAGGTGAAGTGTCCGGGCTGTGCGGAGCCGATGGACGGGCCGATCACGATGTGCGGCACCGGGCACAGCATCTGCGCGGTGTGTCGCGTCAAGCGGGGCACCTGTCCGCTCTGCGGCGACCGGGTGACCGAGCTGCGCAACTACACGCTCGAGGCGATCGTGTCGAAGGTGCAGTTCCCGTGCAGGAACGCCGTCAAGGGCTGCTCGGTCCGGCTGCCGCTGCAGCTGCTGCGCTGGCACAAGGAGCGGTGCGGCTACAAGCTGATCGAGTGCTTCATGGGCAAGGTGTGGGGCGGGTGCGGCTGGCACGGGTGCGAGCGGGACTGGCTGGCGCACTGTCTGGCCGAGCACGCCGACCACGTGCACGAGGACCGGTGCGTGGAGCTGCGGTGGGCGTACGGGGCCGAGGCGGCCCAGCGCGCGCCCGAGCTGCAGCTGGTGGTCGCGTACCACGTGGTGCGCGCGTACGGCGAAGCGTTCAACCTGTACCAGGTGTACGACCAGGACAGCCGCACCGTGCTGTGGACGGTGATCTGCGCCACCAAGGAGTCGCAGGTGAGTGGGCGGTACGCGTTCGAGCTGGAGCTGTACTCGCCGGTCAACACCTGGCAGCTGCTGGTGCAGCGCTTCCCGTGCCACTCGGAGCTCGATCCCGACTTTCTCAAGGATGGGCACTGCGCGAAACTGGCGCTTGCCGATGCGCTACGCTTCATGACGGAAGATAAGGTACGGGCCTGACGCACAGGCTGTATGCGCTATCGCTTCCTTCCATCTTTATCGCTTAATGCATGGCAATCGCACCTTTGCCCCAACCTCCTATTTCAGGTACTGCACTATCGCGTCCGCGTGCTCGAGGTAGGGGCCTCGCGCACCCAAAGCTTGATGAGGCTGAACACTGGCGGCGGCGGCGGCAGCAGCCTCAGCACCTCGGCCACACACCTGCCCACCAACTACTGCTGCAAGAACATCGAAAACGTCAACCTGAAAGCGGTTCCGGAAGGGAACATCATCTGCCGAAAGCAGCCGGCCCACAGCAGCGAGACGGCGGGCGCGCCGGACGACGACGAAGTCTTTCTACCGTACGTAGACGAGGAGGAGGAGGAGGAGGAGGAGGAGGCGGAAGCGAGGCCGATTGCAGGCGCGGGCAAATCGGTGCGCGTGCACTCCGAACCGAACTCGCCCAGCCGCACGGCCAGCCTGCGGGTGGCATGCTCCGTTCCCGTGCTGGCTCAGCCGCCGAGCGGCGACGGTGCCGATCCGCGGCAGGAGGTCGAGCTGCAGCCGATCCAGCAGCTGGTGCGGGTCAGGATTTCCGAACGCGAACCACCGGTCAAGCTGCAGGCACAGTACGGTGCGGTCCGCAAGGCGAACGGGGCGGCCGAGCGGGGCGCCTCGAGCGAAAGCCTGGCGCACAAGCCCAGCAAGGGTGGTCTGTCCAAGTTCTACAACGTCACCATGTACAAGGCGGCCAAGTTTCTGGACAAGAAGGGCATCAAGTGAGGGGAGGTCGCGTGCAAATGTCACAGCAGCGTTCCAGCGTGGTAGTGGTACGGTTAGAATGCGTTGGGTGCTGCTGGCGAAGTAGATAGAAACACTTTCATTTCATGTAAGCTAGGTGTAAACAAACAAAAAAAGTCAGAGATTGATTGACAGATCACCAGGCGCTGTCTTCCACTTCAAACGGGATGGCAAAGCGCGTTCGGAACTTTGTCGCTGGTTAAGCGCTGATTGGAAAGGGTTCTCCCGCCGGTGGGCAGCTTCAAAGCTGCTTAGTAAGCGCACGATGTTCGTTGAAGCTTTGTGGTTTGTTAGCACAATAGGGAATTTCACAATATTACTGGACAGCTTTTTCAGTTGCAGTTTGACATTTGGTAGCTGTAATCATGCCAAAACTCCATACAAAACCACACGCCTCACACTCAGACTTTCGGGCTGAAAAAATGTAAACAAATGTCGATTCGTCGATTTTGCTGAAGCATAAATATTTAGTAAACAACAGATTAAAGATAGTTTGAATCATTGTTTAAACCCGTATTTAAAGTATTATAACTCACTTCATATAGGAATAAAAATAAGAAAACAAAACGATTTTGCAATTTACCGTCTTACAGGGTTTCCCACGATTTATTGGTCAGTTCCCATGATTTATAGGTATCGTCCGTTTGGATATCAACACAAATAAACGGAAAAAAAATCTAGGAAACGGCCAATAAATTGTGGGAACCCACCAAAAAGCTATGGGGATCGACCAATAAATGGTGGGAAACCCTGTATAGCGTGTATAACAACCCCCCTTTTACGAAACTAAGAGCTTGGTCTAAATCAAATTGAAATAAAATAGACAAATTTGGTTGTGTTGTTTTTGATTTTTTTAAAATAAAAAGTAAAATTTAACTTTTTCCAAAAAAAAAATCAAAAAATCACCAGAGGGAAGGGGAGAGGGGCGTCGTTATACAAGCCAAAATACGGTATCTTTGTTTGTAAACAATGGGACAAATTAATAAAAAACAAACAATCTAGATAATGGAACTTCAAAGCTGATTAAAAGTACGGACGCGGCTGCGCGGTGGAACTGCACGCTTAGGGTAGTGGATGATATTTTAGAATTTCGGGGAAGAATGTGCATTAGACAGTGTTGCAATTAAAAGCCACTATTTGTATTCATGTATGCGTATTGGATTAAAATACATTGCTAACTGTTTGTTGTCGCATTCACCACTTGACGCAATGATGATGATGCAGTAGTTTTTTGTTTGTGCAACTGTGCGGTGTGCGAATTGCTACCTCACGATCTTTTGGCCGCCGACAGGGCCACCGCGTAGTGGTGAAAGATGAGATCCAGCTGCTGCTCGCCGCTGCGCAGCCGGAACGGTCCGAACAGGCGGAACACCTGCTCCCGGGCCTGCCCGTGCCCGAACGTGTCCGACAGGGCGGTGAACGCGTGCACCACACTGTCCTTGACCGCCTCGTCCACCTGCCGGCGGACGTAGACGGCGGCGGCTGGGCCACGCTCGTCGTTCGATCTCAGATGGCACATCGCCACGTTCGCCAGTGGTTGGAAGGTGAAATCGTCGCACACCAGCACCTTCTGGTCGGCTGCCTCTCCCTGCGGCAGTGCGTTCGAGTTTGCGATGCGGATCGGTGCGCCGGCAGCTTCCGGTGCGCTGGCATCGACCGATTTGAGCGAGGGCAGGCGCGTGGCAAGCTGTCCGAACGCGGCCACGGCCCGTTCGTCGGCCAAATCTAGCGCACTGTGCGATAAGAGGAAGCAAAGCGACAAGTGATTTAATATTCGAGCAGACCTCATGCAAGAATCGATTCCGGATAGCTCCGAAGTTTTCGAGAATCGATTCCGGATAGAAGGTCCAGAATCAGTTCCCGGAATCGATTCCAGGATCGGCTCCGGATTCGGAATCGGCGTCGGAATCAGATTTGAATTCAGAATCGGATCCGGTATCGGAATCGGATCCGGAATCGGCATCGAATCCGGAATCGTAGTCGGATCCGGAATCGTAGTCGGTTCTGGAATCGTACTCGGTTCCGGAATCGTATTCGGTTCCGGAATCGTAGTCGGTTCCGGAATCGTACTCGGTTCCGGAATCGTAGTCGGTTCCGGAATCGTAGTCGGTTCTGGCATCGTAGTCGGTTCTGGAATCGTAGTCGGTTCCGGAATCGTGGTCGGTTCCGGAATCGTAGTTGGTTCTGGAATCGTACTCGGTTCCGGAACTTAAATTGTATCCGAAATCAGAATCGGCTTCGAAATCAGTCAGTTAAGGCATCTCCATAAGAATAGTCGTTTGGGTCCAATTATGCAACATATTGATAGCCTCAAAAAATCAAAATTTACTTGTAAACGATCCATTCTCCTGGAGATCCCAGGCCTGATTTCGCTTCTGAAACTTCTTATTTGAAATCAAGAACTGATTCTCTTTCCGCAGTTAATTCCAATTCTGGAGTCATTTCTGATTCCGTTTTTGGAGCAAATTGCGATTCCTAAGGCGATTCCTAGGTCGAGTAGGAATCGGCTCCGGAGTCAACTGCAGAATCGGCTCCGAAATCGGAATCAATTTCACCATTCGAGTCGCCTCCGGAATTGATTCCGAGCAAAGAATCAAAATCGGTATAACCTCACAATCGCGCGTAATCTCGCGCAATACTTACACCGGGCCGGTTTGCAGGCGCTCCCGGCTGATGGTCTTATCAGCGATCGCCACCATCACGTCGCCGAACGTTTCCCACAGCAGCGGCTCGAGCTGGGCATTCGGGGTCCGCAGCACCACCACATCCGCGTCGGTCCCATCACGCACCGCCGCCACGCAAGCCTCGTGCGTCTTGAGCACGCAGCTCAGCGCAGGGCGTATGTCGCGCGAGTAGGCGGCCTGCCGCATCAGCTCGCACTTCTGCCGCTCCGGCTCGGACACGACGCACAGCCGCAGCACGTTCCCGTACCGGCCCTCGCGCTCGATCACCTCCGCGTAGTTGGCGCGCGCGAGATAGTCGCGCGGCGCCAGCGTCTCGTTGCGCGCGACCAGCGGAGCGTTCCGGTCGATCCACAGCCGCTGGGCGGTGGCACGGTCCGACTCCTGCTCCGGTGCCGTCCAGTAGCGGTGCAGCTGCTGGCCGACCGACTGCAGCTCCTGCAGCCGCGCCCCGCTCAGATCCCCGTTCCCGAGCAGCACCTGCCACGGGCGCTGGGCCCACGAGCACACCGGCTGCCCGTCCCCACCAGCGATCGGGCGCGTCGTGCCGTCCTCGCACAGATACACAAAGTCCTCCGGTCGGGCGGTCGGGTTGACGGCGGGTCCGGCCGGCACGCCACCGCTCGTCACCGGCAGCCCGAAGTACTTGCGCACGTTGATCGTCTTGCTGAACGCCACGTCACCGCCGTTCTCGACCAGGCAGCGGATCGCACCCTCGTACCCGGCGTACCGGTCGTCCTTGGCGCACCGGTCCGGCTGGGCGCACCGCTGGCACAGGTTGCCGTACCGCTCCTTCAGCAGCCGATCGAACCCACCGTCGGACGAGTAGCTGCCCGGCAGACAGGACGCACTGAACAGCTCGGACAGGCCGGCAAGCTCCCGCTCGACCGGCGACAGTGTACCATCGCCCTGCGGCAGCTTCAGCACGCCCGCCCGCTGCAGCCGAGTGACCGGGATTTTGTAGCCCACGTTGCGCCCGAACCCGGTGTGGCAGGAGCGCTTGCCGCGCAGGTCCGCCAGCGAGCGGAAGTTGTCCGCGGCGCGCACCAGCATGATGCCCTCGTACCGGAACTGGGCGGTCGGCTCCTCCGCCGTCCGCAGCTCGGCGAACACGGCAAAGTCGGCGTTGTCGAAGTGCGACGCCACGTACACGTCCTCCGGGTCGGCCATCAGGTAGTCCGCCTCCCGGTTCTGCACCTTGCGCAGGCAGTCGAGCCGATCGATGCCGCCGACGCAACCGATCGGTACGCCGGCCGCCGCCGTTAGCCGCCCACAATCGTCCACCAGCTCCTGGGGGACGCACCAGCGAAAGGAGAGCGCCGAACGTTCCTGCCGAACGGCGGCCGGTCCGGCGACGGCAAGCGCGGCCAGTGCCGCTACGCACAACGCGATGCCGCAATACATCCTTGAACTTGACTTGAGGGAACAGCGACCGGTGGCTTACTGCCCGTAGGAATGGATCGCGAGGCACTGATTAGAGCGGCACTGGTCGGAGGCCTGTTTTATACGGGGCAGCATCACGTACACGAGCACGTACGCGAGGGGGGCCAGAGAGCATTGATAATGCTCCCCGGGGCTGCTCCATCAGTGTTTCTCAAACGGAACTGATTGGCGATAGACACCCAGCACGAGACGTTCTTCGGGTATTCTTCCACCGAAAGTGTTGGGAGATCGTTTTGGAGCATTCAGGATCTACCGTATCTCATGCAAGACACTACCAGACCTTTGTATATGTATCTCATCGGTTACATCAAGTGTAGGCGCTGGATGCTCTCAGTTCAGGTATCTCGTAAAGTATTATTCCAAACACGTAGTCCTCCATCCAATGCCCCATACATTTTTTTTGTTTTGTTTATGCAGTTTGGTTAAGTGCCACTGCTCCTGCAGGGGATTTTTTGATGCTGATTGGATGCGTTTCTTTTTCTTTTAATGGGACTTCCCCTTTCGTTCTACACTAGCAGTCGGCGAATTCTGGAACGCGAACGCATTTGCTTGATTATGAAAGATAGGAACCTTAGGACCTATGTATGAAATACAAATTCTAGCAACTCTCTCGCTCTACTTCTCTATTGTTTCCTCACTCCTTTATTTATAATTCTTCATCCGTTGTTTGTCAAATATATGAAACAATTACTTCTTTGTTTAATGTTTGATGTGAAATAATGATCAAAGAAGAGTAGGATGATGACACATTATTCAATTAAATATAGCTATGTTTTCATATTTTATACTTGGATTTTCAACGCTACAACAAAAGAAACAAGCCAGGGACGCATAATAATATTGGCGAAAGACAGTCGGTCGCCAGAAGTGAACTATGGATTGACATCTAGAGGGGCAGGCAAATTAAACGGACTACAAAGAGAGATATGATTCTGAATTTTAAAGGAGAGCATGAGGGTACATTATAGAGAGTATGGTAAATAAAACCTTGCGTCCTTACATTAGAATACAACCTGGGAACCTGGGTCTGCCAAACACACAAGAATTTAGGCCCCCATTAAAAAGAATTGGGAATAAACCAAAAAGTGTTGCCGATATTATAAAGCACAGACTCCGATCAGACTCCGACTATTGTTAGTACGATTCCGACACCGGAAAAATGGAAACCACTAGTTCTGTGCGGAGTGGAGTCGTCCAGATTCTTTCGGAGTCGGAGTCTTTCGGAGTCGTGCAGAGTAATTCGGAGTTGTCCGGATTCGTCTGCAGGCGTCTGGAGTCCTCTGAAGTCGTCTGGATTCATCCGGAGTCGTCTGGTGTCGTCCGGAGTCGTCTGGAGTCGTCCGGAACTGGCTGGAATCGGCCGGAGTCGATCGGAGTCATCCAGAGTCGGTCGGAGTCACTTGGAGCCGTCTGGTGCGATGTGCTTGTGATCAAGCATTGCATTTAACTCAGTTTTTTGCCTTTCACTTTGCGCGTGTACTTCGTCTTCAGTTCTTTGTTTCGAAGGTCCACCTTAATCGTCTCTGGACTACTCCGGACGGCTCTGGACGACTCCGACTCCAGGTGACTACGGACGACTCCGGATAATGCTGGGCGGATCTACCTTCCGGAATCGGTTCCGAAATGATCGGAGTCGAGTCTGGATTTTTGCCAATTCTATCCATTCCTACCTGGTACTCTATGACTGTATAGATTATCTGGCAGGAATAGGAACAAGTATGAGTTATGCTCTATACGAAAGTAAAATATCGCATGCCAAAACAGGGCAACCAATATGCCTTGAAAATTATGCAGCTGTGTTAACTGGGCTAGTTCGTATATAAATTACAGAACATCTTTTGGTATGGCGTTTCATACCGTCAAACTTTTCTAAATTTGATTATCGTAACATGAAAATTACAGGCTATCCAATATGGTCAAGCTCGAGGTTAATTTTCCCATATGTAACACCTAACGTTCTTCTCAATAAGTTCATCTATAAGCGATATTGCTCTTGCTTTGTAGTGTTGACTGATCACACTGTTTCGCTATTGCCGATCCTTAACTGATACATTTGACCCTTTAGCTCAAAAGTTTGCCGACCGCTGATCTACACTGATACCGCCCTGTTGCTGCATTTCGCGTAATGAGAGATAGCTTGAGATTAGTTCTTAGAATTTCAAAAAAAATGTATCTGCTGCTTCGCCAACTCTCTCCTGGGATCGGTTGCTTTGTGGTGTTAAGTATTGTTGTAAAATATATCTATCATTTAAATTTAATGTGATGAGTGGCTAGGAGGAGAGCCTCAGCGATGTATAGTTCTGCAACAGCTTGATGGTACTCAAATAAAGGACAAAGATTTTTTTTTTTTTCAAAAAGGCAAAGGATACAAAATGACCAAAAGTCGCTATTGGGAACACGAAACTTTGAATTTAAACAAAAAAATAGTTTAACGCATATTCTTGATCTTGCGATAACCATTAAAACATAATTTATGTGAAAATCCATATACTGAACCGTGGGAATAGGAACAAACATCAATTAGAGATTTTTCCATTACAACAAAACTCAAGAGCAAGCGATCATAAAAAATTAGAGCTAACTAATTAACAGTCGACCATTACATTATGAGATCATGAATTCAACAATTAAAAACATATATCAAACTTCGGAACACACGAAACGACCCACGCATCGTGAAAGTAAAGAACAATTGTTCAATTCTGAGTTTTAGGAACAACCAGGATCGTCATACAGCATCGCACGCAGAGCAATAAAATGAATTGATGCGAAGGCATGGAGTCCACATCCCGAGAAAGGTGTAACGGATCCAAGCACATGGTAACGATTGTCCCTTCTAAACCGATAGGAGAAGACGTAAGTAAAAGGAACAACCGAAAAGTGGAATACGTGAAACAATTACCTCCCGCAAACTGTTGTCGCATAGGAAAGGGGGATTGAAATTTTAAGGATATTTCTTCGTTTCGTTTTAAATAAAGTGGTCAGCCTTTGCAAAACCTCATGATCCTTGTAAAATTACATGAAGAAAAAACAATTACCTTATGAGAAATTGAACGACAGTCTATACACAAATTAGTTAAATCATAAAATCTTGAGTAACTGCTAACCGCTGGACGATTTTGTTTACAGCGGCACTTGCAATGTACAGCGGAGCCCCTCATTACAAACATATTCTTATTAGGATTTTCCCCCAGTAAAATCTCGCATAACGAGCAATATTATTTGTGTTCCAAGTGCATTTTAAAACCAAGATTAATTTTGAATATAAAACGATGTCTGTCTGTCAAAAGATTTAAAGTGACTTTAGTCCTTACGAACGCTTTCCTCACTGATATAAAACTATTGCCAGGAGTAAAAGTGTCATTATTGTGAGATTGGTTCTTGAGTGCTTTACTGGATCTACTTGTTTATGAAGTCGCGAGATTCCCCTGCCAATTGCTGCCACTTGGAGGAGTTTCGCATGATTGCAGATGACTGGCGGGCAAGTGTGGTTGTAGATTTAATGGCAATAAATTTATCGAATCATTTAAATACGTTACTCGTGCTGAAGAGTATTTTAATCACAGTAAATTTCTAATTGTGATTAAACCGGCTTATTTTGGGAGGGAAAACTCTAGCAGGAAATGTTTAGCAGCGCGTCAACAATATCTTTCTGGAGTTTAAAAACGAGAAAAGGTCGTCGTGCAAAACAAAATTAAATGAAATCGATTTTTGTAGAATTTCTAATGCTACCAGCGGTTAGAAAATTAATATAATTTAGAGAATTTAGAGAAGCTTGAACAGTTGGATTCGCAAAAAAAAAACCCCAAGTGAAGAGTGCGACGTAGCTGATTATTGGAGAAAAATCCATAAAATGTGAACTGGTTCGCTCACGTTGACACCCCAAAAATGTTCTTCTAACCAGCTTCAGAATATTATTTAGCCAAATTTTACCATAACGCCTCATGGTAGCTATGTGTGAAAGGGCTGGCAAAACTATAGCTACCACAGTTGAGTCGCTTTTACCCGCGCTTTAAGGCCACTAAGTTCGGATATTGCTCGAGTTAACGGTAAGCGAAACCTCGTGAGTCGTTAAATCGCTTGAAGCTAGCTACCCTTTCTTAATTCAAACGTCTATTTGTTGCTACTTCTACCCTCCCTCTTCCCTAGTTTCTGTTGCCTCCTATACAACGCCTGCTCCCAAGCGACATAACACTGTTTTGCCCTGAAACGGATAATGGGCCCCGCAAATGGGCCCGAAGCAGTAAAAAAAAAAAGCGAAGCCTTGCACACCCGGTAAAGTCGTTTGAGTTAGCGTTTATATTTACAAACGAATAAAGGGATCGACATCAGTATGCTCGCTAAACAGGGAGAAGGGGTACAGAGCCAGACAACTCGCCAAACTGGGCAGGACAGCACGTGGCACAGCGCACGCAGCAAACGCGAATTTAAGCTTCAGCAGCGATGCCAGTGGCAACCGCCCGTTGATGGCCAAGAAGAATGCCTCTTCTGCGGGCTGTTGTTAGTTGTTTTTTACGTTGCTCGCCTATTTGCTGTTTGTGCCAGTGCATTCCGAACAGTGCTAGGGGGGGGGGGGGGGGGGGAGGAGGATTGCATTTACTTCTTGGGCGTTTCCGCGGCGGTACGCTGCTGCAGCAGCTGGATGCGGTGCAGATTGACGCAGTCGGTGAACTGCTGCACCTCCTCGGCACAGCGCAGCGTCTCGTTCGGGTTTTGCCGGTAGCACGCGATCACCTTCGCCTTCAGGTCCTGGCACGGGGGCAGCTGCTGCTGGACGGCGGTCGTTGCGAACCGCTTCTTCACATCCGCCACCTGGTACGGGAGTACGAGGAGAGAACTGTACATGAAACCACCATCTCACGCGGGTTTAACGCCGCCCATCCCTTACCGCATCGCTGTACTCCTTCTCCAGCACCTGGTTCGTCTTGGCGAGGTTGGCCTCGAGCGCCTTCAGCCGCTGCGTCCAGTAGACGTCGTTCTCGCGCAGCTCCCGCTCCTTCTCCTGCAGCACCTGCATCGAGGTCAGGGGCAGCTCGCCCTGGTACACCACGGACGGTGGCGGCAGCGGGTTCGGGTAGGAGCTGGGCCCACGACCGGCCGGCGCGCCGCTATCGCCACCACCACCCTGCTGCTGCTGCTGCTGCGGGGAGTCCGACCCGTTCCGACCTGCCGGGGTTGATTGGTGCAAAAAGAATCAAATTGAGACGGGCTGCGCATCGCTCACGCCACCACCTTCCAGCCCGGCGGCATGACAGTGCGACAGTTGCTAACGGTTGCATAACCGGCGGGAGGGATTTAACTATTGATGGCGCGGCACGGCCATCGAAACGCCCCACCGCGGCGGCCGCACCGGAGAGGCTCGGGTTCGGTTCTAACAGCTGCCCGCCGGCCCACCCACTTGCCTGCCTGTCTGCCCCCCAAAGCCATGCACTTTTTGCGTGTGGGGATCGATCCGCCAGGTGTGCTCTCTCTCGCTCGCTCACGGGGCGATTGCAGCAGGGTTGCAAATGCCGTACTCACCTTGCGCCTTCGACGGGAGGCCACTCTTGAGCCGCTGCACCACGTCGTCGGAGATGTCGATGAGGCCGGCGGGTGAGTCGTTGTTCACGACCAGCGTTCGCGGATTGCTGGATGCGGCCCCCATCGTAACTCGGAAAAGCAGAACCCGTGTGGACGCGCGCGTGTGTGTGTGTGATGGCCGTTCGACGTTTGCCGTGTCTGTTGTTTCTTTTCCTTCCCTTGTCGTCGGTCTTTTCCCTTTTCTTTTCACTGCGCGAGAATTTTCAACCCCGAGCCTTTGTTTTGACAGCTGTCACGGACCGGGAGCACCCAAGGAGCAAAACCGCGCGACAGCCGGCGGACAATCGCGATGTGAACGCAATGGAAGCAAAACAAGCAACAAAGTAAAAATGTTTAAGATTACAGCTAGAAATCTACAATGGTTTCAAAATTGCGTACACGATACATGTCGAAACATCCCCGAGGAATTGATGCACGGAAGTAAGTAGAAGAAATCTTGGTTTGACAGTTAATTGGTCCAGTTAGTTTGTTTACATTTTGTATTATTATGAAGAATCTAGAGCAACAAGCAACGACAGTCCAATTTGAGCAAAATCCTTCCATTTTTGGTACATTGTGTCTCGAAGAACTTATTTGAAGATATTTTTAACTCTATGAAACTAATAAACTCGAGCAGAACACCACAACGCTTGGCAACGCTTTTTCGCATGCGATTTCATCGGACGGCCTGTCAAAATTTAATATGGAATTTGACAGATAAAGTCAAATGATGAAATCATTGCGATTTGTTCGATAAAATCGCATGCGATAAATCGTTCCCTTCCCGTAAATTTCCGTTAAATGTCTTCTAATCGCCGGCGAATTGAAGGCGATCAGCAGTGCATTTAGCAGTACAGTCTGTTCCCGAGTTACATGGTTCTTGACTTACGCGGATTCGGAGATACGCGGTTTTCTTAATTTGACAGATTAAATGTCAAATCAGTACAATTTGCTTCATGTTCGTTATAAATTGATTTTTTGCTAACAAATTGAAACCGCTTAAAAGCCTGAAATATTAGAATTTTCTGCACGAATTATATCAAATAAATGATAAAGTGTATAACAGTACTAAATTGAATCAAAAACTCGGAGTAATCAATATAATTTTAGTCAAAAAACGTGAAATTCGACTTACGCGGATATTCGAGATACGTGGATTCGTCGGGAACGCAGAAACCGCGTAACTCGGGAACAGACTGTACGCGAAAAATCGAGATACGCTATTGCGCACGGTCCCGTACGATAGCGTATATCGGATATTGACTGTATTTCGATTCTATTGAATGTCTTCATATTAAAAGTTGGTGACTCAAAACTCACTCAGTGCTCACAGTGTTTTAAATTCAGAATGTTTTTTTTTACCTGAATACAATCCAATTGCACCACACATACTGCTATAAAATACATAAATAAATAATTTTGAAATATTTCCAGACTTCAGAGCGTACTTTAAGTTTTGACGCAAATCTTGAACGGCGCTTCCACTGTGCAGCCACAACTGACCGTTTAACTGTCAAACTGTCAAACAGGCGAACGTTAATTGCCTTGAATTACGCGCGGCTACCACCTTTGGCCGATGAGATACACATTGGTAGGGCTGCTTCGTTTTTGTTTACCTATGTCTGTACCGGCAACCGGAATCCGGATTGCTGGAGTCACTAGTGCTGAAACATTGTGAAAGAAAAGTGGTGCAAAAAAAAAACCCATAAACGAATCCAAATCCTTATCAACGTAAAGCAGGGACGGCAGCTTTCGCATTCTGGTTGTTGTTGTTTTTTTTTCCGCGCAAACCCCGGTGCTTGTGCTTGTGCCTGTGTTTGGTTATGTTTCCCCCAGTGCCACCGTCGTCGACGCCGTCGGTTCGCTAAGGTTGCAAATCTGGAAGATAAAGGGGAAAAGATGATTACCGCCACGGAACCGTTGGTAGGAACACGGGGGGGCATCCCTCGCTGCCTCACCGCCGAACACTACACTCAACCGTTTACTCACCATCCACACCCAAACAGGAATACTTTCCACGAGGCCGTCTGGTGGTGGAAAATCATCCGGGGCCGAACGTGGACGAGGAGCTGCCGGTGGCCGGCCAGCACCCGAGCGAACTGCTGCTGCTGCAGCGCCTGCAAAACGTGAACATCTCGCTCGACGAGCGGGAACCGGCCGAGTTCTATCGGCTGCGCGAGCTGCCCCTCGGCCGACCGACCACGGTCACCGCGGGCCGCGATGTGACGCCGCCGTACGTGTGCACCGAGGAGGAGCTGTACGTGTGCGGCCCGACCGCCGTGTGGACGCGCTGCATCAGCAACGAGCCGGACGGGCTGCCGCAGAAAACGTTCACCTGCGACACGCCGATCCGGTTCGCGTTCTTCTGCCCGCGCCGGTTCGTCCGGCCCGACACGGCATCGCCGAGCGCGCCCGATCCGCCCGAGAGCGCCATCTGTCTGATCGAGAAGGACACGCTGCACGTGTTTCTGGACGGGGGCGACACGTACAAGGCGATGCTGCAGTGCCCGGTGTCGGCGGTGTGGATGATGCCGGACGGCATCATGCTCGAGCAGCAGACCGACAGCACGCAGGCGGCGGCGGCGGCGCCGGCGTGGAGCGAATCCGTCCCGTGGCCCCGTCTCTTCACGCTCACCTTCCCGCTGGAGGAGATGAAGCCGGTGCTGCTGCTGACCGGGCTGAACTATGGCTTCCTGCATCAGCCCGACTATCGGGTGGTGTTTACGAGCGAGCAGGTCGCGCTGGTGCTGCTGTACGTGGAGCCGACCGGCAAGCACGTCATCTACAAGCTGCGGCTAACCGAGGAGGACGATCTGCCCGAGGCGCGGTACGCACCGTGCGCGCCCGACACGGCCGACTCGGAGGCCAGCTACGCCCATCAGCAGACCGTTGACGCCAGCGGGCTGTACCACGGTTCGGTCGCTGGCACTAGCACTATCGGCGGGGGCCTTGCCGGCGCCTCCAAGCTCGGTGCCAGCGCATCCGTCTCGTCCCGGTTCGGGTCGTTCCAGCTGCCGAACAATCCGTTCTCCGAGCAGGCGTCCCGGCTCGCCGAAGACGTCCTGTCCGGGCTGGACCGGCAAGGTCTCGCGCCGGAGCAGCAGGAACCGCGCAGCGAACCGCTCGCACCCCAGTACTGCCTCGAGCATGTGTGGACCGTCGGTGGCAACGGTGCCGGTGGGCCGGGTGGCAATCCTCCCGGCTCGACGTGGAGGTAAGGCTTTAAGGTTTTGTGACGGGTTTTAATTGTTTTCCAAACATTGTGCGGTTTCCTTTTACACAATATGCATGTTAGAATAGATGGATAGATGGTTGTTTGTTCTTGAACATATGGCAGAGGAACTAATCGAAAAGTCATCGGTAAAAGCGTATTGTTTAATTTTTTTGGAAAATCGCATTTGGAAATATTAAATAGTAGTGGAAAGTACTGTGGACTGTGTAGTAGTGGAATCGGAATTTTCTCCGGAATCAGCTGCAGAATTGGCTACGGAATCATAATCGGTTCCAGAACCGGATTCGGAATTTGTTCCGGAATCGAAATCAGCTCCGGAATCGGATCCAGAATTGGTTCCGGAATCGGAATCGGTTCCAGAATCGGAATCGGTTCCAGAATTTGCTTCGTAATCATAATCGGTTCCAGAATCGGAATCAGTTCCGGATTCGAAATCGGCTCCGGAATCGGAATTGGCTCCGAAAGTCTCATGTTGAATCCCAGACGGAATTCTCTTCTGAAACTTCTTATTTCAATTCAAGAACTGGATCTCATTCCGGAGCTAATTCCACTTCTGGAGTTAGTTCTGATTCATGTGCAGCAACGGCCTACCGCATTTATAATCGGGCAAGATACAGGGCTTTACATGGGTAGACTTCAACTTCAGTTCCGCTCCGACCCGAAATCGTTTTTTAGGTTCGTTAATAAGAGCCGTAAATCCTTCCATCATGTCTAGGCTCACCAACTGCTGTATCTACGGATGGAATTTGTTCTCTTTTTACAGAACATTTTTCAAGCAGTTCCTCTGAAGTCTCTCCTGCATCTGGGAACATCTCCATTCTTACTAACTATCGGGGGATATCCTTGCTGTGTGCACCTGCAAAGGTGTTTGCGACAGTCATGCATAACATTCTCCTCAGTCAGACTCGACCTTTCATCATTCCACAACCGCATGGCTTTCTACCCAATAGATCGACTACCACGAATCTCAAGTGTCTCGTCCATTTTGTATCATCGAAACTGGTATCAGTGCCTCAACTTGAAGTTGTGTATATTGATTTCAAATCTGCCTTCGATCGTGTTTCCCACTCCTTGCTCTTCAGTAAACTTAATATTATTGGCGTCTATTCCTTTGTTATCTCCTGGCGATGTTATGTTTAAAGTAACCGCGCTTATCGTATTAAATATAAGGATTAATTATCCTTTCCTTTTGCATCTTTGTTGTTCGTCCTGTTGATCAATGATGTATGTTCAGTCCTCGCCTCTGATTGTTTCCTTTGTTACGCAGATGATTTGAATATTTTATGATCATATATCGGGTCGTGATGATGATTGTGATGTCCCTCAAGTGATGTCCCTCCCAACCGACTCCGGAAGACAGGTGCGACCAGCATTATCTGGAGTCGTTCGGAATCGTCTGGAGCCGTATGGAGCCGTCTGGAGTCGGAATCGTTCTGAGTTGCCAGGAGTCGTCTGAAGTTGCCAGGAGTCGTCTGGAGTTGCCAGGAGTCGTCCCGAGTCGTCCGAAGTCGCCTGGAGTCGGAATCGTTCTGATTTGCCAGGAGTCGTCTGGAGTTTCCAGGAGTCGTCTGGAGTTGCCAGGAGTCGTCTGGAGTTGCCAGGAATCGTCTGGAGTCGGAAACGTTCTGAGTTGCCAGGAGTCGTCTGGATTTTCCAGGAGTCGTCTGGAGTTGCCAGGAGTCGTCTGGAGTTGTCAGGAGTCGTCTGGAGTTGCCAGGAGTCGTCTAAAGTTTCCAGGAGTCGTCTGAAGTAGCCAGGAGTCGTCTGGAGTTGCCAGGAGTCGTCCCGAGTCGTCCGAAGTCGCCCGGAGTCGGAATCGTTCTGAGGTGCCAGAAGTCGTCTGGAGTTCTCGGGAGTCGTCTGGAGTTGCCAGGAGTCGTCCCGAGTCGTAAGAAGACGCCCGAAGTCGGAATCGTTCTGAGTTTCCATGAGTCGTCTGGAGTTGCCAGGAGTCGTCTGGAGTCGGAATCGTTCTGAGTTGCCAGGAGTCGTCTGGAGTTGCCAGGAGTCGTCTGGAGTTTCCAGGAGTCGTCTGGAGTTTCCAGGAGTCGTCTGGAGTTGTCAGGAGTCGTCTGGAGTTTACAGGAGTCGTCTGGAGTTTACGGGAGTCCTGGACGAGTCGGAATCGTTCTGAGTTGCCACGAGTCGTCTGGAGCTGCCAGGAGTCGTCCCGAGTCGTCCGAAGTCGCCTGGAGACGTTCGGAATCGTCCAGAATCGCTCGAAGTCGTTCGGAGTCGTCCGAAGTTGGAGTCATTCGGAGTCGTGTCCACATCGATCGGAGTCACCTGAGTCAATGTGCTTGTGATCAGGCATTTCATTTCGTTGAGTTAGTGTTTTTTTCGTTTTTCACTATGCGCGTGTTCTTCCTATAGAGGCCTCCAACTGGCTCTGGACACCGAACGGCCCCGAATGACTCCGGATAATGCAAGGCGAATCTAGCTTCCGAAATTATCAAAATTACGAAATTGTCGGAGTCGATTCGGGATTTTTGCCAATTTTACTCATCACTAGCAGATATGACAGACCACACGGTGATAGTTAGAAGCTACTGAACAATCCCTTTTTTAGTACACAGGACATATCCACACAAATTTCCAGATGGTTTCTGGAACACATCCTTGTTTAAACGATCTGCAGAACCGTCAGGACCTGGGGTAAATGATGATTTCAGTTGAAGAAGTGCGACATTTGCCTTATCCTCATTGATCTCGAATGTAGGGTTATGGCGGATGGTGAATCGAACAATGGTGAATTTTCAAAAATAGGTTAATATTGTCCTGTTTGCCGCACCAATTCATTGACTTTGGCCAATTATTTGTATTTTTTGTTGAATTATTTTAAAATTATTGGGAAGATTGAGGAAATCATTCAAATATGTTTGAGAAAAACATTGGAAAATCCTGTTTGTGCACACTTTTCCTTACAATTTTGATCATTTTTCGGGTACAAATTAAATTTAAACCACTAAAAGCTTAATCAATCTCTCTCTCTTTCTCTCTCTTCACAGCGCTACCGACGGCGAGATGGCGACCGGCGCCTTCCTGCACACCGATCTCGTCGGCAACACGTACATCTGCTTCCTGCAGGCCCGGGCCTGCCGGCTCACGCTGGTCCAGTACAGCCCGACCGCGCTGAACGTGCTCGGCATCAGCACGCTGCCGGCCCGGTCCGCCGTATCCCTCGAGCAGGTCAACCTGATCGTGCTGCTCGACCCGACCGGCCGGCTGGTGCTGTACAGTGGCTGCATCGCCGTCGGCAAGCTGCACCTGAACGGGCTGCCGAGCAGCAGCTGCTTCCGCGCGCACGTCACCGGCGCGGCCAGCGGTCCAGGGACGGCGCCGCCACCACCGCCAACCCGACCCCCTTTCGTGCCGAAGCGTCCCAGCGCACTCAGCAACAGCAAGCTGGACCCTGCTAGCAGCACCGGACAGGAGGGTTTCCCGCGCCGCAGCACACTGCTACCGAACGTGTCGCCCGGACACGGGAAGTTCGAGGAGGAGCTGCACCTGCTCTCCCCGGTGCGGCCCGTCCCGCTGACCGGCACGTGCCCCTCGGGCAGCAAGTACGTGCTGCGCACCGACCACAGCCCGATCGTGGCGCTGCGCGACGCGACCGGCTCGCGCTTCACGCTCGTGTTCGGCAACGAGCGGCTCGTCCGGCTGTCGCTGGCCCCGCTCGCCGAGTCGCACCTGGTGCGGAGCTGCCTGGCCGTGCTGCGGCACGCCCTCCCGACCACCACCATGCACGAGCTGCTCATCCACTGGTACAGTACGCGCAACGTGCCCGGCTCGCACGCCGGCCTCAGTGCGCACCAGGAGTGGGACCTGTTTCGCACGCTGCTCTTCACGATGATGGGGCGGCCGGTGGGCCCGCCCGATGCGGACGATCGGGCGGCCGACGCAACGGGCCAGCCGGCCGGCTCGGGCAGCTGCCCGTGCGCCGAGGAGCCGAAGAAGCGTCGCCGGGGGGACGCCACCCATGGCCAACCGGCCGACTGGGAGTTTCTGGTGCGGCACGCGACGGACCGGCCGGCCGAGGGTGTGGCGGAGCAGCCCGGCGGCCGCCGTCCATACCAGCGGCGCGAGCTGAACAGTCTCTATCCGCATATTCCCGACTTTCTGCAGATGCTGCACCTGCTGTACGAAGACTTCAAGCTGAACGTGTGCCGGGCGGACGAGCTGCGCCGGCTCGCCGACTTCCTCTACTGTCTCGCGGCGGACGCCCAGCTCGCCGTGTACCAGCTGCACTATCTGGTCGACTTTCCCGAGCTGTTCGACCGGTACCGGCGGCACGGCAGCTGCCTGATCGAGGAGCCGGCCCTGTTCGGCCGGCTGGGCGAATCGCTCGCCCTGCCGCCAGCCATCTTTCGCTACCTGGAGCGGCTGCTGGCAGGAGGGTGCAAGGGTGCGGACGCACCGTTCCCGCACTGGCCCGGCATCAACGATCTCAGCTACGACATGCTGACGCTCGTCGCGTACATCTACCGCGTGCCGAGCGCGCAGCGCTGGGTGCGCCAGCATCTCGCGTCGGTCCTTTCGGAGGAGTTTTTCACCCGGCAGCGCACCCGCCCCCTTGCACTGCAGGCGACGAACGCCGCGTTCGAGCGGACGGGCGACACCGTGCTGGCGTTTCTGGTCGAGCGCGGCTACACCCGGGACCAGCTGGAGCAGCTGCCGATCGCGCTGCGCTACCTCGTGCTGAACTACCTCGAGGGCTGCCGGCAGTACCTGTCGCACGGGCTGCAGGCCGTCTACTACGAGCTGCTGCTGCGGCCGGAGCTGCGCGCCCACGGGCTGGCGAGCGGGCTGCCCGAGTGGGTGCCGGACGTGCGGGCGCCCGAGCCCACCGAGCGTGGCAACCGACGGGCGGCGACGCCCCAGTACGACGAGATCGCCAGCTGGCAGCACGAGATGAGCGAAATCGAGGTGGTCGGGGCGGGATCGGCCGGGCCGACCGGCGGCACCACTGCCGCCGGGATCGCGTCGACCGGCAGCGGCACGTCGGCCGCCCCGAAGGAGGACGGGCTGCGGGCGGGCCAGCCCACCCAGGACGAGGACGGCATGGGCGGGATGGACGGGGAGGTGCTGCAGCTGCGCTTTCCGGACGATCGGCGCATCGAGGACGTGCGCAGCTACCTGAACAGTGCCGCCCGCATCCAGATCAATCTGCCCCAGTCGGCGACCACGCCCGACCACGAGTTCCTGGAGGAGCAGGAGCGCCGGCTGTACATGCTCTGCCTGCGCACGATGGCGCTGCCGGTCGGGCGGGGCATGCTGACCGTCTGCTCGAGCCGGCCGAGCGAGACGGAAACGGTGCGCGTGCCGCGCCTCTGCCTGTCCGGGCGGGATGTCACCCGTGGCACCACGATCGAGATCCAGCAGATCGAAGTGCCGGCCAACATGAGCCTCTGGCCCGCGTTTCACAACGGCGTCGCGGCCGGGCTGCGCATTTACCCCGACACGCCCAACCTCACCTCCACCTGGATCACGAACAATCGGCAGGGCGGAGGGAGAAGCACGCTGCTGCCGGCCGGCACGGACACCTCCACCGAGCACGGCGGGTTTCTGATGGCCCTCGGGCTGACCGGCCACCTGCGCAAGCTGTCGCTGTACAGCATCTTCGACTACATGCTGCGCTCAGACGAGATGGTGCGGCTCGGGCTGATGGTGGGGCTGTCCGCGGCGTACCGCGGCACCTCCGACCTCACCATCACCCGGCTGCTGGCGGTGCACGTCGAGGCGCTGCTGCCCCCGACCGCGGTCGAGCTGGACATCTCGCAGAACCTGCAGGTGGCGGCCCTGTTCGGCGTCGGCCTGCTCTACCAGGGCACGGCCAAGCGGCACATGGTCGAGGTGCTGCTGCAGGAGATTGGCCGCCCGCCCGGCCCGGAGATGGAGAACTACGTCGAGCGGGAGTCGTACGCGCTGTCGGCCGGGCTCGCCCTCGGCCTGGTGACGCTCGGGCTCGGCGACTGCTCCTCGTCGCTGCACGATCTCGCCCTGCCCGACACGCTCTACTACTACATGAACGGGGGCAACCGGCGGCTGATGGTCGGTGCGCAGAAGGAAAAGTACCGGCTGCCCTCGTTCCAGATCAAGGAGGGCCCGACGGTGAACGTGGACGTGACGGCGCCGGGCGCCACGCTCGCCCTCGGCCTGATGTACTTCGCCACCGGGAACGAGCCGATCGCCCGGCTGCTCGAGCCACCGAACACGCTCTACATACTGCAGCATCTGCGGCCCGACCTGCTGCAGCTGCGTACCGTCGCCCGGCACCTCATCCACTGGCATCGGATCGAGCCGACGTGCGGCTGGGTGGAGCAGCAGCTGCCCGACCTGCTGCGGCAGAACATTTCCCTCACGTGCGACGCTCCACAGCAGCAGCAGCAGCAGCCGCAGGACGACGCAATGGGCGCTGCGGAGACGGCGGAGGAGTCGGACACTCCCGGCGATGGTGGCGGCGCTGGTGGACCCGCCTTCTCCCAGCGGCTGTCCAAGTTCGAGCAGGTGCTGTACAGCCAGGCGTACTGTAGCGTGGTGTGCGGGAGTGCGGTCGCGATTGGGCTGCGGTACGCCGGCACCGCCAGCGAGACGGCCGTCGAGACGCTCGACCACTACCTGCAGTACTTCATCGAGCAGGGCGTCCGGCTGCACAAGGGTTCGGCCGAACCGCCCACCAGCCTCGCCCGGCTCGTCGGCAGCCAGGTGATCGAGAACTGCACGATGATGCTGCTGCTCGCCCTGTCGCTCGTGCTGGCCGGCACCGGCAGTCTGCGCGTGCTGCGCCCCATCCGCATGCTCCGGTCGCGCATCGGCTTCCAGCACGTGACGTACGGCTCGCACATGGCGGTGCACATGGCGCTTGGGTTTCTGTTTCTGGGCGCGGGCCGGTTCACGCTGTCCCGGTCGCCTGAGGCGATAGCGGCCCTCGTCTGCGCGATCTTCCCCAAGTTCCCCACGTACAGCAACGACAACCGGTACCATCTGCAGGCGTTCCGGCACCTGTACGTGCTCGCGATCGAGCCGCGCATCTTTCTGCCGCGCAGCATCGACACCGGCCGGCTCAGCCTGTGCCGCATCCGGTACGCGGCGGTCGGGCGGGAGCACCAGCCGGTCGAGCAGTTTGCGCCGTGCCTGCTGCCCGAGCTCGGCACGCTCGCCTGGCTCGAGGTGTGCGATGAAAACTTCTGGCACTTCCGGTTCGACCGGCGCCACAACTGGCAGATACTGGAGTGAGTAGGGGTGTGGGAAGGGTAGGAGCTGTTGAACTCGCGGGGACATACCCGATTCCGATTCCGCGTTGGGAATGAATTCCGGAGCCGGTTCTGGAGTCGATTTCCGAGCCGATTCCGGCGTTGACTTCGGAATAACAATCGGCTACGGAATCGGAATCGATCTGGGAATCATAATTATCTTCGGTAACGGAATCAGGATTGTCTCCAGAAATCAAATCAGCTTCGGAGTGAGAATCAGTTCTTGAATTGAAATGAGAAGTTACAGAAGCGAAATCAATTCCGGGCCGATTCCAGAACCAATTCCGAATCCGGAGCCAATTCGGTTTCAGGAGCCGATTTAGATTCCGGAACCTATTCCGGAGTCGATTCCAGAGCCGATTTCGGAACCTATTCCGATGCTGGAGCCGATTCCGGAACCAATTCCGATTTCGGGTTGGACTTCGGAGTCGATTCCGGAGTTGACTTCGGAATCAGAATCGGCTGTGGAATCGGAATCGATCTGGGTATCGCAATTATCTCCGGTAACGGAATCAGGATTGTCTCAAGCAATGAAATCAGCTTCAGAATGAGAATCAGTTCTTGAATTGGAATAAGAAGTTTCAGAAGCTCAATCTATTCCGGAGCCGACTCCGGAACTGATTCCGGATCCGATTCTCATTTCGGAACCAATTCCGTTTTCGGAACCAATTTCGATACCGGAGCCAATTCCGATTCAGGAGTCGATTTCGATTCTGGAGCCAATTCCGGAGCTAGTTCCCGACCCGATTCGGGAGACGATTCCGGAATCAATTCCGGATCCGATTCCAGAGCCGATTTCGGAACCAATTCCGATTCCGGAGCCGATTCTGGAGTTGACTTCGGTATCAGAAACGACTGCGGAATCGGAATCGATCTGGAAATCGAAATTATCTCCGGTAACGGAATCAGGATTAACTCCAGAAATGAAATCAGCTTCGGAATGAAAATCAGTTCTTGAATCAGTTCTTGAAAGTTTCAGAAGCGAAATCAATTCAGGAATCTCCATAAGAATGGATCGTTGACAAGTAAATCTTGATTCTTGCGGATATCAATACGTAGCATCATTGGACCCAAGCGCCTATTCTTATGGAGATGCCGAAACCGACTCCGATTTCGAAGCCAATTCTGATTACGGAGCCAAATCCGATTCCGGAGCCGATTCTGATTTCGGAACCGATTACGGAACCGATTCCGATTCCGAAACCAATTCCGATTCGGAAACCAATTCTAAAACCGATTTCAATTCCGAAGCCGATTCCGAATCCGGAGTCGATTCCGAATCCGGAACCGATTCTGATTGCGGAGCCAATTCTGTTTCTGGAGCCGATTCCGGATCCAGAACCAATTCCGGAGCGGAGTTCCAATTCCGGAGCCGATTCTCATTTCGGAGCCAGGTCCGATTCCGGAACCAATTCCGATTCCTGAGCCAGTTCCCGAGCCGATTCCGGAATCAATTCCGGAAACTGATTCCGGGCCTTTTATCCGGAATCGATTCCAGCAAACTTCGGAGCTAGCCGGAATCGATTCCGACAAAAACTCCATTTTTCCCATCACAACTCGCGTGCCTAATTGCTTTTCCTTCTTTCCGTCATCAATCGCAGGAGCATCTTCAAGAAGAACGAGCGGGTGGACGTGAAGCAGCGCACCGGTTGCCTCACCTACCAGGAGGATCCGACCCGGCTCATCACCAGCCAGCTAAATGCGTTCAGCCAGCCGAACCACAGCCGGTGGCACTTCGAGCCGCTCAACCTGCTGCAGCTGGCCGACCAGCCGGACGTGATCAACACGACGCGCACGCTGCTGCTGCAGCCGGACCGGCCCGCCCTCCGGTGGCCGATCGAGCCGGCCGGCCACAGCGACGAGCTGCGCCACAGCGTGCTGCTGTACGCGCGCCTAGTCGCGGACAGTGTGATGGGCGACCGGTTGCACGGGCTGCCGATCTTGCTCGGGCTGACGCAGGTACGGCCCCGGAAAAGCGAGGCGCAAAGCTGCTCCATATTAATATTTATTTTTTCTTTGCACAACCAGATATTGCAAGACGATAAGTGCCGCACGAACAAATCGCTCGACGCCTGGCAGCTGCGGCTGCTCCGGGCGGCACTGGAGAAGCAGGCCTGGCCGCACCGGGCACCGGACGCCCGCTGCCTGGTGGCCAGCAATCTGCTGCAGTCGCTGCTGAAGCGCATCTGGCAGCGGTGCGACGAGCAGCGGGCCCGCTATCGCACCATCATCCGGCAGTACCTGCAGCTGGGCGACGACGACGACAGCGACGCTGGCCAGCCGCAGCAGAAGGAGGAACGCCGTGGTGTCGATCCGGAGCGGCGCCGGGAGCAGCTGCGCGTGCTGGTCAAGCTGATCGTGCTGTACGAGCTGCCGTACGACCGGTTGCTGCAGGGCGGGCTGGAATAGCAGTTATCAGCAGCAGTTAGCACTGAGTGAGCTTTTTTTTTTAACCGGTATATTTAGGGATGTCTTGTGTAGGAGTGTAGGCGCATACTGTAGCACAGTAGGAGATGGAGATTTCAGAACAAAAAGAAAGACAGAGAGAACGGCACATTAAACGGCCATGTAGCGTTAGAATCTCATGGTGTAATACGTCTCCTTTGAAAGGATTTTCAAACGGCACAGCTTTTCCAGTTGACAGCACAGATCATTCCTTTAGCACACAAACACCCATGTGATCTTGAAAGATCAGTAGAGATAGGTTTAATAAGCGTCGCCGCAATCAACACCGCTGCACGTGTTTTGGCTGTTTGCTAGAGTTGAGGTTTAACGCTAAATTTCAAATTTCAAACGGTTTTCGGTATTTTCCCGTTCCAATTTCGCTGCGCCTACCACACGCCTCCTCATAGATGGGCCAGCCAAATTTACTTTTTTCAATTGTTTATGAAATTATAATACAAGTAACTAAACCATTCAAAATAAAAGGAGGATTTTTTGTAGAAAAGGATTTGAACAGAAGAAATTGCTGTTACGTACGTGAGATAAGCAACATAAACAATGCAAATTGAGCGTTATTTTATAAAAAACTGAAAACGTGCATTGAAATCGTTGATTCGCGTCCTTCGTTTGTACGAAAGAAATTATTCTCCCGTACACACCGCAACTTTGAGCCACGGTATGGTGCGGCTAATTTTTTGCTGCTTTTTTATCTCCCGATTTTTCATTGTTTTTTGTAGTGTGGTTGAACAAATTTCAAGAAAAAAAACAACGGTCAACGCGTTAGCTAATCGAGACACGACCCCTGCCATGCTTAAATCGGGATGATCGGTCAGAACGAACCGAGCGAGACGGGAAAAGGGAAAAGGGTAAAGTGCCGAACAAAGAGAGATACAAAGATCACACTCGAATGGGAGAAAAAAGAAATATAGAGAGACGATCGACCGATCGTGTGATCGCGAGAGCAAGTGTGACCTACGCAAGGGGAATTAACAGCACGGGAAGCTGTGTACCTTTCCCTAGCTCTCTTTCACCCTCTCATGAGAACGAGCCCGTTCATCCCGAATAGAGATGTGCTTACGGTCACGTTCAGTTCATTCCATTGTTATGCAACTAATTCGTATAGAATTAATTATAAATTCTCGCATTAAATGGACCATGCGATTCCTTTGTGATTGTTACACTAAATAGAATAAGTTTCAGTTTCGGTAAAACATCTGTTAAGTGTGGCGGAAAGGTCTGTAAGTGTTCAACATTACTTTACTAACATAATGGAAAAATGATCCCTATTAGACTTGTGTTTCATGGGAATTTTATGGTAACATTTGCTGCCGAATCGTATGCACGAAATGGAAAATTCTAATTTCGAACTTTAACTTAATTTTCATAACAAGAGTTCAAAAAAAGACATAAATAACAAAATTTCGAATTCTCGATCGTTCTGATTTTCCGATTTTCTGATATTTGTGCACATGATTGGTTAGGATGTAAAGTTTGTTTAAAATCGTCCGTGTAAAAGGTAGAACAACATCTTCTAAGAAATACTCTAAGAAATAAAAGGCTCCTTACACAGAACTTTTTTTTACTGCAGTTTAGTAAAATATAAAAAAAAATTTCAGCTGTAATTTAGCTATTTAGTAAGCAATAGCTCATTTACTTAAATCATAGTAAAACCATTCTGAGCTTACTGTTGGTTCGGTAAAAGGTCACGATTAAAAAGTGACGGAATATTTCTTTCAAATTGAGGTTTTTATTGATGCGCTGAGATAGCCGGTGTCACTGCTAATGTTCATCCATGTTTTAAATTGTTTCATACAGTTTCTACACTTCATTTGATCGTTACAAGCTATGATGGTTCAATAAGGCAGCGGTCTAATGTTGTTGCGCGCAATATTGTTGCTCGGAAACATATCGCTGAGGTGGTCTATGAATGTTGCTGGCAACATTTCACTTTGACATTGTTTAGCGTCAAAAGTTAACCAATTAACAGCTCAGAGTTTATTTTTTATCATTCACTTGTTGAATAAAGTTTTGAAAAATTAAATATACACCAAAAAATGTATCATAAATGCTTAAAATCCAAATTTAGCGGATGTCAACAAAACGCACACTGCTGCTGTGTCATTTCATACACCCGATTACCATGACCAAGGTAAATAGAAAATGTTGCCAGACAAAAATCAAATTGGTTTGATTTTGGCCGGCAACAAAGTTGCGCTAGCTGTCAAAATCCATACATTTTGCCAGCAACAATGTTGCGCGCAACAAGATTAGACCAGTGCCTAAGCGCTCAAAGACACCACGAAATGCAGCAAGCACAGTGAATTTTAGCAAAGACTTTAGACACCAGCACGGCTGCCTTTTTTTTTCTTCAAATTAATCCCGAAAGCCAAAATCTCTCCTGCAATTTTATTGGGATGCTTGTAAGCACCTACCAAATTCACCTCTTAACTGTATATCACGAGGAAGTTAGCATATCATTATGGTTAGTTCTGCTGCTCTTACTGACAGGTCGATTTGACGGCATTAATTGCTGCATTTTGATTCATTTGTTTTATTCATATCCTATGACCCGGTTCATTGTTAACTGATGTTGATGATTTTCAATAAAACTGTGTATTACTTGAATGCATTAAACAAATTGATTTACTGAATATCATTAAAAACGTAACATTAATGCTGAAAATCAGTTAAACATACTATTACTTAACCGTTTCCGTTAATAAAAAACTTTACTAAAGGCTATTTTTTATTGTTTCTATGCATACAAAATGGTATCTATTCGTTATATTGAACTAATTTTATCAGAAACTTAAGAACTGATTATCGAAGTAACAGATAAAACCCCTCCACAGATGTTCCCATTGTGTAAGGATGAACGAACGAGTCGCAGTAGTTCGCTGAGCGACACCCGTGTTCATTCACGCGCACGCTCAGCCGCTTTGCCCACCACTATACCACAAGTGCGCGCACAGCAGAACGCTCTCGCTCTCGGGCACGCGTTCTTGCGCTTCGACAGCGGCACGATCGGGCTCAATCTACAGTGAGGGCTCGCCGTTGCCGGACGTGCATGGTGCGTGCGCGTGTATGTGTGCCCGGGAACGTAAGCAAGCGAAAGTCGTGTGTACGCGCGTGTTTCGGCAAATTCCTGCAAAAAAAACACACACACACACACACACACAAGCGTGACAGTTTGCGCACAGTTCTACGGAGCGCGTGCGCCCGTTTGTGTGTATTTCGGCGAAAGCAAAGGTGTTATGTGTGCGCTATTAGCTGATGGCAAACGAACGACCGTTACTTTGCCAAAACACGTGAACACAGGTGCAGGTGCGTTTATGTGTGTTTGTCTGTGTTTGGCTGTGTGAGTGTGTGGGATTGTTTGTTCTAAGTAGTGGATGGGCGGACGGAAAATCGATAGCGCAGCCGAAGGTGAGACACAGGCCGGGCGGAGATATTTTTGTGATCGAATTTCCTGATCAAGATGAGCGTTGTGTCTGTGCGTGTGATTGTGTGTGTGTTGATAGAGTTCTTGAATGTATGTTTCTCTCTCTCCCTCTCTCTGTCTCCATGTGTGTTCAGTTGTTGCCGACACACGTGGTTTGCCGTGTTCTTTCACTACCGGGTTGTCAACACGCAACAACAACACTTCACCATTAGAATCACATTCAACCTTGCTTAGTTAGCAAAACAAAAATAAGTTTATCTTTTCCCCAAAATGACAGTAAAAGAGCCAAAAACTAGAAAACTTAACATGTCAAGCGGCCTGTTTACCTTTTGCTATGCTTTTTCTCTTCCGTCACTTGTCAGTCGCTTTCGCCAAACTAAAGCAAAGTGTGTACCGTTTCAAGCGCGCTTGACTCAATCCGGCCAAGCAGGCGCATGAAGGAGCCACCCGGTATCCCGGCACAACAGTTTTTTTTTGCACCACAAAAGCTTGAAGCTTCATTTTTGTGTGTTCATGATTCAGGCTGCGGTAGCAAGAGCAGAATCGTGCGCGGCGGAAATGTGTCGAGCGGGGTTGGTGAGCAGGGGGAGAAAAAGGCGAACGTATTTTTTCCTTCTTGGAACAGCTAGAATTTCGCGTAAACGAGTGAGTAAGTAAGAAAGCGATAAGACAAAAGATAACACACAATACACACAAACGCGCGCGCGCATTGAGCGAGAATCTGGCTCGATTTTTATTACTTTTTTTTATTGTGCTCGCCGCCCCGGCAAAAAAAAAAAATTCTTTTCTCATTCAGGTTCTCTCGCACACGCCTGGCGGTGGTGGGGCAAGCTTGGGTGTGATTAAAGTGGGGAGTGGGAAGATGGGGCACTATGGACATGGTATAGGATTTTTTTGTTTAGTCGACATTTTGCCTCAAGCACTGATTGGGGGGTTTAAATTTTTTTCCCACTTAGAAAATTATTCGTTTGAATAAGAAGAAGGATTCCAATTTGATCGTATTTAATTTTTGCAGTTAAAAATTACAACAAAAAAAAGATCGATTGTCCGATAATTTTGGAATGGTGTTGATAACATTATTCAGTTAGTCCGTTGGATTCGAGCTATGTTAGTGATTTTAATGAGAGTGTTTTTTTTTAATATTCAGATATTTCAAAAACAGCCTGCAATCAGTTTATAAATAAGTCTTGGAAACCACCCTTACCAACATTTTGAAATTTGTTGTTATATTAGTTGGAGTTGCGTGACATGATCATTTTCGAACAAGACGATCATCTTTTGCCATTGAACAGAGCTACATTTCGACCCACTGAACAGAAAGTATTGAATGTTCTATTTTGTAGCTCTTCATACATCACTGTTAACGGTAGAATCTTACTACAATTATCAGGATGGCGCTTAGCTAAACCTTTGAGTGCTCTTTCGTATGATCGATCAACGGTTTAGCTCGTTACAGGTATTGTAATGGATTGTTTTCTAACATGCATCGTACAAACGGCAAACGGTAAGGTCGTATGCGGATCATTGCTGTCGTACCTCTCTTTACCTTCATATACTTCATAGAACTTTCGTAGAATTTTACATCTTGGTTTATCAAATAAGTAAAAATAAATTTTTGAACATTTTTGTGAAAAAGCTTTATTTTTACTTTTCTTCTTCTTCTTCTTCTTTGGCACAGCAACCGCTGTCGGTCAAGGCCTGCCCGTTCCCACTAGTAAAGTGAGCTTGGCTTTCAGTGACTTATTGTTACCATAGCAGGATAGTCAGTCCTACGTATGATTTTTACTTTTAAAACATTCAAAAACAACAATAATCAAATTTGTACAGTATGCCAATATGATACAGATCAAATAAGTGATTTTTCAAATTAGTGAATGGAAGGTTATATTATCTTCGTATTCTTTTGGCATTTTCTGTGCAAGTTTAGTTGTTGACCTTATGTTTAAATGGTTTCTTTTCCTTTGAATTTGAAACACCAGTTTGAAGAACCAGTAAAATCAAATCTGTGTGTTTTTTTTAAAACCTCTTTCCTTTTCCTTGTGCTAATTAATTGGCAATATTATTTGATTTTTCCAGTTATCATTCATGCACCAGACTGTCTTTGTGTTTAATCAAATTTGTTGTCTAAAGTGCCATCGAAACGAAACGTGTGTAACGAGCCCTTCAATGCGATTTTAATCATTTTGGACCTAAAAAGGAGTTTACACACCCATACGGTTATAGTTTATACGGTACATTTTAACATTTTTTTCGATGCATCAAAATCTTTACAAGAAAAAAAAAGTTTTGCATTATGATTAAGCAAACCATTTTAATTTTCCTTTTTTGCGTTCTCCCATCTTTCCAAACTCTCCAAGCTCGGACCCTCTGCTCCGGGTGTGTGCCGTTTTGCAGTGTAAGTCACTCTACCACAAAATACTGAGCGTTCGCCGGCGGTGTGGCTGCGATCGCATTCTGGCCCCATCATCCCTTTTTGCAAAAGAGTAAATCCAATATCAACACGCCGCCCGACCAATCGTGCCCGGGAGTAAAACTGTGTGCGCGCCGTCTCTGACGCAGCCCTCTCTCGCTCTCGCTCTCTTTTCTCGCCGCGGCGTTCACACCGCCACCAAACATTCCTCTGGAGGCGAGAACCGTGCGAGCGGGACAGATTCGCACTCTCGCTCACCTTTTCTCTCGCTCCCATCGGTGTAGCTGTCGTGCGATCAACGGCACTGCTGCTGCTGCCGCCGCCGCCGCGCCGACAGATCCAGACGATCTTTGGACTCCCAGTCGGGCCATTCCTTTTGCATCCTCCGCCTCCCCCCACCCTGTGTGCTAACTGTGGTACGTGTGTGAGTGCACATATAGTTTAATTTGTCTCGTGAGCGTGTGTGCAGCAGCAATCCCCCGGTAGACACAGGCGCTTTGCACGTTGTGTGGCGCTAGTAGAGAACGCTGCCAAAAAGGCAAACAAATCACTGCCGCCTGTCCTCCCAGCCTCCCCCGGTCGGGCTAAGCCGTAAGCGCAGCATTTTTTCGGCAACGGACACACACACACACACACACACACACACATGAGGAGGCTTTCCCTTTGTGTTTGTCTGCCGCGGGTCGATAAGTCGAGAATCACCTTTCGACGGTGCGAGAACGGCCGACAAAGGCGGCCGGCAGCAACCAACCGGTAGGAGTGGCAGTATTAGTAGTAGTACAAGTACTAGTAGACGCAAGAATACAGTCCGCCACAGCCCTGTGTGTGTGTGTGTGTGCGTAGGGTGTCGATGTATCTTCCGAATGTGTGTTGTTTGAATTAGTTTTTTTTTTTTTGCGAACGGGAACAGGCTTAATTCCGAGCCCCGGAGCGAACACAGAGCCTCGAGCGGTAGAGATGCTGTATCACTCTGTTTGTGTGTGTGTGTGTGTGTGCACGTAGGTGTGCTGGGAATAACAAGAGATTAGCAACTGTATGTGTGTGTGTGTGTGTGTGGTTTCATATTACTTAACTGTGTTTGTTGCCCGATCCCAATGTTTCATAATGTTGATAATGTTCTCTTTTCACGCATTTTTTGGCTTATTTGGCATTAGGATTCTAAGCTGGCAAGAGGAAAGCACGTGTGCAACAACGAGGAAAGTGGATGTGTGTGTGTGTGTGCAGTGAACAATCCAGCAGTGAACAAGTGAAGCTAGAAGAAAGGAAAGGAAAGAAAAGCAAGAAAGAAAGAAACAAAGGGGGAAAAGAGTCGTAACAAGTGTCGCTCAGCTTCTGTCGTGGCTTCCACATACACATATAACGGCGACAACGGTGTGTGAGCTAGTAAACAAACGTCATCACCATCATCTTCAACCTGTGCGCTTTCCACCCCCCCCCCCCCCCCCCCCCAGCTTCCCAACTCCCATCCCGGGAGGATGGAGGCGACGACCATCGATCAACACCGAGGCAGCGTGTCGCTCGATTCGGCAGTGCATCTAGCAATTAGCATCAATCAATAAGTTGCCATTACATGCCCACACACACTCGCACGCAAATACGCGGTAGCGCAACGAGCGGAGAGAGTTGGCGGCAGCTGCTAGCTGCGTGTCAAATTCGTGACCCCGCTGCTCTCCTGTACCTTGTGCCCGACGTGAGCAGTGCCGGCGACAAACCGTATTTGGTAAGTTTGACTCTTCCTTGACATTCCTGGTTTTTCTTCTCTTCTCTTTATAACGGTCTTGTGAACCTTGGGTCGGCTTAGCATGTTGGGGAAGAGCATCATTCGTCTTCTCCAGCAATTATTTTGAAGCTGTAATCTCGTGACCGAACACCTTGCCGGTGCTGCTTTACTGCAGTGGCAAAAGCAAGCAAGTAAGTTGAGACTTAATCCCGACGCACAAATGTAGTTCTGGTTTAGAGATGCTCCACCAAGGTCCTGTAATGCCAATTCCTGAAGTCTGACGTTCCAAAAGTCTTTTCTGCTGCTTATCTTTGGAATGCAGGAGTTTCAGTTTTTGGTTTGAATTGGTGCGATCTTAGATTTATTAAAAGAGTTCCAAGTTATCCGTTGTGAATGGCGTCATATCTTCAGCGTTTATTGTGACGTAATTATATAGAACTGGAACTCTGAAGAACTCTGAAGCTGGTAACTATAACTAAACATCGCAGCCCGATGTCTACAACTGGGTTTAGCTTCTTGGTGCAATGCTTGATGTATCTTCATATCTAGACTTAGAATTAGCGACGTATTATTAAGATCTGACCCTCGATGATGTTAATATCATAACTAGATTTGAAGATTGAGCCATGCCCCTATGAAGGTCTGAATTATTTGTTGCATTCTAATGTCTCCAATTTTTGGGCAGGGTTATTTTCCATTCTGATGGTTCAATTAGCCGGTCTCGTAGTACAGTCGTCAACTCGTACGACTTAACAACATGCCCGTCATGGGTTCAATCCCCAAATAGACCGCGCCGCCATACGTAGGACTGACTATCCTGCTATGGGGGGGAATCAATTAGTCACTGAAAGCCAAGGCCACTAGTGGGTACAGGCAGGCCTTGACCGACATCGGTTGTTGAGCCAAAGAAGAAGATATGGTTCAATCTTGAGTCAAATCGTGTGTGTGAGTAGAGATCCTGACATACAGACATGTCAAACGATCTTCAAAATTCTCAACATCTGTCGAACTCTAAATCCCAAAGTGAATCTTCTTTTCGACTAGGATCTGTACTCTGCAGTCTTACGTGCGGATTTGTACACTTGGAGTCCGTAGACTTGTGCTGAATTCGAGCCTGAAGAGCTTAAAGGCGGGTCGTAAAGGAACTGAAATGAACGGAGTCGGCTGACGGATGTTGTAATTCACATGTCCTGGACTAAATAGTTAGATTCGGTAAATCTTCAGGAATTTGTATGATTTCTCGAATTGAAGTATTGATGAATACTAACTGTTGAAATATGGAAGCGTAAATCCTGAAGTAGTTCTTTATCTATTTCTGACGTCTAGCTCTAGCTGCTATTACTGTGTAGGACAATTCTTCAGGGAGTTGTATGATGTACATAAAAGCAAAGTCCGTAAAACCTAACAGCCAGAGCTCTTGATAAATGTGGGAATTGTATGATTTGAAATTAACGGAGTCGGCTTACGGGTGGTGTAATTGACATGTCCTGGACTAAATAGTTCAATCGGGAAATTCACAGGATCTGTAGGATTTCTTGAATTCAAACTCAGTATCTGTCGAACTCTAAATTCTAAAGTGCATCTTCTTTCCGATTAAGATCTGTACTGTGCAGTCTTCTGGATTTGGCTGAGAAATGTCTAGCAGGCTGTCTAATGTCTTCACCAATCATAATAGATGTCACTTCCAATCGATCAATGATCTAAAGATGTATCATCCAGAAGATCTAGTGAGTGGCAGAAAGATCTGGAGAAGAGTACATCTATTGTATTGTATCTCCCAAAAATCCGTAGGATCTTGTGTAATGTACCTTCCAACCTATGACCTATCTTTATTGGGGAAAACTATTGCCAACGATTGTCCAAGAATTAGAGCAAAGTCATGTCACAGCACCCACCCACACACACATACATAAACGCCTCTGGCTCATATTTACTCATAAAGGGATTGCTTTAAGGTGTGCTTCGGTGTCAGCGCATTTACGCGCGTGTCAAAAAGTTCGCCACCATGAGGACGGGGGTTGACACCAACACACGGTGTGCACGGGCGAGAGGTGTGAACTCATATATTTATAGCGAAAGATCGCACTTCTAGCTTGTCCCACCTCTTCCCCCCCCCCCCCCCCCCACATTCATCTGGTTGGTGCTGTGCCGGTGTGGCAGCATCTGGTTGCTGTTTTGATGCATTCGTGCTCTAGGTTTTCCACGTCTGGGTTTGCTTTGCCTTTGCCTATAAATGCACCCGACGATGCACCCACGTGTGTGTGTGTGTGTGTGCGGGGTTGTTGTGCTCCATTGCTTCAACCCTGCGCGAATGTGTCCCAGCAGCAGCAGCAGCAGACCGAATGTGCGTAAAACCACGGCGCGACCGAAACGTGCGCAATTGATGAGCCGAGCGCGTTTGTTATGTTGTGTTTACTTCTGCTGGCACGCTGGGGGGCGCTGTGTGTGTGTGCCGTTTTTTGGTCGATGTTTATGCCCAACGCCCCTCCCCAGCCTCTCTCATGCACAGGACGCGGCTGCCGGCGATGGGAAGAATAATTGTTTCTGCTTTCTGCGCCGGGCCGGGTTCGCCTTTAGCCTCTAATCCGCTCGCACAACACAATTTCGGTTCGATCGCGCGGATGCGGTCGCCCTCTTGTTTTTTTTTTGTGTACAAAAAGCATCAGCAGAGCGCAAAAAGGGAAGATTTCAGGATTAGCGAAAGACAGACAGAGAGAGAGAGAGAGAGAGGGCATCAACGGTTTACGAGTTTTCTGCGAAACACTTTCCGCGATGTGTCTGACGCGTGACGGAAAGTGCGGTCTAAGAATACTGGCACGACTAGGGTTAGGCTTTGGTAGCGAAAGTGACGGTAGCAAGAAAAAACAAAAAAGCGCAAACTGTTGTTTCATTACCAAGAAGTAATTATCAAAGTTTGTGCGAAACCGGCCGTAGGCACCTCGACAGTATTTGGACATGCCCAGACTCAGTCTGAGTTCACGTAAATTAGTCATCAGGGGGGTTTTTCACCCGCCAACTAACTGAGATGTGATGTCTGCGCGCTAGAATATATCTCCGAGAGGACATCAAAGAGGTCTCTCGCAAAGGTTCTGAGCTCACCGCACAGCGGCAACCTTGGCGAGCGGGCAGCGAAGCATCTCAGAATCCACCAGGGTTTTTTTTTGTTCCCTCGTCCGTCCGTTTCTTCTGCGGCATTTCCTTGTGCGGCATGGTAGAGTTTCTTCCGATCGCAATCGCTCCTCCCGCGAGCGGCGCGTTTTCGCTTCTCGCACGTGAGCTCATTAGGGAGTCGTTTGATGTCGCGCACTCCACCACCACGAGACATTCGGAAGTTGCTGGGCGTGCGGGGCGGCTGGCATACAGTCACGCTCTCCCGCCGCTCCGGCGTGGGAATGGAGTCACGTAGGCAGCAGGCGGTAGGGAGGAATCAACTGCACAAGTGCATCATCATCATCATCGGTTAACCGCTGAGTTTAATAGCCGCTTTTAGAGGCCACTAAACACACAGACACACGCACGTAAACTGCGTGCCGTTGGTTTCGTTTTTTTTTTTTGTAATGGCGGTAAGAGATAGAGAGAGGAAGAGGAGAGCTTGTCGCGACGAGAGAGAGAGAGAGAGTGAGTAGAAGAGTCTGCCGGGGTATGAAAGCGCATTAGGTTCATCCGCGCCAAACTTCCCCGGCGGCACTGCGTGCGCAGTGTGTAGACGTCCGTCCCAGTCTGGTTGAAGAAATCGCCTCCCCGCTCCTAACTCCTAGCGCCGTGGATGCATGTCTGGAGATCACGCCCCGTGTCACCCTTTTTCGTGTGGATGGTCGAATCGTAACGGTCGCGCCACACCACTAATCTGTCGTACGGGTGAAGGGGGGGGGGGGTTTATGATGAGGCAGGCGCCGTCGGACGGATTCCTGGGTTGAAGAGATTGGAGCAAGCTGAAATATTGTAATCCGTTTCGAGAGTGGAAGCCGTATTAGCAAAAGAAAAGGCAGAAGGCTCTTAATGAGCTGGAAGTTTGGAAACCATTTATCAAAGTCTGAGTATAGGTCTTGTACGGCGATTGATCGACTTAAAGTCGTATCCGATCGTTGTCAAAAATCAAGTTGAGCAAGTCTTTTTTTCTTGAGGAAATAGAAGCTCTTATGGCTATGATCGGTTGTTGAAGACAAAGTCTAAGGATCGGACATCCCAATGTGTTCGTTGCTTTGTCAGAATAATTGAAGCCAATACCGCGATTTCTTTTGGCATGCAAACGGACACTTGGAGTCCGTAGGCTTGTGCTGGAATCGAGCATGAAGAGCTTATGGCGGGTCGTAGGAATTGAAATGAACGGAGTCGGCTGACGGATGTTGTAATTCACATGTCCTGGACTAAACAGTTCAATCGGGAAATCCACAGGATCTGTAGGATTTCTTGAAATGAAACAATGTTGGGTTTTGATTTCCTAATGATGATAGTCTGAAGTGGTGGTGGATCCAATGTCTATCTCTAGTTGTAACTACTATGTACACTTATTCCTCGGAAAATTGTACGATATTCATAGAAACAAAGCTCGAATGACCTGACAATCTGAGGTGCTCTTGGTGAACGTAGGAATTGAAATGAACGAGTCGGCTAACGAGTGGTGTAATTCAACTGTTCTGGACTAAACAGTTCAATCGGTAAATCTGCAGGATCTGTAGGATTTCTTGAAATGAAACAATGTTGGGTTTTGATTTCCTAATGATGATAGTCTGAAGTGGTGGTGGATCCAATGTCTATCTCTAGTTGTAACTACTATGTACACTTATTCCTCGGAAAATTGTACGATATTCATAGAAACAAAGCTCGAATGACCTGACAATCTGAGGTGCTCTTGGTGAACGTAGGAATTGAAATGAACGAGTCGGCTAACGAGTGGTGTAATTCAACTGTTCTGGACTAAACAGTTCAATCGGTAAATCTGCAGGATCTGTAGGATTTCTTGAAATGAAACAATGTTGGGTTTTGATTTCCTAATGATGATAGTCTGAAGTGGTGGTGGATCCAATGTCTATCTCTAGTTGTAACTACTATGTACACTTATTCCTCGGAAAATTGTACGATATTCATAGAAACAAAGCTCGAATGACCTGACAATCTGAGGTGCTCTTGGTGAACGTAGGAATTGAAATGAACGAGTCGGCTAACGAGTGGTGTAATTCAACTGTTCTGGACTAAACAGTTCAATCGGTAAATCTGCAGGATCTGTAGGATTTCTTGAAATGAAACAATGTTGGGTTTTGATTTCCTAATGATGATAGTCTGAAGTGGTGCGAGATCCAATGTCTAGCTCTAGTTTTAATTACTATGAAGATCTATTCTTCCGAGAGTTGTAAGATATTCATAGAAACAAAGCTCGTAAGACCTGACAATCTGAAGAGCTCTTGGTGAACGTAGGAATTGAAATGAACGGAATCGGCTTACGGGTGATGTAATACACATGTCCTGAACTAAACAGTTCAGTCGGGAAATCCACAGGATCTGTAGGATTTCTTGAATTTAAAAAAAACAATAATGGGTTTTGACGTCGGAATGATAGTAGCGAATAGCCTGAAGTCGTGCGAGATCTAATGTCTGGCTCTAGTTGTAATTACTATGCAGACCTATTCTTCCGAGAGTTGTAAGATATTCATAGAAACAAAGACCCGATAATCTGAAGAGCTCTTGGCGAACGTAGGACTAAACATTTCAATCGAGAAATCTACAGGATCTCTAGGATTTCTTGAATTCAAACAATGTTGGGTTTTGATTTCCGAATGAGGATAGTCTGAAGTGGTGCTAGATCCAATGTCTAGCTCTAGTTGTACCTTTTCTTCCGACAATATTCATCCAAAAAAAGTCTGAAGAACTCCTGAGAACTGTTGTCTAAAACTATGTCCAAGTCTCTGCTTGCTCAAGTCATTCCAGACAGATAAAGAGAGAGAGAGAGAGAGCTCCAAGCAGACTTCAACACATTTTACACACACCCTTATTGACACAGTTTCTGAAACGCTTCCTACATGGGTCGGCGAACCAACTGGTTTGCGAAGGCAGAAAAAGCCCCGTTCCAGATGCTTTCTGCGGGTCCCAATTCTATCCACCATCGGTGTCTCGGTGAGAGGCTCGCGCGTATTTAGAGTGATCAGTCATCGTGCAAAGCCCCCCGGTTCGCCGCGCCAAGGTTCGCAGCGCCAAAATAGGGCTACCGTGCGTCAAAACCATCACTCCTTCTTCTCCTCATGTCCTCCTGTGGATGGGCGACCAGCCGCAGCTCATCAGAGGGAGGACGAGTCGTGTGTCGGGCTGTGTCGTCCCCGTCATGTCGTTGGAATGCGTCACCCGGGCGTCGGACGCTGTCGAGCTCCATATCTTCACCGCTCTTCCTCTTATTTGCTGCTCCCTCCCCCCTCCCCTGCCAACATCACAACATCCTTCAGACAGCCGGGGGAGAAAAAAAACAGGCGTCGGAACCAACCGATCGGCCACGTTGAGATTGTTTGCCCGGTTGTGTCGCTCTCTCTCTCTCTCTCTCATCCACAATCTCCCACAGTTTTCTTGTCAGCGAAAATACGATCGCACTGCAAAACGGCTGCCGGTCTTGTTTACTCAATCCCACACCTCTTATGGTCGTCGCCAAGGGCTCCACCACCACCCGTCGAATGACGGGTTTGGTGGTGGCGGCGGCGACGACGGATACGTACGGCTATTTTTAAAACCCCCCCTTGCCTTCGCCGGCCGTGTCTTGCACGATGCGCTTGCGGCGGCTGGTCGAGTTTTTTTTTTTGCGTGCACATACCCCCCCCCCCATCCCCATAAACACATCAAAAAGGGTGGTGGAAGGTGCAGTATAGATATGTGTTAACATATTTGTATTTGATTAGATCGCGCTTTTCAGCATAAACAATGAAGCAAATAGAGGCAAATGAAACGGTCCGCGCCACATCAACCCCAAACTCTCGCTTCCTCTCTCTCTCTCCACCCTTCCCCTTCTCTCCTCCCTCTCTCTCTCTCTCTCTCTCTTTGAGCCGTGAGACATTTCAGCCAATGCGGCGCGCGGACACATAAACATTACACCGCTGTTTGTTTAATTTGTAAGCTTCGTTTCCTTCCCCTTTTCACGGGCTTCTTTTTGCGCTCTCCCTCATCGAGAGAGAGAGAGAGAGAGAGAGAGGGAGGGCGATCGAAGGAATGTGTGCCCATTCGCGGGAAAGGGCGGCATCGGTTGATTTTGCAACACTCCAAACAGCCAACAACCTGATCGCTTCTGATGCGTTTTTTTTTTTCGTTGTAGGTGACGAGAAAGAAGGCAAGCGATTGTTTTCTGAAATTGTTGTTCTGTTTGTTGTTTGTTTTTCGTTGCGTTGCAGTTGTGTGTGTGTGTGTGTGTGTTTGTGTGTTTGTGTGTGTGTGTGTGTGTGTGTGTGTGTGTGTGTGTGTGTGTGTGTGTGTGTGTGTGTGTGTGTGTGTGTGTGTGTGTGTGTGTGTGTGTGTGTGTGTGTGTGTGTGTGTGTGTGTGTGTGTGTGTGTGTGTGTGTGTGTGTGTGTGTGTGTGTGTGTGTGTGTGTGTGTGTGTGTGTGTGTGTGTGTGTGTGTGTGTGTGTGTGTGTGTGTGTGTGTGTGTGTGTACACCTGCACCCCGTGGGTTTTGTCGACTGCTGGATGTTGCGCGGTTCACACTGCACACACACTACCCACGGTCGGTGGTTAAGATGCTTTTTCACACCTCACACACACACACACACACACACACACACACACACACACATAAATGCGTTACGATCGGGACAGTTTGCCTGTGGCTGGCCCAAGCGCAACAAAGCGTTTCCATGCGTAAAGACGGGGACAAAAGGTGTGTAACACATAAATGGATATAGGTGCATCTTGTACCTTTCCGGGCCCGTCCTCTGTACACCCAACCCTTGAGGGGTACGGGGTTGCCACTTGAAAACAGTCCGGGGGTGTCCGTTTTCCACTTCGACAACAAAAGGCAAAGATCAATCGGGGCGCGCGCGCGCACGCTGCGGTGCTGCTGATCATTGACACCCATTGGGCAGGAGAGCGCTGCAGAACAACAGAGCGGGAAAGGAAACAGAACGAAACACGACCCGAAAGGGAATCCTTTTTTCACCCCCCCCCCCTACTCTCACCCTCTCGTTTTCCAAGCCTTCCAAGAGCTGGTTCAGTTCTCGGGAATCGGCAAAGCAAAATGGGATTATAGTGGGAAAAACAAGCGGGAAAAGAAAAGATTTTGTTCAAGTGCCTGGTCGGTTCTTTCACCACAACCGGCGGGGGCCCTCCACGGCTGTCCCTTTTTTTCGCTGCATGCAGCATCGCCAGGAGGATTCCCCTGCTCGGTCTAATTCGTCCTCCGGTGGTCAGCGTCCGAATCGATTTGTTCTGCGTGGGCCGTGAGAGAGAGAGATTGGGCACTGGAGTGCACGGGTGCTTCTCTATCTCTCTCTCTCTCTCTCTCTCTCTCTCTCTCTCTCTCTCTCTCTCTCTCTCTGCGCCACTATTATTACCTGTGCATGGGCTTGGACCGATAGCGTGGGACAGCGAAGGGTCGAGAGCAATAATTGACACTGGCGAATAATAGGAGTGTCCTGTTTTTCTTTCCTGAGCGACCAAGACGCGTTTAGGTAAGGGAAGGATTTGGAAGCTGTACAACACGCAGCAAAGCGATTGGAAGGGAGTTGAATAATATGACGTTTGTTGGCAGCAAGTGCATTTCTAGGGGGTATGAGGTGCTGCGGGAAAGACTAAAAATCTTGGCGGGAAAGACAAAACAATATTTTGAAGCGAAATTCACTGACCAATTCTAAATCTTACTTCGTATCTCGCATCGAGCAGTTTTTTACTGGTCAGCTTTTATAAGCTTGTTAACGGCTTCAGCAGGGATTGGTCAAGTGGTCGAATGGATAAAAGTGCTTGCACGTATATGTAAAGCACGCTGTGGGATCGATTCCCATCTCAAGCTCGGTATTAATTTGTGATCTTATACTTAAAATGTGCTTATACTTATGTGTGTGTATAAATTATCGTAGTGTAAAAAAAGGTTAAAAGTAAAGTTCCAAAAAAGAAGAAGAAGAAGACACACACACACATGTTTCTGGATGATAAACTTTCATTATGTGTGTTTCTGCAGCCTCTATTGTTGAACACATTGTTATGCGTGCTTCAGAAAAAGGTAACGCCAAAAAGTGTGTGAAAATGTTGTCCCCTCCCTCCTCTCTCCTTATCATGGCTTTAACGAACAAAGCATTCTTGCTTATGAGTATGTGTGTGTGTGTGTGTGTGTGTGTGATATAATTTAAGGTGAAAACAATAAAAGGGTCCCAGAAAAAAAGGACACAAAAGGTTATGGTTTCACAATTTTTGACCACTGGCTGCTTCTATCATCAATTTTCTCTCTCTCTCTCTCTCTCTCTCTCTCTCTCTCTCTATCTTTCTCTCTCTCTCTTCTCGAAAATGAGCAGTAAAAGGATAAACGCGTTGTTTTAGGGTTCATCCGAGCGTGCCATTATGAAATGCGAAATGGAAATTAGTGAATTTGAAATGAATTTTGGAAATTAGTTTCCCATTTTCAGCGGTGGTCTTTGGAGGGCTGACTCACGGCTGCGGCTATCACTGTCTCCCTCACCGTCTACCGGCAACGCACAATCCTTCCTCTGTTTTATGCCGCCTAGAGTTGCCGCTCGTAAGGGAGAGGGAGAGCCATCCTGAACAATAGTAGCAGACACCGGTTTGCCCAAGCATGCCGAATCGGTTACATCAAAGTGAAAGCGCGTGTGTGTGTGTATGCAAAAGAGAGAGAGAGACAGAATGTGTAAGAATCTTTCTGGGGGAAAAAAAACACGGAAAATCATCATTCCACACTAAACACCGACTCACACACATGTGCTAGACGGAGGAGTTGAACGCGACGCCAGACATGTCTCTTCCGTGCATGTGCGTGTGTGTACGCATGTACGTATTTAGTACTCCTGTTTTCATCATCCCGTGTGTCTGGTTCTGATCTGTTGTCTGGGCTGTGATTTTGTGCGGCGCAAAGAGATAGAGATATATGAGATGCAAACGATAAGAAGGAGCAGGGAGGAGTAAGAGCAAAAGCGAGAAGCAGCAGTAGAATATGATCGGGCCCGATCGGGAACCGGATTAGGCGATCAGGCAGCCGAGCCCGATCCGTGTCCCGCAATCTTTCAATCGGGTGGGGGGCACTGTGGGATGAGTGAAGTGTTGGGGATGGACAAAACTCACCACAATAACCGAAAATGAACAGAAGAATCTTCTTTTTCTTATTAGTCTTATTTCATTGCAATATTTAACCCAAAATGTCAAAATCGTACAACTGATTGGTACGATTCGAATTAGAATTTTTTTCTAATTAGAGTGATTCGAGCTAATGTGAGAGTTTTTGAGAGGTACTTTTTTATTTTGATAGACTTACAATAAAACAATAAAATAAAACCCATTCATTCTGCAGCACTGCATTCGATAGCGACTCTCAACCGGTCACATCACAGCGAAACGAATCACTCCGGGCGTCGCGTCACTCCTCGGAGTGTGAGTCATTCGGTTGGAGTGGAATGACTCAATTGAATCGAAAAGTGAGTGGGTTCAATTCACCTAATTCCCATGATTCATTTCGCCTTCAGTTTTGGCCAGTAAACATGATCAACAATACAGCGTTTTTTCAAAGTCAGTTTCGAATGTAAACTTTGTCATTCACCGCATACAAAAAATGTTGTTCCACATCGAGCTGACATTTCATTTTCATCATAATAATTTTTTTAAATCTGCAGCATGATTTTCAACACATCGCAAGCTGGAGTGAGTTTGACAGCTCTTTGGTATTCATGTAATCATGTGTTGCTACTGAAGTTTCACTTTGAAACAAACGCACCTTTTGACAGCTGTTGAAAAACATTTTGAATGCGGTGAATAACAATGTTTACATTCGAAACTTTGAAGTTGTATTACACGTTTTGCTTTGCTTTTTTTTGTATAATTTTGTCCCCTTCCTTACCCCTCAAAATACCCATCGTGCCGAGAGAGAGAGAGAGAGAGAGAGGGGGAGAGAGGGAGGGTTACCAGCGAGGAAATACCGAAAAGGATAAGCGCGTCGTCGATGATGGCGTCAGAGGAATAAGTGAGCAAAAGTTGATCAGCGCAGCTGGTCCAGGGCGTTGCGCCGGGTTGATGATGGGAGGGGGAGTGGGGAGGGGGGGGGTGTGTGTTTCGGAACACGTTGTGGTGTTCTCCATCACACACACACACGCACGTCGAACGAGTTGTTGTTATTTATGCTGCGTGCGCCCCCCCCTCCCCCTCTCCCCTCCTTCCTCCCGTACCACCGTCCCGATAAAGCCATGCTTTTGTTAATTGGGATCTTCTTCTTAGCCCGCTGGTCTACCCGCTTTGTTAGCCGTTCTTCTTCTTCTTCTTCTTCAATTGCTTGCCTCCCCATTCCGGTGTGTGTGTCATTAAACGATCGTACGTTTTGCTGCTCCTCCCGCCTCTCCCTCTGTGTGTGTGTGTGTGTGTGTGTGTGGTGGGGCTGTTCGTTCGGTTTGCAATTTTCTATGGTTAGGTTAATGACTGAAACTGGTGCGGTGGGAAGGAATGCAGCCGCGGAGAGGGGGTCTGAGTTCGTCTGAGAATGCGAAATCCGGGGGGGAAGGCCGCCTTTAGTCAGCGAGTGTAGTCCCGCGTGTGTGTGTGTGTGTGTGTGTGTGTGTGTGTGTGTGTGTGTGTGTGTGTTCGCTTTTTTTGTTGCTTTCGTCTACAAATCCTACTTTAAATTGGAAAGGAAGAAGGAGAGGAGGAGGTCTTGTGATAATCTGCTTGTGGTTTATAGTTGTTGTTTTTATGTGTGTGTGTGTGTGTGTGTGTGTGTGTGTGTGTGTGTGTGTGTGTGTGTGTGTGTGTGTGTGTGTGTGTGTGTGTGTGTGTGTGTGTGTGTGTGTGTGTGTGTGTGTGTGTGTGTGTGTGTGTGTGTGTGTGTGTGTGTGTGTGTGTGTGTGTGTGTGTGTGTGTGTGTGTGTGTGTGTGTGTGTGTGTGTGTGTGTGTGTGTGTGTGTGTGTGTGTGTGTGTGTGTGTGTGTGTGTGTGTGTGTGTGTGTGTGTTTGTGTGTTCCAAGAAAACAAAAGGGAAGGTAAGAGAAGGAGAGAGAGAGAGGCCTCCAAGCCTCAGCTAACCATTTATTTACGATGATCGTTCTGAATAATGCTTTCGGAAACGATACAAAAAAAACACTAAAAATCTCCAGACCCGGCGCAAGAAAAACGTGCGGAATCTTCAAAATTGCTAACGCATTTTTGTGAACGGTTGAGTAACGGGTTCGTCAATCCTTCCACCCTATGGTATGGGTGGCGGGTGTGATAGAGGGAACGATGAGCCGTAGAGTCCATTTGTTGTCCCTTGACGGGGGTTTTTTTTTTAATAAGGGTCCGTTTTTATTTTCTCTTTATGCCTTAACCAAAAAAAAAAAAGAACACAAAAAAGCGAAACAAAAAAAGGGCGAACAACACTTCACACTTCCCTCAAATGCTGGGGCGATCGATGATCTGGATTGTGTGTGTGTTTGTGTGATTCTGTTGTGCCCTTTGCCGGCAATTCATCATTTACTAAGGGTTCTTTGCTGCTTTAAACGTTTCTCGGTTCTAAGAAAACGGTTTCTCGGTGGACGCGCGAGACGCAAAATGTGGCTTGACTGATGTGGCGCGACGACGACGACGAGAGGGTCAAGAAAAAAAGCGGCTGATCTTCTCCAACAAGTTGTTGCACGTGTTTCGTTCCGGGGCAGAGATTGGACGCAAGAGCGAACAGGCCTGCTCAGGGGAAGCGATCAAGGGCAAGATCTTGCTCTGTGTGTGTGTTTGTTGTTCGTCTTGGGCTTTCCACGAATAATTGATCCCTGTTGCTGCTGATGCTGCTTGCCTCTTGCCTAAAACCCCCGTTCCCGTGGCGAGATAAAGAAAGCTCTCCAATAAATGGCGCGACGCGGATGAATGGGGGCTCTCTTCTCCACGGCGCGCAGAGAGAGAGATGCTGGACGGACGGACAGCGTATAGCGAAGGAGGTGAAAACGTGAAGGAAGAAAGATAAGAGTGGTTAACAAAAAATAAAAGGGGGAGAAAAATCCCAGCCGAAGGCGGGCGCGCACACAGGTTGGGTTTTCTGGGAAGAAGGTCCGCATTCTTGGGTTACATTCCTGCGTGCCCCGTTCGACGGCCTTTTTTTGTGTCTTCCTTTGGCCTTTTTGGTTTTGCGGCTGTGTCATTGTGTTTTCGAGTGGCTACGTAGAATGAGGATGGTGTGTGTGTGTGTGTGTTTGTAGGGGAGGGGGGAATGTTGTTTTATTGGTCCACACAGCGATCATCTCGTATCGGGCATGCTGAGGCTGACCCGGCAGAACAAAGCGAGAACCTGGCAAAGGATATATCTTCACTTGATAGCAGCTTCCAAGACAAGGGGTAAATAAATAAGAAGAATGCTTAAGAATGAAAAAGAGATATTGAGAGACAGAGAGACAGAGAGAGAGAGAGAGAGAGAGAGAGAAAGAGAGAAAGAGAGAGAGAGAAAGAGCGAGAGAAAGAGAGAGAGAATGAGCGAGAGAAAGAGAGAGTGATAAATGAAGAAAGAATTATAAAAAAGAAATAAAAAAGAGTGAAAGAGCAAAAGAAGAAAGATGGTTAGAGGAAGCGATAAAACATGAAAAAAGAAAAAGATAGAAAGAAAGAGATTGACAGAAAAAGATACAAATAGAAAGATAGAAAGAGATAGAAAGAAAAAAGATAGGCAGAAAAAGATAGAAATAAAAAGATAGAAAGAGATAGAAAGAAAGAGATAGAAAGAAAAAGATAGACAGAAAAAGATAGACAGAAAGAGATAGAAAGAAAAAGCTATACATAAAGAGATGGAAAGAAAGAGATAGAAAGAAAGAAAGAGAACGAGAAAAAGATGAAGAGAGCAAAAGAGAGCAAAAGAGAGCAAAAGAGAGCTAAAGAGAGCTAAAGAGAGCTAAAGAGAACTAAAGAGAACTAAAAAGAGAACAAAAGAGAACAAAAGAGAACAAAAGAGAACAAAAGAGAGTAAAAAAGAGTAAAAGAGAGCAAAAGATAACAAAAGAGAATAAAAGATAGCAAAATATAGCAAAATATAGCAAAAGAGAGCAAAAAAGAGCAAAAGAGATCAAAAGAGATCAAAAGAGATGAAAAGAGATGAAAAGAGATCAAAAGAGATCAAAAGAGATCAAAAGAGAACAAGAGAGAGTAAGAGAGAGTAAGAGAGAGGAAGAGAAATAAACGAGAGATAAAGAGAGAGCAGGAGAAAAAAAAATAGAGCATGAGAGAGAGCAAGAGAGAGAAGAGAGAGAAGAGAGAAAAGAGAGAAAAGATAGAGTAAAGAGAGAAGAGAGAGTAAAGAGAGAAGAGAAAGTAAAGAGAGAAGAGAGAGAAGAGAGAAAAGAGAGAATAGAGAGAAAGAGAGAAAAGCGAGAAAAGATAGAAAAGAGAGAGACAGAGAAAGAGAGAAAAGAGAGAGACAGAGAAATAGAGAAAGATAGAGAGATAGGGTGAAACCAACACCAAGGATCCCCAGAAAGGTGTGCGGGGAGCCGAGGGGTGGCACATGCATTTGTATAAAGAGTTTAAGCTCCCCGAAGGGACCCATCGCGGGGACACAGAAAAACAAATCATTTGCATTTTATACGACAGCAAAAGAGGATCATCTCGTAAATAATGCTGCTTGGGGAAGGAGGAAGGTTTATGCTTGCTAATTAGGTTCCAGAAAAAATGTAATTAACTCGGTTGACTGTGTGGAAATAATTGTGTAACAACAAAACAAGCTTTTTTATTTGTTATTGTGCAGCTTCCAATTAGTATTTCATTTGTGCTAACGCTCTAAGAGACGCCTTTATGCCTTCGACTACTGACTGCGTCCTACTAACCTAGACTGATAGAAAAAAGCATGTTTAACATATGTAGGTCCTTCTAATTAATAACATTTTTCACCTGTCAAGCCCCAACGTGCAAACGTGCACACTACTGTGCTTGATTTATTTGATTAAATGTTCCATCACCACGGGCATTGCATTGTGTATGTGCAATGGTTTTCCATCTCTCTAAACACAAATTGACACACGCGCTGATGGTTGTGCTAATGCTGATGAAAAACCAAAAAAAAATTCTCTTCGCGCAGAAAAATCAACGCGACACCGAGAAACACAATGCTTTCGCCCCCGGGCAAAACCAATCAAATTAGCCGCAGTGTCCCGGTAGTTTTGTCCCGCCCGACGACGACGACGGACGGTATTGCCCGGCGGGCAACGATGCTAAACAAAAACAAACCGAACAGGGCTAACGAAGTTTAGCTGCGCTTGCTTGCATCGCTGGAGGGAGAAGGTAACCCGGCAACCGTCCGGACGGGCGAACCTTTGTCCGATGCTTGGATGTGCAACGGTTCTCGGCTTTGCCCCATTGTCGGTCTGCAAAAAAAGGCATCTCCAATAAACGATTGGAAAATAACTACGCGGAAAACTCACCTAATCAAAGCGGGAAAAGAGAGAGAGAGCGAGAGAGTACGCCATTAGAAATTGTGCAAATAAAAATGCACCCGGGGAAAACTGCTCATTAAATGCATGTTGTGTTTGTTTTGTTGCGATTTTGTTATGATGAACGAGCAAAGAGAGGAAGACTAAACAAACACAAAAGGGGGGCAGCAACACAACGAAAAAAAAAAAAAACATACCAGGACGCATGGTCTTTTGCATGTGTTGTTGAGGCCACGGCAGGCACCACCCAAACCAAACCCCCCCTCCCCCCATGGCCAAAAGGATAATGATGTTGCTCGTTAGCATTGCGCGCGTTGGTGCCAAGCGGAGGCAATATGCAACACATTTATTTTCTAGCTTCCGGTTGCTTCCGGTTTGTTGCTGTTGTTCGCCTCCAACGCGCCAGAGATGCATCGAGAATGCCGATCAGAGGTGGAGGATTTCGCGGAAAGCGTAAGGGAAAGTTTCTAATCATTAGAGAAAGATCGAGAGAGCGCGGTCGGTCAATTTGCGCAGTTTGAAAATAATAATGTGTGTCCTTTTTTGTGCTATTTTTAATTAGACACATGTGAACGTCATTTCATTATTTTCGATGTTTTTTTTCCAGAACAAGTGAGTTCTTCTCTAATCAAAATGTGAATTTTCAGCAAAAAAGAAAACCAAATTGTGAGTGATTTTGTAATGTCAAGTGAATAGAGCGTTTAAAAGCAATTGACTACTCGATTACTGTTAAAAAATTGGAGTTTACACTTCAATTGCTTTTGTTCAACTATGAATCCAGCGTGGACTACGTATGACTCTGACTCCGGACGACTTCGACTCTGGATGAATCCGACTCTGGATGACTCCGACTTCGAACCTCGACTCTGGATGTCTTTGACTTCGACTCTATCCTCGGATGACTTCGACGACTCCGGATGACTCCGGATGACCCTGGGATAACTCTGGGTGATTTCGGAAAACTCCGACTTTGATTCTGGATGACTTCGACACGGGATAACTTTGACACTGGATGACTTCGATTCCGGACGACTCCAGGCGATTCCGGATAACTCCTACTGCGGATGACTCCGACCCCGACTACTGACCGACTTCGACATCGAATGACTCCGACCTTGACTAGAGAAGACTTCAACTCCGGTTGACTCCGACTTCGACACTGAATGACTTCGACTCTGGATGACTTCGATTCCGGATGACTCCGACTCTGGATGACTCCGACTGCGGATTACTTCCACTTCGACTCTGCATGACTACGACTCCGGATGACTCCGACTCCGGATGACTCCGGACGACTCCGGAAGACTTCGACTTTGACTCCGGAAGACTTTGACTCCGGATGATTCCGACTCTGGATGACTCCGACTGCGACTCCGTATGACTCCTACCTCGACTCTGAGTGACTTCGACTCCGACTCCGGATGACTTCGGGCGATTTCGGATGACTCCTACCCCGATCTTGACTCTGGATAACTCCGACTCCGGATGACTTCGACTCTAGATGACTCCGACTCTGGATAACTTCGATTCCGCATGACTCCGTCTCTGGATGACTCTGACTCCGAATTACTCCGACTTCGACTCTGCATAACTACGATTCCGGACGACTCCGACTCCGGACGACTCCGGACGACTCCGGACGACTCCGGATGACTCCTACTCTGACTCCGAATGATTCAGATCTTGACTCTGGATAACTCCGACTCCGGATGACTTCGACGACTCCGACTCCGGATGACTCCGGACGACTTAGGAAGACTCTGGGCGATTCCCGACGACTCCGACTTCGAATGACTCCGACTTTGACTCCGGAAAACATTGGCTCTGGATGATTCCGACTCTGAATGACTCCGACTGCAACTCGGAATGACTCCTACTTCGACTCTGAGTGACTTCGATACCGACTCCGGACGACTTGGGGCGATTCCGGATGACTCCTACTCTGACTACGAATGAATCCGATCTTGACTCTGGATAACTCCGACTCCGGGTGACTTCGATTTTAAATGCCTCCGACTCTGGATAACTCCGTCTCTGATTGCGAATGACTCCGGATTCGACTCTGAATGTCTTCGAACTCCGATTTCGACTCTGGACTCTGGACTCCGGATGATTCCGACTCAGGATGACTCCGGACGATTTCGGACGACTCGGGACGACGATTCCGGACGACTTCGGACGATATCGGACGATGCCGGACGATGCTGGTTGGACCTTATTTTGGCCAACTTTACTCATCACTAGTCCAAATAGAATAGCAGAACTCTGTGGCATTGGGCCCATCAATTATGGTACATTTTTGGTAAAAAAAAATGGTTCAGATATTAAGATCACGTCAGCCGAATACAGTTGACATAAGCGGTAAAAAATGTGAAATCATCCTTATAGTCGCCTACTAGTCTTATATGTTTTTGGAACATAGCGAGCACAGTATTACAGACGAGCAATTATATGGTTTCGAAGAACTGCTAGTTGGCTAAATTAAATACAGCAACACAGCACCGAACGCGATCGTACTTGTTTCAGTCAGTATCTGTCTTCTTGTCCCAAACGCAATCAGTTCAGATTGTTTTGGCTTAACTTTTTTGTTGTAGTTGTTTATTTTCGCTACCGTTTGCTCATAGAGAGAGAGAGAGAGCGAGAGTTTTCTTCTCCTTCCCCGTTAGGTGCCTGTTACCTGTTGTGTTTTGGTTCTCGAATTTCACAAGCAACGAACAGCTTAATCGGGATGGAAATTTTTCATCGGCCCTCTAGGTGTGTGTTTGATTGTATGGGAGATTTGTTTAGACTTCTATCCGTACCCCACAAAACTGAAGAAGATTCTCCCCACAGTTCATGCTTTGTAAACACACACATACAAACATGCTTCTGTTACTGTTCGTCCGGTGTGAGTATTCCGAATGGTGGATCCCTGACTCATACACCAATGTGTGGGTCGGGAGGTGAATGGTTGGGCCATGCTGTATCGTTACGAGGGAAAAAAACAGCGTGCCTCTTGTTTACGCAAAAGACTCCGCCTTGCAATGTTTCCGATTTTAGAGTTACCCCTCCATGTAGGAAGAAAGAGGAGGAGGCTGGATATTTGATTAGTTCAGCTCAATTCATATTGAACAATGATTGTTTGGGTTTGTCTGCTAATTGCAAGTTTGATGTCACTCTGATCAAGTTAATGTTCTGTTGCGCTATTGTAAAATCAAGTCTTTTATTTTATGATCATAAAATTTCAATGAATTAAAAACTTGTAGGACACAAAAACAACACAGTTATATATTATACACGATCCCCTTTTACCCAAGCAACTGGTTCTGTTAATCTTGTTGATGAATCATTAAAACCACGACGATGAGTGCGCGGCCCCACACTCTGTCCCCAAACTGTTGATTCGGGATGGGAATTGATTGCGCGCCCGCCCAAGAGAAGCGCATACAGAAGAAGCAGCGCTTCTGTACATTCAACCACCGGACAGAGCTCGAGCTGCTGACGTTTTTTGATCAAGTGCTTCTGCTCTCTCAGTGTGTGTACTGTTTTAAGCCTCCTATGCCTGTCTCAGCAAATCAGTTGCTTTCCAAGACTTCAACTTTAGCCCTCACAGTGGAAAAAAAAGAACCATAAAGCGATTTCTGGGAAGGATAATCAAAACAAAACAATAAAATTTCAAGCAACATTTCCTATCACAATGCTTATGATGGACACACTCACACATACATACATGCTCTTGTAAATGATGGCCCATCGGTGAAGATCGCCATGGCAAGCAGGTCATTGAAGCGCCGGCACTTCACGAAACACACACACACACACACACACACACCGGGGCAAGAGCGCACTGTGCTATAAAAAAAATAGGCATGAGACATTCTGGAGTCTGTTGTTAGGCTGCAAAACCGAACCGAAACAAGGCGGCAACGATGCTAACCACCGTGAGCCATGCTCGGAGGCTCTAAGCTATCCTTTCCCATAGATGGATCATAAAAAAAACGAACAACGAGACCTGGTGGCACCTTAGTTTGCTGCCATAAAGCAGGTTCTGCCAGCGGCCAGCACCGTAAGATCATTTATGACCCCGGGGCCTTTTTTTTTATTGGCAGTGCTTGTGTCAGTGACTGACCTGCGAGGCCACTGGTGTGCGCCAAGGGCACAGCATCACCGCTCCTTTGGTCTTGGTGCCTCGTAGGGTGTGTTCCCGTACGATCATCGAGGCCCGGTTCTGCCCGGATACCTGCCCAGTAGTGGGATACCTGCATGGACACCCCCCGCGTCGTTACACTGCTCCGCTCCGGGGCCGATCCGTCCGTTGTTGCCAGCTCTTCAGTGTTTTATGGCAGGGGGTAGTGTGCCGTTCATCTTCTTCCGCGTGAAGGTGGTTGGACGCCCTTCGAGATTGGGCGAACGGTGGAACGGCTCCTCGTTTGGGCCATCACACTCTGGGCTCCGGGCATACCCGGGACTCGAGTTTGCAATTCACCGGGACTTTCGTTCCGCCGAGAATTGGTTTTCACCCGGCGGGCCTCCGTGTTCGAATGTTCGAAGTGTTGTTCGCTCGGTCTCCGCACCAGAGGTGTTGTTTGCTTCATTGCAGTTTTGCTCCCGGCGGCAGCTTACACTATTGTTGGGCAGAAGGGCAGAAGGGTTGACAGTCTTCTCCTTCTCCCCTCAATCTGCCGGGGTGAAGGTTTGCTTTTTATTATGTTCTGGAAAGCTTTATATTCATGTTATGCAAAGCCTTGCAAACTAAGCTCCTCAGAATGCAAATGGGCAAGAAAGGGGGAGAGAGGAGAGGGTCCTGAGGTTTGGTACATTTGTTACGTTTTTTGACCTCCGACAACACACTTTTTGCTTCAGTTAAGCTTCCCTTGCCGGGCGTCAATTTTACTGACGCTGCAGTTTTTATTATTTTATTTTTGCGCAAAACCCGCCATAAATGGCCGCCAACGAACATGAGCACACAGCAACGTGTCTACAGGAGCGCATACCAGTTGCCTGAACCGATCTCCGGGTGGTGTCGGGTGCAGGGGTTATGTTTTAATTTATTTCCCACCTACAGGGGCAGGTGTGTGAGGGCTTGTAGAGCGGAATGCACACGATATGCACTTTCGGCTGGACGCGGGTCTTCCAAGTAGCGGGTCCTTCTGTTTTGCCAACCGCAAGTGATTTTTTGTTGTTTTGTTGGCTTGTGTCGATTACGAGAAAGTGCAGGAGGAATCAAATACGTTATCAAAGCTTTGCAGCAACTTCAAAGGTTCCCTTTTGAAGTTCATTACCTCGACTAGAAAGCGGCGGTTGAATAGCAAAGTAGTCAAACGATCCGAGTCTAAGGTATCTGTAGCATCCAAATGCAAAATCAAGGCATTTGTCTATGACATTTGTCCAAATTCAAAACATAGAAATTCAAAATCAAATCTCCTTTTTGCTGGACGAATCAAATCTACTTTTGAATCGGATTTGACTAGCATCGAGTTGAAAATGAGTTCAAAACATTTTTGGAGCTTTCGGCGATATCTTCACTATCTGAAAATTTTGGCCAGACATTGAATCCAGTGCTGCAAAATGTCACTGCCAATGTCATAAAAAAAATCTGACTGAAACAAAATCCATATCAGCGTCACGTACTCAATTGCGATAATCAGAGGTGATACTCAAAACGGTCCCGTGGTATGGTCGTCAACTCGAACGACTCAATAACATGCCCGTCATGGGTTCATGGGTTCAATCCTAGAATGGAACGCGTCCCCCCGTAGCAAGGATTTGACTACCCGGCTACGTGGTAATGAATTAAGTCTCGAAAGCCTGTATAGGTCGGCCGGCATGTCCCGCGTAGATCGTTAAGCCAAATAGAAGAAGAAGAAGACTCAAAACGGTCGGTGTGTTCAATGCATACTTCGTGACATTTTTGAGACCAACGCTTGGTCAGTCACTATGTCATGACTTTTTTTTTACCGTGATCAGTTTTGCAAAATGTCACTGACATAGTCATGCCAAACTCCAGCTGAAACAAAATCATGTCAGCGTTACGAGCTCTACTGTGATGATCAGAGGTGATACTCAAACAGTTGGTGCGACCATCACATGCTTGGTGACATTTTGTGCCACCAACTCTTGGTCAGTCACTTGCTCATGACATTTTATGTAGGTGATCATCACGATAGTCATGGGAGATACGTGCGTGCGAGTGGTGCCATGAAACAAATTGAGCATGTTTTCTCGCTCTGTTTGCCTCGACAGACAATCAAAGCAGACAGAGCGAGAAAGAATGCTCATTTTGTTGCTTGGGATCACCACGTCAAGTATATTCAAAGAAGGTCGTGATTATCGACGACTGAAAATGTCGTGACCAAGTGAGTGACCAAGAGTTGGGTGGTAAACAAAATGTCACCAAGCATGTGATTGGTCCACTAACTGTTTGAGTCTCATCTCTGATCATTACAGTTGTTTACGTGAGCTGATTTGAGCTTCGTTTCAGTCATGAGTGCTGGTGACTGAAACCAGTGACATTTGGCAGCACTGTTCACAGCCAGAAAAAGTAATGATAATGCTAATGCCGGCATTAAGTTCAGCTTGTCAGTTCAGAGTTTCGCGTTTGATTCAAGCACTCGCATGTCGTTTTCGGCATGTCATGACGCACTTTCATTGAGTATCAGCAATGAGCATCAAGCTACCACGGATATATTCATTGTTTTCGTTGGTGAAAATCTCATGATGCTCATGACATTTTGCAGCACTGATTGAATCCGAATGATGCTCAGATGCATCAGACGTTCGATTAGGATCTTCCAAAAAAGCGAGATATACAAACAATGTAGATATAACACGACCAATGTATATGCCTGGTACACCTCATTACGCAATCAATGGTTAGAATTTCCAGTTTTGAAGACTTTAGTCCGTTTTCAAGTTATTCGTTGTAAGGGAATAGCGCCTAAGATCTCGTGATGTGCAAAATGTAGATCCTTGGCAACTATCATCAAGGACCGTTAGGTGGAGCTCATCAAAGACTCTTTGGCGAAGCGTTTGGATGAAGCGATGTTTTTAATGCCATCGTAATTCCAAAAGTTTAGAAGATATCACAGAGTTCGTCTTCCAAAAATCCACATCACACTTCTACCAGTAGACACTTCCAGCCAAGGTGTGTTGATAAGTTGGCCGGTGATGTTTTATTTTCCACCCGAACCCGAAGGGACAAGAATGTGAGTGAAAGTAGAGTTACTCGTCCGCCGCATCCCCCCCCCCCACTCTCCCCACAAACTCTGTGTGGCCGCCTGTATCTGTGTTTTCTCGTGCACGGTGGTGACCTTGAATGGTGTACACACCAACTCACGCGTGGCAGTAGAAGCAGCACTCTCGGCTTTTCATGCAAGAAGAATTCTGTGTTGGTTTTTTCGTCCCCAACAACTTTTGGGAAATTGGTTGTGCGTGTGTGCGTGTGTTCAGAGTTTATTTTTCGACTCCAGCATCTGCATCGGTTAGTCTCTGTCAGGACGAAAAGTATCAATGCCAGAGCCTAAATTCAATGTCAAGACATTCGAGCAAGCCAGAGCGAGATAGAGAGTTTGTGCGTGTGTGTGTGTGTGTGTCTAGGGTACATGAGTGTGGTCGCCTAGAAACGTTACAAGATTTCAAAGAAAATGCGCGTCCCCTTCATCCCAACACTGGTAAATAATCAAACCGATTCTTAATTAGGCAGCGGAGCCGGCAGAGGGCTCCCAAAAATCGTATCCAATTAATTAGGCAGCGGGCGAAACATTTTGAAATCTCGTCCTCCCCCCAACCCCCTCCCTCGCCATGTTTAAAACCCGTTCGTCAAATAATCAGCTGGTCCTCCGGTGTATGTGTGTGTTGGCGCGCGTGCGAGGAGGAAGTGCGGCAGGTTAGTTAGTGTGGTGTAAAGCTGTGCGTTCTAAGGTTGCGGTATCACGCAAACGTGGAAGAAGGAACAGGTTGTTTTCGTTCGTTATCGCACCTTTCCGAGATACGAACGTGTGTGTTTGTGTGTATTTGATGAGCGCTTCCACCTGATAGATGCTTGAGCTCTACGAATTCTGCTATCGGTGAGTCCCGTTCGTCCACTATGGATGAAGCTTTGGCCATTAAACGGAGGAGTAATAGATAAAGCTTGACGGCACTTACGGTTGATGTGATCGGGGGTCTGGTCACGTTTTCGACACATCAAGAAAAGAGCAAAACAAAGGTAAGGCGTGAGCTTTAAACGAAGAGATATACGCCTGTCTAATTGCATTCCTTCAGTTGTGGCGTTCAAAGGAATGCACTGAAAAGTTCTTGCACAAATTTACTTTTGCGCTTGAATTATGTGCGAACGCTTTTGTTGGTCACACGTTGGTAGTTCGGAGGTGGCGCATTGCTAGTTTGAAATGCTTCTACGTCAAGATTTTCAAGGCCATATTTTTTTGCTTCTGGAACAAACATAACCGTGTCTTCTCCAAAACTTAGAGCCTTCTCACTGGACTCATATCCTAGAACATAGCAATCTATTAACAGATCCAACGGTTTTTAGAACATCGCGAGTACTGATGATACATTCGATATTTATGCATCTAGCGATCATTCATTATACGACCCGTTAAGACTCTAACAAATATACAGTCATCCAAAGCTATAAAGGCCGCCACCTTAGGTCCTAATACTTAAATGTACGTTGTGTGTCGAAGATCCCGAGTCTCGGAATGCTTGTGGTTATGTAGGCCTGCCAACAGACATGGAAAGTAAATGCGTGATTTGTTGAGTGATCCAAACTCCAGAAAATTTGGATCCAAGATATATTCTCCACTGGAAGAATGTCCAAGCAAACATTGCGTTAAGGTGCGATATCATACTCCTAGTTTGAAAACATAAAGCCTGCCAATAGATCAGGAAAGTCGGTGCGTGATTTGTTTAGTGATCCGAACTCCAGGAAATTCGGATCCAATACATTTTCCACTGGAAGATTGGCTAACCAAACATTTCGTTTCCAAGGTGCGATATCATCTTCCTAGTTTGAAAACTTTCAGAGAGAATAGCAGATACATTCCAAAACTTGTGTATCGCGGAGCATCAGTAGGATATAGTTCAAGGCCCCAGAAAGGTAGAATCCTCTACTGTGCAGTGTTGCTGTAGAGTCCCCAAGCGCTTGGAAATAGTCTGAATTTCTCAGGCTCTAGTCATTCTAGCAATGAGGTTTAGCTTTGTTGACAGTGGAGATGTTTACAGGATTGTTCTTCAGCATTCGATTCAAATTCGATTCGGCTACTACAACATGAAAATCTTTTTAGAGCATAGACGCAAGAGTACAACGTTATTGTAGGCACTTCATAAAGACACTCCAATATTGATTCCAAGTGTGTCAGAATCATGCGTGTATCCCACAATTTTTTTTTGGCTATTTGCAACACTCTCTTACGATGTGGAACATTATTTCAAAAACAGCAAACCTGCATGACATCTTCGTTCCCATAGTTCGAGGGAGTGCTCCGAACGGCACTCACCAAGGATATAAGACCAAGGATCTCTCATGCCTACACTTGTTTGCATGTGTGTGTCAAGCACGCACCGAGCCCCACATCTCCATCCTGTCCTGCCTCGAGGAGCTTTGTGTTCCTCGTCTGCAGCCTGTTGACTTCGGTTCGGGTTGGCCATGTCCTTTCGGAACCCCTCCCCCGCCGGTTGTTTTTTTGTTGTTGTTGTAGGCTGTTTGGTGTTGGTGTATGCAGCAGCAGCCAGAGCCTGCCGCCGAGGATCGATACAGCTGAGATTATATTTAGCCTCGGTGAACCAGGGGACCACACCGGACCCGCTCGCGCTCTCTCTCTCTCTCTCTCTCTCTCTCTCTCTCTCTCTCTCTATCTATCTCTCCTTCTCGCTCTCCATAGAGTCCATGTGTATCTATCCGCCCGGCTAATTCAGGGTCCGACTTTCAGTGGCATATCCCCTCACGTATTCGACCAGCGCGCGCGGTCTAGTTCTTATTGGATTTTTGGAGCGGCATGGAAAATGAATCTTCTTGAAAAACCAGTACGAGCAAAATGGTCACAATTTTCCCGTAGAATGTTGTGTGTCTGTGTGTGTGTGAATGTGTGTGGGGATGCTCTTGAATGTGGTGGCGCGTTGTGTTCTCGCGTTGGAGGCTTTTCAGTAGAGGCGTGTACCGAACTTCAAATTTGTTTGTTTCGTTTTTTAGACTTTTTTGTTTAGGTACAATGGGGTTGTGTTTGGTTGCTTTAGTAAGAAGTGAAGGAATCTAAAGCATACGAAACATACACATACATACATATATAAACACATGAACGGTGTAGTAGGCGCTTTGAGCGTTGAGCGCCCGGCTCCGGCAATCCTCCGGCAAGGACATTTGTATCGGAAGTTGTAGTAGCAGCCAGGACACTTCCTGGAGAGGGTTGGTGGGTGCATCATACAGTGTTTGTTTGTGTGTATGTGACCATCCGTATCGGGTTTTTTTTTTTCTATTTTCTATTGAGGAAACGAATCGCGGGGTCCGAACGAATCCATCTGAGAGCGAACACTCGCGTTTTACCACCCTGTGTGGGTGGGTGGGCGATTTGTAAGCGGTAGCGAAAGCGCCTCGCTAGAGAGAGAGAGAGAAAGAGTGAGCGAGTGAGAGCGAGAGAGAAAGAAGAGAGCGAGATGGAGAGAGAATGAGTGATCCTTTATAATGGATCGCACCGGCATTGCCGGCGATTATTTGCCGTCCGAGCGCCATCCAATCGAGACACTGCCGGCGACGACCGCCCCCCATCCTGCCCCACCACCAGCAGGCCTCCGGGTTGTCCTTGCCAAACCCACCAACAAGGCGGCTCGAAACCGGCAATTCAATTTCAGACTCTGGGAGGCAGCGCTGGTGGACAAGTGATGTAAGAAGCGACGAAATAAGTTCTTTTTCTTTGGTTTTTAAACAAGTGAGCCTGCAAGAACCGCAAACCGTTGATCAATTCAAGTGACGTGCGTGTGCGTGTGTGTGGGTGTTAATTTGAAACGAAAGTGAAAATCTTGTGCACAACTGTCTCCTTCCTGAGGCGAGGCTGAGTTTTTTTTAACGAACAATCAACCCTCACAATTCCTACGATAAAACACGCCTTGCTTTGGGCCGGGGCTTGGGCGTAAATGGGAAAGCCAAAGGCCAAAGCCACAAGATTCTTCTCAAAGCGGTCTGCTGCGACTGTGCGTGTGTGTGTGTGTGCATTTCCTTGTGAGCCTAAAATTAGACGGCCAAAGTAGCTCGTGGCGGCGCGCCTCGTGCGTCTGGTGAGTTTGGAGTTTTGTAGGAATTTTGGAGAAGAAGCCCGCATTTTACTGTTTTCTTAATTAAATTTGTAAAAAAAAAAATACCCCGTGCTAATTGGTTTGTTTGGTGCGATCGGGTGACGTTCTCTATTGTGTCGTCTTTCCCACTGCAACACCACCACCACCACCACCACTGGTTAAAATTGTACTGCAAGCATGATAAGGATCAGGCACTGGAGAAAGGCGCCGTGATCGGAATATTTCGTCTGTTCGCTACCGTTGTTTTCAATTGCTTTCAAATTAGACGGCGATCGATTAGCGATTGGCCATTTAGACCTAGAGAGAGAGAGAAAGAGAGTGGTGCTGGTAATTAAAGGGAGCCGCTTTAAAAGGCAGCGACGAGAGATGTACGTGTGCTGTTAAGGGGCAGCGTACACACCTGTTGCCTTGCACCAAAAAAAAAAAAAAAATCCTGGACGTACGCGACGAACCTGCCGGGGAGGGTGTCGAACCGGATCAGATTTGTTGGAGATGATGCTCTTGGCGATTAGTGGCATCTGCTGCTGAAAGCATCTCCTAAATGGTTGAAGTTGCAGATGGAAGATTTTAGGCTTCAACTTTCTCTGAAGAATTCTTCACAAATTCAGGATTTTTCTCTCATTATCCAAATATTATTCGGTTCGGTTTGTTTCTGTTTTCTGTCTTTCTCTCAAGCTCAAACCTCCTCTCCTCAATACACACTCCACGCTCGGAAAGGGAGGACATTTAGATATGCCGCCTTGTGGGATTTTTTTTTTGTTGGAGAATGTCTTCGGGAGGCAATTGATCTAACACAGTTGCGTTGAAAGTGTTTGGCTTTTTTTTCGGCGCCAGACACACACACACACACACACGCACTGATACCAAGTTCAAGACTACTCCCACTGCTCTCTGCTCGAATCGAATATTGATCATAGAATAGGCAAAAAACCAACAAAAAGAGAAAAAAAAACCCTTCCCAAAGCAAAGAAAAACTTCCAAAAAAACGCTTTTTTCTTGTGTTGTTCAGCCACTCAAAATAATCCTTCTCGACATTGCGTTTTTTTTTATTGTGTGTGCGCCTTCTTCTTCCTCCTCTGCTTTGTGGCTGCTCAACCATCCACAGCTTTGCCACCGGCGGGGAGCTTATTTTTGGACGAGCTTGTTGTTCGGCCCGCGCGGCGACCGGGAGCGCTTCGGTGAGTGGCCCCTTTTTGGCGAATGAGTTCCATCGCCTGTGTGCGTGTTCGGGTGTCCTTTTGGGGCGTGCGAGAGAGGACCTGTTGCTTCAGCTTGTTTACTATCGCGTGCGCGTTCGTCGTCGCCATCCATCCCTCCCCTCCACCCGTCGTCCTTTTTGGAATGTGTGTCGGGCGATAAGTGGGTTTTGGTTAAGCAAAAGATTGACTCTCTGTGTTTGTATGTGAGTGGAAAGAGCTAGACACTGTGTGGGTGTTTCTTGCCTGTGTGTGTGTGTATGTCTTAGCGTGTTTGCCGGTTTTTTTTTTGTAGCAATAGCAGCAGCAACAACATCCTTTCGCCCGTCCGGTTGGTTGTGTTGTACTGTGCTTCTTGAAGGAAATTATAATCCCTCCTCCATCGGTCTAAATTAAGCTTTGGAACAGAGGGGGGGAGGAGGGGGGTGGGAGGTGAACGTACAGGGTTTTCTAGGGGTGCTCATAGTTGTGCGACACTTCCCTGACACTTTCACCCATTTTGGACAGGCTCCTTAGAAATTCTTATTAGATTTGTCCAGCAAGGATGCTATAGAGTCCAATTCTCAATAGGTTAGGTACATTTCAAGTAGGAAAGAGTCAATTAGGTGTCCCACAGCTGTGAGAGCACCTGGAAAACCCTGTATAGGGAATTTAAATAAATTATTCATTACAAAAACAAAATTCTTCCCAAAAAAAAAAACAACACTAATATTCTTGTTATATTCTCTCTCTCTCTCTCTCTTTTTCTTATTTGTAGATCAAACTTACTATACCTCGCCCCATTCTTCGTTGCGTCCTTGCGGTGTAATGCGAGCCGGCCTACCGCCCCCTCCCCCGGTGGTGGACGAGCGGTGGCAAAAATGGTCCCTCCAGTAGCGAGCAGCAGCAGCAGCCGGTCGCCACGGACGTTTGACGCAGCTCGTAGCACACCCCGGGTCCGGGCCGGCAGCAGCAGTGTGGGCGGCGATGTGGGCCGATGCCCAGAACGATTCGCTGTGTGAGGCAGGCGGAAAGGTGAAGCAAAGGCAAAGAGGAAAGAGTGTGTGTATGTGAAAGTGAACGTTACAAAATTACAAAAGAAACGACAAAAGCTACTATCAAAAAATAGTTTTGCGAAGAGAACATTTCGTTGCAGCAGCAGGGTGAAGACGACCGAGTAGGTGGGGTTTTTTGTTCCCCCATCACCCACAATCAACCAAACGTTTGAAGAAGAAGAAGAAGAAGAAGGAAATAAATAAAAACGCCAACAAAAAGCCATCTCCAACTCAAACTGCCGAGTTGTGCCGTGGAGAGGGGACATCATGCTGTCGGCGGTGGAAAACCTGGGCCCGTCCGGGCCGGGCCGTGTCCCACCGTACCCGCGGCACCATCCGCACCACCACCAGCTGCCGCACCCGGGGCAGCAGCATCTGCCGTACCATCCGCTGCACTCGCTGCTGTCGCCGACCTCGCTCGGCCAGCTGCATCTGCCGCCGCTGTTGAGCGCCCAGACGCCGCTGCAGCCGCCGCCCCATCCCATGTCCTCGGTGGGTGGCGAGTTTGTGCGGCCCTACCCCAAGCAACGGTAATACCATAATGAATCTCTCTGTCACTCACACTCACACACACACACACACACATACAGCAAAAATGCGGATCTTTTTGCTAATTTTCTTTTTACTTATTTTTGTAGGTACGACGACAACCGTGGCTTCAGCATACCGTCCGCGCTGACGGCCGAGCGGCGGCTCAAGTACGGCGATCCGCCACCGCCAGCACCGGCCGTGCCGAGTTCGTCCAGCGCCCCCGCCCACACCCAAACTGGCCCGATCAATCTGGCGGTGAGTAGTGGTGGTGGCGGTGGCACCAGCAACACCAGCGGAAGTAGCGGAGGTAGCGGCAGTGGCGGAAGCGTAGACGAATTTGTCGGTGGTGGCGGGGGCTTCCCCCCCTACCTGCCGCACTATCAGCCGTCCAATCCGCAGGAAGCGGGCAATGGTTCCCGGTTTTCGCCCGGCGCAAATGCTCCACCGGCCGTCGCTTCCTACCAGCAGAAATATCAACAGGAACAGCAACAGCAACAAAAATACCAACAGGAACAACAACAACAACAACAGCAGCAGCAGCAGCAGCAGCAGCAGCAGCACCAAATGCTTCAATTTCTCGGCGCTCAGCAACAACAACAGCAGCAGCAGCAACAGCAACAACAACAGCAGCAACAACAGCAACAGCAAGCGAACGGAAACCGGATGCTCTGCTTTCCCGGCATGCCGTCACTAGACGTGTTCGTCGGCTATCCGGGTCTCAACTACGAGATGTATCCGTACAGGTACGCTGGTATTGTGTTTGCATGTGTGGAATTGAAATTATTAATTTGCAGCCTTTAGGAAGCTACGTCCCCGAACACTAACTGATGGAGCATGCCTTTAAATTAAGAAACAAAGGAAATCGTTTATAGAAAAATGGCTAAATACAATTCGTTTGATCGTGGGTCATACACGTACGAGCAGTGCTGCAAAATGTCATGATCATCACGAGATTTTTACCTACGAAAACAATGAATATATCCGTGGTAGTTTGAGGTTCACTGCTGATACTCAATGAAAGTGCGTCATGACATGCCAAATGCGACGTGCGGGTGCTTGAGTCAAACCCGATACTTCGACTGACAAGCTGAACTTAATGCCGGGGCAAGCATAATCATGACTTTTTCCGGCTATGAACAGTGTCACCAACAGTCATGGCTGAAACGAAGCTCAAATCAGCTGACGTACACAACTGAGATGATCAGAGGTGACACTCAAACAGTTGAGGATCAATCACAAGCTTGGTGACATTTTGTTTAGCACCCAACTCTTGGTCACTCACTTGGTCACGACATTTTCAGTCGGTGATAATCACGACCTTCTTTGAATATACTTGACGTGTGATTCCAAGCAACAAAATGGAATTTTTTTCTCACTCTGTCTGCTTTAATTGCTCATATTGTTTCATGGAATCACTCGCACGCACGTATTTCCCATGACTATCGTGATAATCGCCTACATAAAATGTCATGAGCAAATGACTGGCTAAGAGTTGGTTGCACACAATGTCACCAAGCATGTGATGGTCGCACCAACTGTTTGAGTATCACCTCTGATCATCACAGTAGAGCTCGTAACGCTGACATGATTTTGTTTCAGCCGGAATTTGTCACGACTATGTTAGTGACATTTTGCAAAACTGATCACGGTAAAAAAAAGTCATGACATAGTGACTGATCAAGCGACGGTCGCAAAAATGTCATGAAGCATGTATTGATCACACATTAATCATTTTGAGTATCACCTCTGATTATCACAATTGAGTACGTGACGCTAATATGGATTTTGTTTCGTTCAGATTTTTTAATGACATTGAAACTGGCATTTTGCAACACTGCTTACTAGGAACTTTCCAATGGAATATAATGGAATAATTTAATCGTACAGCGCTCCGCAAACTTTTGAGGTGTAGGCGCCAAATTATGTAAATGCTGGAGAGCCGCGCGGGCCAGTTAATTTTGCTCCTTAGTTATCGACATTATCAACAATTTGAACGCAATTGGTTTACATGGTTTTCCGAACCAATTTCCAATGTCCACAACATTTTTCATTGCTTGGGAGCTGTCTTTCACCTGCTGTCTAATGCTGTAGTTGCATCACAATGCAGGGTTTTCCAAAAGGCAATAGAAAAATCCAATATGTTAGACGAATTATTTAACAGCCATAAAAAAACATGATAAAATAACGGCTGGATATGTGTTAGACTTAAGTGCAACGACTTGACATTGTTTTCTAATTCTTTTTCGCCATTTTTTCATTCTGTTCTCATTCCAGCCGCGTTCATGGACGGTCCAACTATTTACCAAACCAGCGACCGCTGGAACCGCGCTACACGTCCGCCGGTACCGCTGCCTCCTTTCTGCCACCACCCCGTCCACCGGCTCCGTCGGCGGATGCTGCGAGTACTGCGCCGGCCGCCGGAAGCCGCCTACCGAAACCGGCCGCCGCACCGATCGGCATCAAACCGAACCGATGGCTGATGCCATCGACGGCACCGTCGCCACCGGCCGCACCGGCCACCATCAGCTCGTCGCAGCATGCCGCCGCCGCAGCAGCAGCAGCAGCAAGTGCCGCACCGCTCAGCGCGGGTGTTGATTCGCTTGTCGCTTCGTATCGGGCGCTCAATTCTGCCCACCTGCCGCATGGCATGGGTGGCTTCCAGCACCACCACCATCGGCTTTGGGCCGAAACGCTGCCAGCGCAGCAAACCTACCTGACTGATCTGCCACCACCGCCACCACCACCTCCACCGATCGGCGAGGAGGAGAAGGGACTGGCCAGCCGGCTGTACCATCCGGCACTGCTCGCGCACGACGCGCAGATGACGCATATCGCTGCCTCGCTGCAGGACTCGTTCATGGCTTCCCGGCAGCAGCAGCAGCAGCAGCAGCGCCATCGCGCCAAGTTTGCCAACGGTGTACCGTCCAGCACTGCCACTGCCAGCAGCAACAGCAGCAGCCACCAGCCGACGGTCAGTGGTAGTGGACCGGCGCGGCCCGAATTCAAGGTGCCGATCGGGGCGGAGAAACAGCCGCCGCCGCCGCCCCGTGCAGGAGGAGGACTGGTGCGAGCCGAGCCGCAGCTAGCAATCGGTCCCGGACCGTCCTACACCCTTGGGCCGGGGGGAGATGGGTTGAGCCGTGGAGGCAGTCAGCGCGGCCACTACGAAGCCAAGGCACACGACTTGCCGGAAGATGCCGCCGCCCAGCAGCAGTAAGTAGCAAAAGGGATTTTGGCGTGGGGTCTCGCGCTAATCGATAATAACAGTTTAAGGACAATGCTATTTGTGCAAACGATTGCATCCATTTAAATGTGTTGCAATTGAAAAGAATAAGGCAACGATTTGTTGCATTTTGAAAGGTCTTTAAAAACAGTCGTTGCCGCTCGATTTTGTCTCTAGCTCTACTATTCATTAATTTTTTACAGTGCATGCCATGTGTTTGCCTTGAAGCCACCAATTTTAGACAGTATGCTGTCCAGATTTGGCTCCATGGTACCTATTTGTACTTTATCATCAATTCTGGTCTCTATGGCATCATTTTTTGTTACCAAAAGTCAATCGCTTTGTTGAGACACACACTGCTTTCGAAAATTAGCCATCTTAGCTCTAATAAGAGAACTCTCTCGCCTTTGGTAGCGGTCTAAGATAATATCGGTGATGAAGTGGGTGGTCGGAGGAAACAATATCAGGTTTTGATTACATTCCTCAACTATGTATGCAACAATAGAAAAAAATTGGCTAAAAAATCTTTATTGTACACTTTATTGTTGTGAACCATTGTACACTCAAATTGGCAATTTAATTTTTTTTAAATATTTTTACATACTCTGGTTTGTATTTTTTTAAAAATCATTAACTGAAACAAAAAAAAATGAAAAAATTGATATCTCAAAAAATATATTTTGATAATCATCCTTATAAATCTTAAAAGTAAGTTATTAACTAAATTTTTAAAATAGTTAAAATTGTATTTCTGTAAAACCTCCCTAAAATATGTTATTTGTATTTTTGGACGATGATCTTCAATGATTCATGAATCTCTACAAATTCACGAATTTTCAAATATTCATGAATCTCTTAATATTCATGAATCTCCAGAGATTTTTAAATCTTTAGTGATGTATGATTTTCAAAATATTGCATTTGCACGATCCCACCTAAAAACATACCCGTCGTGGGTTCAAGCCTCGCATGGACCGTCTCCCCGTAGCAAAACAAACTATCCGGCTGCGTGGTACTTTCCAAAGAGTCTCGAAAGCCTGTATAGGCTGGCATGACAACGTAGGTTGTTACGCCAAAAAGAAGAATAATGAGAAGCTAAGGCTCTATGAATCATTGGAGATTTACGGGTCCCTTGAGATTAGCGAATCTTTCGAGTTTTATGAATTTAGGAGATTCATATAGATTTGGAGATTCATGAGTCTTTGGAGATTCATGAATCTTTGAGATTGATTAATCTTTCGAGATCCATGAATCTTTAAGAGCGAGATTCAGATTCAATAAATCATTTCAAAGATTCATTCAGATTCATGAATCTGAGTTAGATTTACCCAGCACTAGTTAGGATTAGTGTTGGGTAAATCTGATTCAGATTCATGAATCTTAATGAATCTTTGAAATTTATTTATTTATATATATACAACCGACGGACCATCGTGTCTAATCGGCAACCTTATAATTAAATTAAGGAACATATAAATAGACCTCTAGTTATAAGCAAACATTAAATGTGACGTAGACTCAATTTCTCCTTGAACGTAGATGTAGACATACTAAAATCGAACAAATCTAACACTTCATTGAACTCGAGGGACATACGTATAATGGGGTGTCCCTGGCTATGATTGGTGCGGATACGCGGTACACGGATATGGAAATTGGATCTAAGAATCCGACAGGGAGCGAACACATTGATGCTGGCTAGTAATGCCGGGGAATCGATCTCACCGTTAAGGAGCCGGAATATGAAAAGGCATTGGGCAGTTTTACGTCGAGAGCAGGGTGGTTCAAGTCCGAGCAGCAGACACCGCTGATGGTAGGAGGGCCGAGCGTGGTGGGATTGCCATGGAAGGAGTCGAACCGCGTACCTGGTGAGTTTCCGTTGAATGGCTTCGAGGCGATTGATGTCACCAACAGCAAGCGGGCACCAGATCGGGCAGCAGTACTCCAGGCACGACCTTACGATGGCACAGAAGATCGACTTGATGCACATGGGATCGGTAAACTCGCTACAGGTCCGCGTAATTAGACCAAGTAGCTGATTTCCCGTCGCAACAACGCTATCAATGTGAGGGCGAAATGACATCTTCTGATCGAGTAGCACCCCCAGATCACGGATACATGTCGTGCGAGCCAAAGCCGTGTTGAGCATAGTGTATGCAAACGTGATAGGGTGACGGGCTCTGCTGAATGATATACACTGGCATTTAGCAGCACACATTTGGAGGGCGTTTCTGCTGCACTAGCTGTCGAGATTCTCAAGGATCATTTGAAGGCGTACACAGTCACTGTCGTTTCTAACTGGAGCGAATATTTTTACGTCGTCGGCGTACATTAGGTGTTGGCCTGGCGGTAAAACAAAAGATAGATCATTTATATAGATGAGAAAGAGTAGCGGTCCCAAATTACTCCCTTGAGGCACACCGGAGGAGCTGGTGAAGGAGTGAGAACGATGAGATCCTATGCTTATGTAGTACGAACGACCAGTTAAATATGAACGCAGCCAGGTGATGTGCCAGTCGAAGAAACCGAGTTTTTTTTAGCTTCGAGAGTAGAATATCATGAGAGATACTATCGAACGCAGCCCTGAAGTCGATATATACTGCAACAACTTGAGTACCACGATCCATGTTGTCGAAGCAGAAACCAACAAATTCAGCAAGATTTGTGGTGGAAGATCTCCTTGGGAGAAATCCATGCTGACTAGGGCTCATATAGTTTTGAGCTGCTGTGAGTAGCGGATTGTATAGAATGAGCTCAAACACTTTTGCACAAGCGCATAGGGAAACAATGCCACGATAATTAACTAGCATGGAGTCGACTGCCTTTCTTATGGATAGGAACCATTCGCGCGTGTTTCCAGGACGCAGGATACATGCCACGCATAAGGGAATCATTAAATATTTTGGCAAGAATGGGTGCGAGTGATTGACGCCAATGCTTCAAAATGTATGCAGGAATATTGCCAGGTCCAGATGATGTAGATGGTTTTATATCGCTGAGTGTGCGCGCAACTAGTGCTTCGTCAATTGTGGGTATAATAAAGTCGACAGCATCCGATGGAGTATTGCGAGTGGCCTCTGCTAGTGTGTTAGAATTGTGAACAGGAAGGGTGAATGCATCAGCGAAACGATTGGCGAAAGTGCTGCAAATGTCTGATGTATCGATACTAGTTTCACCATTGTAGCTCATTGACGGAGGGATACTTCTTATATTGCGCCGTTTGTTCCAGAAGCTCCAGAACCGCGTCGGCTTAGAAAACAGTTGCCTTTCAGTACGGCGAATGAAGGAGCGGAAGAGCACACAATTTTGTCGACGATAATTGTTCAGTGCATCGAAAAAAATTCTCCTATGCAGCGATGATTTCGTTCTACAGTAATCCGCGTAGGCTTTTGATTTTATTTTTTTCAACTGTCTTAAAGATGCATTAGACCAATCGGGGCCAGACTTTCGTTGAGCAACAGGAACGCAGGAGCTAATCGCTGAGCGCATAAAAACGCTAAAGAAATCGGTGGCTTCGTCGATAGTGGCAAAGTTGGAGCAGTCAAAATTGCGGTCAAACGACACAATAAGAGAATTCATACGTTCCACATTCGTTTTGAAGAAATTTCTATTGACTGTACTACGAGTGTGGCTGTTGGTGGTGTGGGATAGTTGTACGGGATAGTAAATCATCATATCCAATGAAGGATGATGAAAGTCCTCACTGAGAAGTGGAATACTACAGTGTGTTACGAATGGGAGGGAGTTCTCTAGAGCTGAAGTACCATTCACAGAGTACAGAGGTGTGATTGAATCGCACAACATATTGGTTGCGGCAAGGTTTGCGAAGACCAGATCCAATTGACGCCCAGATTGATTTGCAATACCACTCAACTGGATTAAACCGCTACTATGCAACCCATCAACGAAATCAGTATTAGCCATGGAATTGCATAAAGGTGCATAATGCATGACAGAATAACATGGAGAGCAATCGGTGGCTTCTGATGTATTAGTCAGCTCCCATCTGATATCAGGTTTATTGAAATCTCCGAAGACGTATAATAAATCGCTCTCTTTAATGCGGCTTGAAATTTCACGTACACTATCATGTAAAAGATTCAATGAATCTGAATCTCTGTTGCAAAGATTCACGAATCTCGAAAGATTACTGAATTTCAAAAGATTCGTATATCTCAAAAGATTCCCGATTCTCCATGGATTCATGAATCTCAATAGGGAGTACAACTTCAAAGATTCAAAGAAATTGGGCTGCTCATTATTCTTCTTCTTGGCGTAACAACCTACGTGGTCATGCCAGCCTATACAGGCTATCGAGACCTCTTGGCAAGTACAACACAGCTGGAAGTTTGTTTTGCCTAGGGAAGATGATCCATGCGAGGCTTGAACCCACGACGGGCATGTTGTTAGGTGGGATCGTGCAAATACAATAGTTGTAAAATCATACATCTCTAAAGACTCATGCATCCCTGTAGACAAATGAATTTTAATGAATTAATGAATCTTGGAAGTTTTATTAATTTTTCGAGATTCAATCTTTCGAGATTCATGAATTCTTGGAGATTCGGGAATGTGTAGAGATTCATGAATCTTTGAAGAGTCGATTCGAGATTCGAATCACTCATCACTGCTGATTCATATGAATGAATCACAAGGAATGATTCATAAAACCCAACGCTAGACTATAAGTAAATATGAAATGCGTTTTGATGCGACCTCACGCTCTAGCTTCTTCTGCTCTGCTGTGAGCAACGTTTCCCCAGTTGAAGCAGCACACAGAGGTGATCCGATTTCCCAAGCAATTCGTTCTCGCTTTCGGTTGCTCTCCACAAACTCCTTCCAGTACGCACACACACAAACACACACACACACACGCATACTAACATTGCGTTTTATTCCATTTTCCCCACAGCATACTGCACACGACGGTGGTGAAGCCAAAAATGTTCCTGCGCGGCTCGATGATTTCGTTCCAGAATGGGGTGAAGAAACCGGTCGAGGAGGTGCGGCTGGAGGACTTTCTGCGCACCGCCGCCATCTCGCCGGACGTGCGGCTGACCGAGGCGCAGACGCGCCGCATCACGCCCCGCTACAGCAGCGGCGGTGGCGACGGTAGTGGCCCGGGCGAGCCGTGCAAAAAGATTCTCGTCCGCTTCACCTACGACCAGCAGCAGCGTTACGTACGTTTGCGTTTTGTGTGGGCCCAATTTTTGAAATCGCGTTTTAACGTTCTTTTGTCTCTCTCTTTGTCCCGACAGAGTGCGCTCGAGACGACGATCGACTATCCGTTCTTCGTCACTACGAAGGGCTGGGCATCGTACAGCCCGGACCGGACGTTCGCCAACTACGGGCTGGAGTGTGCCCGGATCGAGCTCGGGGACGTGTTTATCGTGCTCGTGCCGCGCCACCAGTCCGGCGAGCGCCAGCTGCTACTCGAAGAGGAAGAGGAGGTGCAGAAGGAGCAGGAGGACGAGATGGTGGTGGAGGAGCAGGACGATGGGCCCGAGCGGCTAGCAGTGCCGCCGGCCGAAAAGCAGCTGCGCCTGGTCAACATGTTTTCGCTCAAAGCGGCAGAGCAGCAGCAGCAGCAGCAGCAGCAAAGTGCGGGCCAGCACCATCACCCTTACCACCACCACCACTTCCATCGGCACCACCGGCAGCAGGAAGAGACCACCATCGCCAGCAGCAACAGCAACAGCAGCAGCCCGCCGATTCTGATCGACGACGAGCCGTGCCGGGACTGGCTGACGGCTGGCGTAGGCTCAGGGCCGCCACAGCCCGTCGGGTACGCCGCCGGTGGCAGCAAGCGCCGCCCGGACAGCCAGCGCCGTGGCTCGGCCAAGCGCAAGCTGACGGAGCAGCACGGGCCGCCGGGCAGCAGCGCTGGCGGTGGTGACAGTCACCATCATCCCACCGATCGGAAGCGTCGCACCGCCAGCAGCGACTCGATGGAGTAGCCTTCCCAGCGTGCAGTGTAATATTTAAGCAGTAGGCGGCCTTAGCGTGCTGAAATGCTGCGCCGAATAAGGGGATAAAACAAGAGCTAGATATAACAGCAACAATTGTAAAGAAAAATGGGAGGGAGAAAAGGGAAAAACTTTTTAAAAGTACCGCACTAAACGATTTGTAAGTAGCAGCGCAGCAACAACAGAGAGCACACACACGGACAGAGTAGCGTGTGGCGTGCGTGATTTGCTCGGTTTTACAGGTGTTTGTAGAGGAAGCTAAGCTGGGAAGGAAATCCATCCACGCAGAGCAGCATACCGCTTTGGTTGGTTGCGCGCCTGGGCTGTGGTGGTGTTGTATATTAGTTTATTTTTTTGCTGCTGCCCCATAGGGTATTTTGTAAGAGGCATTAACTGAGAATGACTGCCATTTAGTGATTTTCTTTAGCGTTTTTTTTTTTCATTTGTTAATCTAATCCCTTTCTGGTAGGGGAATGAAAGGTCCAACAAAGAGGAGGAGAGCAAGGAGCACCAATTCGCTAGCCAAACAAGAAAGGAGGAGGAGGAGGAGTAGTAGTAACGGGGGGGGGATGGTCTCCGAAAAGACTGATTTAACCACACGCACACACGGCTGCGGTGGTGTAGAGGTTTCGCGCAGCGGCTGCTGCGCGCGCACGGTTTCACGAACAACGCGTTCACGCGCAAACAACGCACACACACACACACATACGCACAGGAAAGCCACATGCTGCAGCATCTGCAAAGCAGCAACATTTTGGAATCTCTCGGCTACGCACCGCGCGCAACCCGCTAGGAGAGAGCGACTCAAACAAAACAAAATATTCAATTGGTATTGCGCGCGAGGAGAGAAGGGAGGAGACGCGCGCGTACCTGTGATATGCTTACCGGGTCCCTCTCCCCACGACACATCTCCCATTGCTGTGCCGTCCACTTAGCAGCTAGTGCGCGCGATATTTGAAGCTTATCGAAAACGAAGAAAAAAACAAAAAAAAATAACTGGAAAACCTAACACACCTCCATTTAACAGAGGCCACAAAACACACACACACTCGCACTTGTTGTTTACACTTTTCTGTCACATTTTGCATTATTTTTCTTTTTTCATTTTCCCATTTTTTTATTTTTTTTTTCAATATTTTTTTGTTATTGTTTTGCTAGAAAAAGTTACGATGAATTTTTGCATTGGAGAAGATTGAATTACCAACCATGAAATACTGCTTCTTTTCTTATTTTTAGATTAGATTAGATTAGATTGCGGAAAAAATGCTATTATATTATAAACTAAAGAGTCTGCAGATGCGCGGCTTGCTGTGTGTGTGTGTGTGTGTGAGGTGGTGTAGTGAGCATCGTCCTTAAAGGCGTGTGTTGTGTTAGTTAGGAAGAAGAAGAAGATGAAAAACACAGTCAGTGGTTCAGCACTCGGTTCCTTTTCGCTCGTTTGATTCTCATTATTCTGTATGCCAATTAGCAAAGATGCACGAAAGAGAGAAAGAGAAAGAGAAAGAGAAAGAGAAAGAGAAAGAGAAAGAGAAAGAGAAAGAGAAAGAGAAAGAGAAAGAGAAAGAGAAAGAGAAAGAGAAAGAGAAAGAGAAAGAGAAAGAAAGAGAAAGAGAAAGAGAAAGAGAAAGAGAAAGAGAAAGAGAAAGAGAAAGAGAAAGAGAAAGAGAAAGAGAAAGAGAAAGAGAAAGAGAAAGAGAAAGAGAAAGAGAAAGAGAAAGAGAAAGAGAAAGAGAAAGAGAAAGAGAAAGAGAAAGAGAAAGAGAAAGAGAAAGAGAAAGAAAGAGAAAGAGAAAGAGAAAGAGAAAGAGAAAGAGAAAGAGAAAGAGAAAGAGAAAGAGAAAGAGAAAGAGATCGCTTGGAAAAGTAGACAAGAAAAAGGATTAAGTAGGCATCTCGGCATTTTTGGCACTGTAAGTTACTCTCTGTCCATAAGGAAAAGATGTGTAAGTGTGTGTGTGTGTCTGTGTTAAGCAGCTGTATGCACCGGTGAATATGATGGAAGAACTCAAAAGGATGAAGTAAAACTATATATACATATAAGGCATACATGTAAGGCATTTGTATTGGTTTTAAGCAAAAAGGGACAGCAAAAGGGAAGAGAGCGAGAGCGAGAGAGAGAGAGAGAGAGAGAGAGAGAGAGAGAGAGAGAGAGAGAGAGAGAGAGAGAGAGAGAGAGAGAGAGAGAGAGAGAGAGAGAGAGAGAGAGAGAGAGAGAGAGAGAGAGAGTTGAAACAAGGAAAAGCGGGAGCTGATTGTGTTTATCGCAGTGTGTGTGTGTGTATGTTAAAAGGATATCAGATGAAAAAAACAACCACACAGAGACACAAACACACGCACACATTCACACTGACATACAAGTCGTCGAAATCAGGGACTAAAACTAAAGATAGACGAATATACGCCTAGGATCGTGTTGTTCGTTTTTGTATAGATGTAGATGTACTTTTCGTCGCGCGGGCGTGTTTGTGTGTGTGTGTGTGTGTATATATATAGAAATGGAGGCTTAACGGCAGAGGTTTCATTGATTGATAGACCAGAGGATGCAACAAACAAACAAACAGATATTTTACGCACACTAGGCTCACTCTTACGGTTGATTTTCTAGCGAGAAAACAAACAAAACACAGCACACAGGGGAAAAAAGGGAAGAGACAACATTTTAATCCTCTCTCTATATATATATACAACGAAAGAAGAAGAAGGGAACGAGGGAAAGAATGTTGCATGTTATGTGTGTGTGTGTGTGGGAGGTCTGGTAGGGTGTCGTCAAAATGGTGTGAATGTGTAAGCTTTAATTCCCCCCCGCGAGCTTTTCGGGTGTGTGTGTGTGTGTTCGTCCAAGTAGCTAGGATTACACACTAGTGTGAGATTATTTTTTTAACCAAAAGCACTTGTGTGTGTGTGTGTGTGTTACAGAGAGGAAAAAGAGAAGAAAAAGGCCGGAAACGCGCCGTGTACATATAGAGTGATATAGACATGTTGCAGTACACACACACACCCCCCCACGAGGGATGGGCCGAAAGGGGGCATGCAAAAACTGATCAGGGCAGGTGTTGTTCCTCAGCCGAGATATATCGATAGAGCGCCGACATTGGTTCACAGCCCGCGAAAGCCATACTTCCAGTCCATACTTAGCCGCGTGCGCGCGCGCGCGTGCGCCTTCTTCGGTTGTGCATTATTCGCTGTGCCGTGAAAAACAAACAAAACAAAACAAATAAATCTAGCTACAACTAAATGTTATGGAAACAGAAATACAATAAAAAAAAACAGTACACAAAATAAAATGAACGTTACACTACTACTTTTTTGCGTTGCCCTGTGGAAAGGGGAGAGTTCGTCGTCTGCTTTTGTTGGCCTATGTCGTACCGGGCGGACGCGTGCTGTGCGCGTTCGCTTCGATTTTGTGCTTTGAAGTTTTGTCTTTTTACAAGCTTTCGAATCAAATAATGGACTGCATGATTCGCTCGGTTGTAGCGCTGTAGAAATCAAACTTAGATGTAAAAAAGAACCATGTGATGATTTATGAGTTTGCGGTGTTTCAGCACATGTTTAATATTTAGGAACAATTTTATATTTATTTTAATATGTAATGAAGCATCCAACAATCTCTTCTCCGCAGCAGCATTTGCTTACTGCTACGGACTAGCACGTGTAACGATATCTTTCCAATTTGAAAACATGTTTTCTGTTGGATTCAAGAATGGCGAGTATCGTTTCAATTTAAAAGAAAATGGTCAAAAATTGCCGATCTTTTATGGAATTATCTTAACTCGCACTAACGAAACTTCAATTGCCCTTTCCATAATAGTATCCCATGAGTCAGCAGACACAATTTGACACCTCTATCAGTCGAACTATAACCATGGTTTTTAGCCACCAAAGAGAAGCATAAACGAAGGCACGGACTCCGTTTGAGGACGTCGTATGTATGAGTCTGGTCCGGTATCTACAACATCTTGCCACTATTAGACAACAATCAGAGCATCGCAAGAATGCTCAGTTCCGGATGGTCAGCGACCCTCAGCGACAAGAAGCTCCAAAATGATGCTGAAAATGAAGACCGAAGGAAAAGTCGCTCAATTGATGTTCATGGAAGAGAAATGATTTATTCTGCTTAGTTTAAGGCTTCTAGTTAATTTGGCCAGGTTGCAAGGCTGTACAAATAAAAGTCAAAGATCCCTTTTACTCTTTTAAAGTACGCCGAAATTAATGGCCTCTTAAGCCAATTAAAATGAAATACTTATAACGACCCTTACGAGATCTGAACCCAAAACCATACTGGTTCTGACCCTTAAGTATTACATATTCTGATTCCAACACTGCACATCCTGGATCCTGGATCTGATACTGAGCCTATATCAATAATAGAACCGATACTGAACCCATTCCGGTTCAGGAATCAATACTGTTCATATCGGTTCAAGAACTATTAACTCATACATGTTCTGGAACCTGCAATGAACCCATACCGGTTCTGGAACTAATTATGAACCCATACCGACCATGAATCTTTAGCGGTCCTGGAACCTATCATGAACTCATACCGGTCCTGGAACTACTCATGAATCCATATCAGTCCTGCAACTGAAAGTAAACCCATAAAGGAACTGGAACTCATACTGAACCCATACCAGTCCTGGAACCAAGCATGAACCCATTCCGGTCCTGGAGCTACTTATGAATCCATACCAGTCCTGGAGCTACTCATGAATCCATACCAGTCCTGGAGCTGAAATTAAACCCATAAAAGACCTGGAACTGATCCTGAACCAATACCGGTCCTGGAACTGATAATGAACCAATACCGGTCCTGGAACCAAGTATGAACCCATAAAGGTTCTAGAACCAATCATTAAAGCTTACATGCCCTGGAACCTATCATTAACCCATACAGGTCCTGGAACCTATCATGAGCCCATACCGGTTCTGGAACTGATACTGAATCCATACCGGACCTGGCACTGATACCGAACCCATACCGGTCCTGGAACTACTCATGAATCCCTATCAGTCCTTTAACTGAAAGTAAACCCATAAAGGAACTGGAACTGAAACTGAAATCATACCGGTCCTGGAACCAATCATAAATCCATACTGATACACAAATAGCTCCCGATTTCATTTATATGCACAAACAGTATCTGGAAATGTTCCGGATTCGCAACGATACTTGGACCTGGTCCGGGTATGGAACCGATACAATTCGATACAGCGTAGGACTTGGTGCAAGAAGTGAACTTAATTTTTCATAACGCTACAAAGCTGCTTGGCACAATTCTTCTGACCGTTCAAAATATCCCCCCCCCCCCCATATGCCTGCAATCCTCCATAGCAACTTGATAAACACCGAACCATTTGAAACATTTCACCGAGCGGATCTAGTAGTCCGTTACATGATTCGAAACCTTGTAACAAAAAATTAATAAACGATTTAACTCACCGAGAGCTATTCGGCTTGATGACAACCCCGGCTCCTACCGGGACTCATTACCGGCGGAGGCTTCACGTCATGTGAACTTCACTGTGCTTATTTCCTTAAAAGAAAAAGAACTCGATTCGGTACTACAACAACAACAACAAAAATCAGCAAATTTTTAATCATCGCATTTTAATTCAATTTTATTTAACCGCATTTCTTCCCGCAACTGCACCCGGTAGGGGTACATGATGGTAAGAGGTACAACGCTTTAATTTACACTTTTTTTTGCTTTTTGCTTGAACCAATGCACCCCAAACGCAATAAGACATCTAAAAACTCTGAAAGCAATTAAACAAGCGCACAGCGAAATTACAATAACAACACAATAACGTTTGCTTTTGCTACACGGTCTATAAAAAAAAGTCTACAATAGAGATAGCAAAAAAAAGATACAAACTTACAAATTAAAAAAAAAAAAAGATGGTTCCCTTTACACACGAGTGGGGGAAAAAAATTAAAAACAAAAAAACTGGCCTACAAAAACTATCCTCCTTCTAAACACGCACACACACACACACTGTTCCTACATTTTTTTTGTTTTCTTTTCCTCCACTACTATACCTTCTTACTGTACACACACTGTAGCTATGGTTGTAAATTTACACGCTCACTGTAAAGCTTAAAACACTAAGAAATTGGAGAAAATGAAAAAAAAAAACTATTTAAAAAAACAAACACTCCATCCAATACAGCGAGTAATAGCAACATTTTCTGTCTCTCTCAATCTCTCTCTCTCTTTCTCTCTCTGTCTGTTTAAACTTAAATCGCATTTGCCCGAGGAGCTTCCTTAACCCCTACACCTTACACTCTATACACCTGATTCCTTCGACAGCGTTTGTATGTGTGTGTGTGTGTGTGTGTGCGTTGATTGTGTCTAAATATTTCAAGCACGTACACGCCCTCGCCCTTTGTTGACAACAAAAAAAAAAAAACAAAAAGCGAAAACGCAACCAGGCGCCTCCATCGGTTGCGCCATTTTTGTTTGCTGTTGTTTACACCCACGGCGTCCAGCCCTCGTACAGCACGGCCAGATTGTTCGGATCCATCGCCTCGTCGATCATCCAGCCGACCTGGTCGGAGACGCCGCACCGCCGCCCCGGGTCCGGGTCGCGCCCCTCCAGCTTCATGCGGATGCGCCGCCAGACCGAGACGGCGTACGCGTTGCGCTTCTGCTCCTTCTGCTCCTTTTGCTTCAGCTCCTCTGCAAAACGAAAGAGACAAAAATAAGTAAGTGTGTGCGTGTGTGTTTTGTTGGGGCAGGGTTTTTGCATTTTCCAACACGTACTGCGATCGACCGGTGGCAGCGGTGGTTCGTGCGGTGCCAGCACGGACGAGGAAGCATCACCGCCCGCATCCGTGCCGCTCACGTCCTCCTCCTCCTCCTCCTCCTCCTCCTCCTGCTCCTCCTCATCCTCGACTGCGTCGTCCTTTTCGTGCTCCGCTTCCTCCTCCACCACCGCCACCAGCTCGCCACAGTCGTCCGGTGGCTGGTCGAACTGGAACAGCTGCCCGAACACGTCGTGCAGCCCGGCGAGCAGTTCGTCCACCATTGCGCCCGCCGCCTCGGCAGCGGCCCCCCCATCGAGCGTCGGCAGCGCGTCGTGCAGCGCCTGCAGCAGCTCGAGAAAGCGCCGGTAGCGCTGGAGGTAGTCGCGCAGCGCGGCCGACCCGCCGATGCGCAGCTGGGTGCGCAGCAGCGCCCGGATGTCGCCGACGATGGCGTCGTGGGCGCGCACCAGCCCGAGCAGCCGGCTGGCGGCGGCGGGCAGGGCCGCCCGCACCGTGCGCTCGTCCTGCTCGAGGCGGGCGAGCTTGGTCAGCACCTGGTCGGTCAGCTCGTCGATCAGGGCGCGCACGTTGCTGATCCAGGTCGGGTCGATGACGCCCTCCGGGTCGAGCAGCTCGACCAGCGCCTCCTCGGTGGGCGACACGAACGAGGGCCCGCGCAGCGTGTACCCGGCGAGCGTCTTCTGCCACCGGTCGAGCTGGGCGGTTAGGTCGGTGGCGAGCCGGCCGTGCAGGGGCTGGTGGTAGCGCAGGACGGCTTCGCCGTGCTGGTGCGCGATCGCAAGCGACTGGCGCCAGCGGGCGCACCGCTCGGCCCCGTGCCCGGTGCGCTGCTCGAACGCGACCGGCAGCTCGAGCGGGCAGAGGGGTGGATGGGCCGCCGACGCCCAGGCGAGCCGGTTGCGCAGCGCTTCCGTGGTGCGATTGAGCTGCCGCAGGGCCGTGTCGAGTGGGGGCAGAAGGGCCGTGAGTGTCTGTACCGCTTCGGTAAGGTTGCGCAGCCAGTCGGGATCGTTTGCGGGCGGGGGCTGATGGTCCGGGGGGTCGTGGTGCTGCTGCTGAGCGCACAGTGGTAGTACTGCGAGTGGGGCACGCCCGGCCAGCCGCAGCCGAACGTACCGCTGGATGAAGCGCTTCACCGGGGCAGCACAGTCGGGCGGCTGCGGGCCGGCCGTCTGCCGGTGGTACGGTGGTACGTTGCGCAGCTCGTACATGCTTTGAAATTTGGCCACTTGTAGCAGGGTGGCAATCAGGGGGGCGAGCTGTTTCGTTGCCGCTTCCGGATGCTCGTAGTGCCACACCTACAATGTTAATTAAAAGGTAGTTAATGTTCTGTTTTTGTTTTGTTTTGTTTTTATACAGCGCCTACCACAACTATATGTACAGTCGATTTTCGCGATTTGCAGCAAATCCGTAAGAGATAGGTTAAAACAGTGAATGTATGAGTTGTGCAGAATACTTTGTTACATCTTCGAAAAAATAAATGGGGCCTTTCTAGAATATGTTATTTATATTTTTGAACGATTTTTAAATGCGTAAGTTAGCACAAAAAACCTGTTTTTCGAAGTGTCTTTATAATTACAGTCAGTGCTGCAAAATGTCATGATCATCACGAGATTTTTACCAACGAAGACAATGGACATATCCGTGGTAGCTTGATGCTCATTGCTGATACTCAATGAAAGTGCGTCATGACATGACGAATGCGACGTGCGAGTGCTTGAGTCAAACCCGATACTTTGACTGACAAGCTTAGCTTAATGCCGGGGCAAGCATACTCATGACTTTTTCCGGCTATGAACAGTGTCACCAACAGTCATGACTGAAACGAAGCTCAAATCAGATCACGTACACAGCTGCGATGATTAGAGGTGAGACTCAAACAGTTGGTGGATCAATCACAAGCTTGGTGAAATTTTGTTTAGCACCCAGCTCTTGGTCACTCATTTGGTCACGACATTTTCTGTTGGTGATAATCACGACCTTCTTGGAATATACTTGGCGTGGTGATCCCAAGCAACAAAATGAGCATTCCTTCTCGCTCTGTCTGTTTCGATTGTCTGTCGGGGCAAGCAGAGCGAGAAAACATGCTCATTTTGATTTCTTGGAACCACTCGCACGCACCGCATACCTCCCATGACTATGAGGTGATGATCACCTACATAAAATGTCATGAGCAAGACTGACCAAGAGTTCGTTGCACACAATGTCACCAAGCATGTGATGGTCGCACCAACAATTTGAGTCTCACCTCTGATCATCACAGTAGAGCTCGTGACCCTGAAATGATTTTGTTTCAGTCGGAATTTGTCATGACTATGACAGTGACATTTTGCAGAATTGATAAAAAGTCTTGACATAGTGACTGATCAAGCGATGGTCGTAAAAATGTCACGAAGCATGCATTGGTCACACAAATCGTTTTGAGTATCACCTCTGACTATCACAATTGAGTACGTAACGCTGACATGGATTTGGTTTGAGTCAGATTTTTTTATGACTTTGACAGTGGCATTTTGCAGCACTGGATATAGTACGACCATAAATTTGATTTTTTCTTAATTAAGTCATGTAAGAATGTTTTTAAAATTAAAAAAATATATATATACGACGATGTGAAATAGTATTCTGCACAACGCATACATTCACTGTTTTTACCTATCTCTTACGGATTTTCCGCAAATCGCCAAAAACAACTGTCCATATAGTTGTGGTAGGCGCTGTAGATACCCTTGCTCTTACACTTACACCGAGTAGTGCTGCCTGGTCGAGCAGCTCGGCGCTTCCACCGGTCGGCTCCACCGTTCCAGTCGTCCCGGGCCAGTCGGCGGTCGGCAGACCGTGCAGCAGCTCGTCGAACGGCAGCACGAGCGCCTCGGGCAGCTCGTCCACGATCAGCTCGGTCCAGCTGTTCGCCAGCATGCAGGCCATCCGGTGCGCCTCGCGCACTATGTTGTACCGCGTGCCGTCCCACTGCCCCTGCCGCAGACAGTGCTCGACGTTCAGCACCAGCTGCTCGAACTGCTCGTGCAGCTGCAGTACGCAAGGGTCGTCCTCCATCTCGGACGCGGTGGCAGTGCCTCCCCCGTACAGCGGCAGCAGCTTGTCGTGGAACGCTCGAAGCTGCCCGTACTCGGTCGCCGTTTGCTGCAGCCCGGCCGGGCTGCTACCGCACTCTTCCACCAGCCGGTCGAGCAGTCGGGTCAGGGCGGGTAGTTGCAGGGCGACGCCCCCATCGAGCAGAGCACGTTCCGCTTCGAGCAGGGTCCGATTGAGCTCGACAATGCGCTCGAACGACGGTCCGGGAGGTGGTGGTGGTGGATCGACCGATTGCTTCTCTCCCTTTTCTCGCTCCGTCTTTTCGAGCAGTTGCTGGTGCTCGCGCACAATCTGCTGGGCGGTTTCGAGTGCTGCCGGCGGGTCGGCGCCCTCGTCTGCCAACCGCCGATACCAGTCGGCGTACCGGTGCAGTGGGTGTGCCGCCGGTGGCACCTCCTCCTCCTCCTCCCCGCCACGGTACTGCTCGAGCAGCTGCAGGATGCGTTGCGCGATCGGTCCACCGCGCCGCTGCAGCTCGCTCAGCTCCATCCGGGCACGGGCGTACGCCTGGTAGTCCGCATCGTCCCGGGGCAGAAAGGCAACGAGCAGCTGCTCCGTCTCGTCTCCGTCCGGGGGCTCGAGCTGGGCGGCGGGCAGTTGGGCCAGCTCCTCGCGCAAGCCCTCCAGCTCGGGCGTACCGACCGCCCGGCGGACCCGCTCGTACTGGGCGAGCTGCTGCGCCAGCCGGTCCGCCTGCTGGGCCAGCTGGGTCCGCTGCGCCCCGTACACCTCCTGCAGCTGGGCGCGCATCTCGAGCCGCTGGGCCAGGCTCGCCAGCGGATGGCTGCCGAATGCGGTGTCCAGGTAGCCGACCTCACCGATCAGCTGCAGCATCTGGGAGTAGAGGCTGCGCAGCCGCTCCGACTCGGCCGTCTCGCGCCGCACCTCGCCCAGCTCGCGCACCAGCTTCTGCAGGCAGAGCAGGTGCTGCAGCAGCTCGTCCCGGTTCTGGTACCAGTCGGTGCGGCACTCGGCAAAGCGGACCGCGAGCGTGTCGCGCGTCACCTCCCGGTCGAGCTGCTTCTTCGCCTGGCTGATCGAGCGCGTCGTGGCCACGCTGCCCGGTGCGTGCGAGGCGGCCGCCGCCGTCGAGACGGTAATGTCGGTGGCCGTCATCGGCAGGCCGCTGCCGATCTCCTCGCCCACCGCCCAGTCCACCAGCGGATCGTACACGAACGCTTCCAGCAGGGTGAGCAGCGTCTCCCGTCCCTTCTTGAGCGATTTCAGCACGTGCTCGCACGCCAGCCGGAATGTACCCTGGAGAAACGAAAAGGATTTGGGATTTTAGCTTTGAAAGGTTGATTACAATGTTCCAAAAAAATTGAACAAACAATTTACTTCGATGCGAATGCTAAATAAGCGAACGGCAAGCAATTGTCCATAAATTACGTACCGCCATCGCAAAGTGTTAAATTTGCTTTAAGAATTAGAACCCATTATTGTTGATTGGGTTTGAAACACACTTTTTGCAAATGGAATCTTGTTTTTTACGTAGCTACTGTTACGTAATGTATTGACGACACCTACTATACTAACAATACTAACAATATGTGCAAATTACAGTCCTTGCCGATAAATGTTGGGTCTAATTCACCCATTTTTGTCTCTAAGGCGCCCATTTTTGACAGTGTGTCACCATTTTTGCCTCCAAAGCAGAAATTTTTCGACAGTGCGCAACAATTTTTATCTCTATGGCATCAATTTTTGGCTGTAAGTCAATTGCTTTGATTACAAAATTTAACCTAATATCTGAAACTGTGTATTCCAAAATTATTGACTTTAAGTTAAGTAGTTAATAATTGTTTGGAAAGAATTTAACATAATACAAATGCTTTCCCAATTTTGGAAGATTTAATGAACTGCAAAAGTTGACATGTAATATCAGGTGTAAACATAGAGTAACCATTTCCACGAATAGCACAGAAGAAAAAAAAGATGTATGTGAATAAAACATAACACCTATTTAAACCTGCATACGATTTCGAGCAGAAGATACTACTCGAAACCCTGGCAATGTTTAACGGAAAATGTGTATTTTTGTTGATCATTTTACAGCTTTTAATTCACTCTTGGCTGAATAGGATGTGGTGACGCCTTTTTTTAAAATCTGTCAAATGTCACAAACAAAGCATGAATGCATCAATTAAGGCAAACAGTACAGCAAGTATGCTCTTTTTTATCAGATTATAAGACAAATCGTTGTAGAATATCTATGTAGTGTCTTAAATAACCTTCGCGGCTAAAAAGGAGTCGAGGCGGGGCTCTGTTTGAAGTCTCTCAGGCGTAATCTAATATTGCAATCGAGTCGTCTCGACGTCTTCTTGAATTTTGTGTGTTCATTTGTATGGAAAAGTTCACTTTGGAGTTCATTTTCTCGGCTCGAATCAAATCGAGTTCAGAATAAAATATGCCAGACTGTAAAAAAAAGCAACCTAGCTTGATCCGGACAAGATTTGAACCTGGATCCGTACGATGCGATAAGGTCCTGCGTTGTACGGCTCTACCACGGGACCAGCCGAATTGCAAAGAGCAAAATTGCAATATAAAGCATTACCAAGTCATATCATGAAGCTTTTCTGGTCTACGGAAGCGTGTTAAATAAATTGTTTAGTTTCTTCTTATTGCTTTTCTGAGAATATCTTTCACAACCAGTCTAAATGTCTGGACATTTTCTCTGATTGAATACATTCTCCAAGTTTTTTTTTTATCCACCAAAGCAACATATCACGAACCACAGTGTCCTCCCCCGCGGTGTAGACACTTTTATTAAGCTCCCAACCCCACCCCGGAGGCAAATAGAAAGCTGAGGGAGAGAGAGAGAGAGACTAGAGGAAATAAAAATCCGCAAACGCCGTCAGTCCCCCTTTTTTGCGAGGATCTCCCTCCCTTCCCCAGTCACGTCAGCTGGCGAAAGTTTTATCTAGCCCACGCTGCCGCCCGAATCCTCAGTGGGGGAGCGCCGGTGTTGGGCGAAGTGACTTATCTTGCCCAGTTTGTTATCGCTAAATCTAGTACCTTAATTGTCTCTTTACCGACAAACGCACCATCCCCCCCCCCTCATACCCGCCACAGCACTCAATCGATTATTCATTAGAGCAACCACGGCGCATTTTACAGATCTGGGACATGGGGGGTACTAATACTACGGCACCAGGACAACAACAACAAAAACCAAACGATGACGTGCTGGGTGGTGATACGCACCTGAAACATTCGCACGGATCTTACCGACGACTCACAACCCCGCGAGGTCCCGATAAACGATGAGTTGTGCATTTGTTATCGTTTTTTTTTTTATTTAGCGAGCGAGCTATATATTACCAAAGACAGATTGACGAGGAGGCGGGGGCGGGTGGGAGTTGACGCAAAAAGAAAATGAATCAACTATGATTTTGGGTACGCATTCTAGGAGAGCGTGAGAAAAAAAGTTTGACAAATATCCCGCTTTTAAGCAAAAGACGCAATTAGATTGCATACTTTCGGGCGGTTATGCGTTCCCAAGGGAGAAGATGGTGTAATAACACACACACACACTGTGCAAGAGAGTGTGACAGAATAAATCGTATGGAGTCGCCAGAAGCATTGGAGGCAAGGTACATACGGGAAGGAAGAACAAACAGTAGAAACACGAGGCGGCACGAGTTTTCTCTTCGGTGGCCTTCGGTGGCAATGCTCTGCCATGCGTGGGCCCCCTCTCTGTCACAACAAACCCCCTCCCCTACCCCTTCTATCTATTCCTATTTCACCTTTCCTTTGCTTGCTTCTGGTGCCGGCCGTTGTGTATCTTACAATTAACCTGATGATCCCTCACGCTCGGTATGCGTTTTTTTGTTGTTGGTGTTGCTTCTCTTTTCAGCCCCTGTGTCCACACGCAGGTCCATACGGGGTGTCCGAGATCTACTCTTGAAGGCTTGCATATAGTGACCGCTGAAGAGATATTGTTTTTGTTTGTTCAACTACAGCAACAACTACCCAACAATACGTACACACAAATCGATACGACAGCGGGGGGGGGGAAAAAAAGCGTGCGGCTCCTACACACTCAAGTACTCCTGCGGGCGCTGCGAACGAAACGCACAAAGGCCGACGGTCATCATCTTTCTCAACGGAGAGTGGAGCGGAGAGCAGACGGAGAACACCTGCGAATAGTGACGAATTGAACCGGTTTTCGGCCGTGGTGCTTCAATTAGGCACTGCGCGGGAAACGGTGGCAGGCGCGGGTGCGGTGTTAGCAGTTCTGCAGTTTAGTCCGGAGTACACCGTCACGGTAAATCTGACAGTCATCCGACCCCCGACTGCTCTGCCGGATCTGTCTGCCGACAGCTCCTCATCATTAGAGTACGCTCCAAACTCTTTTTTGATGCGCTGTTTCGAGAATTTGATCGCTGCCAGAATCGAACGCTGTTTGATTCAAAGGGGTGCGAGTTTTTTTTTTGCTTGGGTCTCTCAACTTCATCTTCGGAGCCTTCTCCAGGGTACGCGAAGAACTCCTCACACATTCAGGATATCATCGCATTGAGTTTGAATTGTCTATAGGTCCTCTTCTTGGTTGAAAGCTGAAGGCGCCCAGTTTTGTCCCACACGAGCCTAAACACGAACACGCTGTTCGCCGCTCTCGTCCACCCATCAATGTACGGTACAGTACCTCAAATGGGGTGGAAGGGGCATCTGTCTGGGAGCGTTGGGCCGCGCTGCTCCACTGTTTACCGTACGACGTCACCATGCGCGCATATATCTCGCGTATACGCGGGGTCACCGTTTGGACAGTATGGAGAGCGGGATGGAGCGGTTTGGAGCGGCAGGGAAATTCGTCAGCGCACTACAGCGCCGCGTGTTGGGTCGGATTTGCAAAAGGAAGCGCGCACCAGTAGCAGGCTGTCGGTAACGTACGACGGTTGCACGGTTGCTCGCGAGCGCGCAGCTCTTGCCGTTCTGTGGCTAGGCGGGCGTTTCGAGCAGTGTTTGTTGAAGTGTTCCCGGAAGCCGCGATGAGTTGAGGAGGACTCCACCATATATCATCACAGAGGCCGCCTCCCCAAAAAAGTGTTCTTGGTGTGCTTGGTGTTTGTTCTTTTTTTTGTTCGGTGTTCAGGGGAAGCTAGTTTTGTGCGTTCAGAGTGTTTTTTGGAGAATTTTGGGGAATTGTGTGCAAGACATCGGCTACCACAAAACCACAACCACAAACAATGGAGTCTCCAGAAAGATAGTGGTTGGTTTTTTGTTGTTATTGGCTAAACTTCCTGGAGAAGTAGAGAATTTTGAAGTGTTGAGTGAGATTTTTGGTGAACCGCTTCAGCTACAATCACAAACAAACCCGCACAATCAAATACCGCCAAATTCGCACAGTCGCACAGATGGCGACGACCGCTGATGCAGCGTCGTCGAGCAGCAGCAGCAGCAGCAGCATCATCCCGTTCGTCGACCGGGTGAACGAAATCCACAAGGATCTGGTCATCTGGATCGCGATCGACGGCATCCTGATGGTGTGCATCTTTAGCGGCAACATCCTGACGATCATTGCCGTCTGGTACTACCGGCGGCTGCAGTGGCTCATCTCCAACCTGTTCGTGCTGTCGCTCGCCATCTCGGACATCTTCGTCGGGCTGACGCTGCCGTACCATCTCGCCTTCTACATGGGCGTCGATCTCGGGCGCCAGAAGCACCTCTGTCTGCTGCGCTTCTTCGTGCTGATCATTGCGTGCAGCGTGTCGATCTGGAATCTGATCGCGATCGCGGTGGATCGGTACATTGCGATCTGCTACCCGCTGCACTACACGCGGTAAGCCCGGTTGGAGTTGGGTTTATTGGGGGGGTTTTTTTCTTTTTGTTCGTGAAGTGGGGCATTCGCTCACAGTGCGCTCTTTTTCCCGGCAGGTTGATGACCAAGCGTACTGCACTGACGATCCTTGGGTTCGGCTGGTGTCTGGCGATCTCGATCGCCACCATCCCGCTGATCTGGAACAAGTGGGAGACGGCCCAGGAGTGTGAGTTCGACGAGCTGCTGCATCCGTGGTATGTGGCCGGCGTCATCACGCCCATCTTTTCCGTCGTCTGGCTGTGCCTGTTCGTCGTCTACTGGCGCATCTGGCGGGAGGCGTCCAAGCACGCGAAGCAGCTGCGCGCTCACGGCGGCGCGTCGGAGCGTTCCTCCAGCGACTGGAAGTCGGTGCAGGTGAGCTGGCAGAGCCATCCAACGCGTTTGGCAACGTTGGTGATTAGTGTGTGCTCTTCATGAGCAACATCTTTCGTTGAGATTCATTCAATGTATCTTCAGCGATGAGTCTTTACTCATCCAAATCTCCAAAGATTGTTGTTAAGTCGTGCGAGTAGACGACTGCACCGTCGCAGAAGATGGATGTGTTTTATGCGGTTCATGAATCTCTAGGCTCAATAGATTATACAGATTTATGAATTTCATGATGATCTTCAGAAATTCAAGAATAATCAGAGGAATTCATGGATTTTTTTTGGATACACGAATCTATGGAGACTCAGGAATCTGTATGGATTTAATAATTTTTGAAGGTTCAAGAATTGTAATCTTTTAGATTCAGATTCATTCATTTCAAAGATTCATTCCGATTCATGAATCTGAAACAGAGTTGCCCATCTCTAGTGATAATTGAACCCCCTTCTCCACAGGTGGTGCTACTCATCATGGGCTGCTTTACCTTCTGCTGGATACCGTACTTCGTGGTGGTGCTGACGCAAATCTTCGCGTTCGTCGAGGACAGCTCGCCGACCCTCTACAAGGCGGCGTTTTCGCTCGCGATGGCCAACTCCATGATGAATCCCATCATCTACGCCTGGAAGAATACGCACTTCCGGTACGCCTTCAAGCAGCTGCTGACCTGCCACAAACCGGTGGTCCCACCGGCGGCCGCCAACGGTGCTGCCCCTTCGTTCGAGCTGCCGGCGGCCAAATCGTGCCCGGACCACCACCTCACCACCGGCTGCTCGCACGATGCGGTCGGGCCGGCCGGCCCCGTCCCATCTACGCTCACCGCCCACAGCAGCTTGGCGAGCGTGTCGACCATCGCGCCGCCGGTACTGCCGCCGGTTGAGCCGGGACGCTACGAGTCGCTGGTGCTGCTGTCCCAGCAGCTCACCGACATTACGGCGAGTGCGACCATACGCGTATCGCTGAGCAGCGAGGAGCTGCCTGCAATGGCACAACTCTCCCCCGAGGCGCACACGGCCACCGTCGTACCGCCGGACACGCGGGCAGCTTCGCCCAAGCCCACGCACATCATTGCCGGTAACATCATCATCAACAACTTCAACCTGTACGATCAGGCGCGCATCGAGCGACTGCTGCGGTGCGAAATGACGGCGACGAGCGGTGGTGCGCCGAACGAAACGTCGGAACCGCCGGGCCACCATCAGCCACCGGGAGCGGAGGTGCCGCCGACCCAAGCCCCACAAGAGGTGGTGATGAATGTGACCAAGCTTTAGTGGTGGTTTTGGTTATGTTTTTGGCGGATCCTTTCGTCGGACAGTAAAGCTCTCGCAACAGGCTCGATGAGGTTTGAATTTCCAAACTAATGTAGTCTTTTTTTGGGGGGGAACGAATGTACTGAATTGTACAGCAAACACAATTTGCTGGCAGCACCTTTCCTAACAGTCCTATTTTGTTTAGCAGTATAAGTTTAGCAAATATAAGAATCGATTAAAAAAATCATCTCGCTGACGCATTTTGCTGTCGTTTTTTACACTGTGTAGATACTGGCATGGTTGCAAAGTAAAGGAATATCGGTACCTCTTCTTAAAACACTTAGGAAGTCTCGAGTTTCAAGATTCTTCAACACAACCGTTCGCTTGGACAGATGGTTTGTGACTGGCTGCTAGTAAGCTACCATGAACAGATCGTTCTAGAAGTGTCAATGGATGCTTCCATTTACACATCTTCAACACAAAGGCTCTACAACGGATCTTTGGGAACATATGCCACTACGAGGAGGATGGCCACTTCGGCAATTTGAAGAGCACGAAGTACTCAATAGGATTAGAAGTACTTAGCGCTACTAGTTCAAGTCTTAATCCCGGAGATCTTTCTGTGGTTTTCTAACGTCTGTCTTCAATTCTCTGTCTGTTGTTCTTCCTGTCCGGTATCCACTATATACCCTTAACAAAGGTCCCATTTGCTATACAAGATCCATGATTTGTCGGATTCAGTTTCTGAGTTCCATTAACTATCCCATTGTTGCTACAGACTCCAGCCTTGTGTTTCAATGAGGTCATACGATATCACATATGTAATCGCAGGAAGAATTTGAAGATCAGGAAGAACTCAATAAGATTGAAAGTATCTGTGTTGTATTGCTTTTGTATTGTACTTTGTAACATCTAATAGTTCATGTCATAATCCTGGAGAACTTTCTTGTAGTTGTGTTAACGCTAAATCAACTGTCTGTTATTCTTCCTGTTCTGTATCCACTATATACCCTTAACAAAGGTCCCATTTCTTTTCCAAGATCCGTAATTTGTCTACACTCAGTTTTGTCGGCCTCATTAACTATCCCATTTTTGCTACAGACTCCAGAGGCTTGTGTCTCAGTGAGGTCGTGCTACCATTTGCAGTCCTAATACGAGGCATTTGTTTCTCGACCTTGCTAAGGACGCAATATATTACGGTCTCGGTATCTATCAGCGGTATCTAACGTTGTCTGGTTGTGGTTTGGCCCTGGTACTGCTCACGACAGCTGAACAGGTCATAATATTCAGCTGCGACTTTGAGCTTGATTTTGGACTAGGAGCTCCGTTGGTGGTCACAGTTTAATCCCTTCACAGTTGTACGATTTCGACAACTTGTCACCCATGTTTGTTTCTGATTTCCAATTCCAGTGATACAAGAAATGTGTAAAAATAACTTTTTTTGTGGTAAAAATCTCTCAAATTTCAATTTCAGCAACATCAATTGAGCTGCTTTAAAAGAGGCAAAGGAGATAAGAAGGAGATGCATAGTCGAGCATAGTCTAAGCAACCAATGGCAGATCATTACCAGTCACCATAGATGTTGTTTAAATGTAGTTCAGGTGGCTAATGGTGTTGATCTGGCTATAAAAGTCTTCAAATCATATTAGGTTTAAAAATCGTATCAATCCACATGCAAGTTAGCAACTGATTTCCTGATACACCTCCACCCATTCTTAACACTCTGGGCGCTGGTATTTTGCAATAGCGTTCTGCAGAAAACACAGTACAAGACAAGAGAGAGGTGAGAGCGTTTCATTGGCTTACGATCGTCCACTCTCTTTCTGATCTTCAGAGACGATGCCGCTTCTGCAATATGCGCTCTCTCTTTCTTCCCGCTGCAATACGCTCTGCTGAGAGTTGTTGAGAGACCAATCACAGCGAAGGAAAGTGAAAAAATGGATCCACACAGCGCCCAGAGTGTTAAATCTCTACGGGCGTTATTCTCAACACTTAATTGGCATAGCCCCCATATACAGGATGTTTGCACACTGATGAGCGGCACTCACTGTTCTAGTATATTTCAACACTTGTATTTTTTTTGTTTTGAAACTTCAACCGTTAGGAAATTATTGGAGTTTGATGGTTTGGGACCTTAAAATGATAGCGCAACTGTTCGACTCAAAACGATAATTTGATATGTTTCCCATTTTAATAAAAAAAACACTTTAGATTTCCATAAAGTATCAAAGGAGTTCTCAGAATTACTGGGAACTGTTATCAGATCAAGACACTCACCTCGATGCCGGTCATGCCGAGCGCCTCCTCCAGGTTGGGCGTCATGCGGAACGGCACCTTTTCCGGCACGCGCAGCGTTTTGCCCTTTTCGAAGCAGACGTTGTAGTCGATGTGCACGATCTCGCCGGTCGCCAGCTTGACCAGCACGTTGTCCAGGTGCCGGTCGCCCAGCCCAATGATGTACCCGATCACGCTCATCACCGCGAGCGACAGCGAGTAGCTGCGGATGACCTGCCGCCAGCTGGACGCGGTCGCACTGTGGCACCACAGCTCCTTCGCCAGCAGGTCGCGGGGCGTTTCCTGCTGCAGCTCGGCCAGCACCTGCTTCAGCACCGGCAGCGGCCACTCGCGCCGGCTCGCGTTCGCCTTCAGCCCGTGGCTCTGCAGCAGGGGCGTCAGTTTGCTAAAACACAACACAAACATTTGTTGGAAAAATTAGTCTGTTTTGGATAGTTCCAATCTCCGCCGGAGCCACTTACTTGTAGAACAGCTCCGATGGGCGCAGCGTCGCACTGCTCCCGGCACCCTTGCCCTCCTTCTTCTGCAGCGCTTCGCGCTGCTGCCACTTCTTGTAGAGCGAAAAGATGGGCACGGTATGGTCGACCCAGGTAATCAGGCCGGACCGCGGGCCGAGCGGTATGACCGAGTAGTGCTCCGCCCGGTAGTGCGTCACGTTGCCATTGCAGTCGATCGATTTCGTCATCATCAGGTTCGCGATCGACAGGAACTGCATGATGCGCTCGTCCAGGTGCAGATCCTCCAGCCCCTTGGACAGGTAGCCGAACCGGCGCCCATCGTTCCCGCAGAAGGTGAGCTTTTTCGGGCGCGTCTTGGTCGGCAGTATCTGGATGTTGTTGTCGACGGTGCGGATCAGGATCGGCTGCCGGCTGCCGGCGAGCGTCGTGTCGATGCCGGGCATCGCGATCGCCGTGTTGGACAGGCGCAGCAGGTTCGGGCTGACGTCGGCCAGCCGCAGGAAGAAGGAGAAGCGCTTCTGGCTGCGCTGCTGCAGCTGGGCGTAGAGCGTGCGAAACCGGTTCCAGCCCTCGATCGGCCGGCTAAAGTCGGCCGGCTCGCGCAGCTTGGCGAGCATGTTGCGGATGTACCGGTGGTAGCGCTCCTGGAAGTGGCGCTCGTGATTGGTTTCGGCCGGGCGCGACGTTATGCCGTACAGCTGCTCCAGCACGAACAGGAGCGGCCGGAGCAGCAGGCGATGCTTTTCGGCGAGCAGGGCGCGCCGCTGGTCGGTCAGTTGGCCCGATGCGTAGAGGCGCCGGTACTCGGCCTCGAACGTCGGTATCCGCTTGGTGTAGTCGGCGTAGATCTGCTGCAGCGACACCACCCACAGCTCCTCCCACAGCAGCGAGATGCGGCGCAGCTCGTGCACGAGCGTCTGCACCTGCTTGACCGTGTCGGGGATTTCGCGCGACAGTATGTCGAGCAGCGCGTTGAAGCAAAAGCTCAGCCCGGCACCACCGTCCTGCGCCGACTGCGCGCTCTCGCCCTCTCCTTCCAGCCGGTTGGAAACTTCCTCCACGCCATCACGCAGCACGTCCACCACGGCGAGCTGGCTCGGCTCCTCCTGCACCGAGCCGACCACCGCCGGGAAGATGATGAGGTGCGGGGCATCCTTCGCCACCCGGCACAGCAGCTCGGAGACGCGCCGCCGCACGTACGGCTCGTGGTGCGCCAGGCGGGAGAAGAGCTGCGGCGTGATGACGCGCCACGGTTCGCTCGGCGTCGTCGCCAGACCCTCCTCGAGCACCTCCTTCAGCCCGAGCGCGTGCTTCACGATCAGGCGCAGCAGCCGCAGCGTGACGGTGACCGACCGGGCCCGCTCGCTGTCCACGCCCTCCTCCTCCACCGCCTCGTTCCGGCCGGACGAGAGCTGCAGAAAGCGGAAGTAGGCTTCGGCCGCCGCCTCGTAGTGCCCGTACACCGCCCGATGGTTGCTGCGCCAGATGTCGATGATCGCGTGCAGCCGGTCGGGCGGCACGTTCCGCTCCAGCCCCGGCATCGCCCGGTGCAGCGCGTCCAGCAGCCCGATCGACCCGATCGTAGCCGAGCTGTCCAGCTCCAGCTCGTCGGGTTCGTCGCCTTCACCTCCATCCGGCCCGGCCATCATTCGGGCCGGCTCGTGCTCGTTCAGTATCTCCACGATGCGCTCACAGTCGGCAAGCGAAACGGCCGGCCCGGCCACTATGCCCGCCACCTGGTCCACGCTGATACGCACAGGCGAACTCGAAGGCGAACCGTCCGCCGCGCTGTGCTCCACCAGCCGCTTGCCCCATCGGTACAGCCACGAGCCGAGGGCGAACCAAGCTTTCGCGAGCGACGGACACCGGTCCACCGCGCCCTGCAGCAGCGTCCCGATCAGCCGGTCCGACGCCCGGAACATGTGGGCGTGGTCGGCGGCGAGCGGTTTCGCCCCGACCGCCGGCAGCAGCTGCCCGAGCCGCCGCACGCTCGCCAGCTCGTTCGCCGTCGGTTCGCCCGCCTCGCCCGCCATCCAGTCGCTGATGGTGAGCAGGAAGCGGCCAACGCGCTCGGCCAGCCGCGGCTCCGTGCCGCGCCGCTCCCGCAGCACCCCATCGATGGCGGCCGTCGCGCAGGCGGCAAAGTTGATCGCCTCCAGCCGCTTGCCCGGCTGGCAGTGCAGCCACTTGCAGTGCTCGTACACCGCCCGGGACAGGTTTTCGTCCCACACGGCCGCCCCAGCGCTGCGGGCGGTCAGCGCGGCCGCCACCTGCTCGAGCGTGAGCCGCTGCTGCTTGGGTGGTTCGTCGCCTGCGGCCCCAAGTCGCCCGATCAGGTTCGATTTGTGGTAGTACTTCTCGAGCTCCCGGCGGCACAGGGCGTAGTTTTTCTCCTTGCGCCCGATCGACACCATATCGAGGCGCAGGTCGATGTTTTGCTGCTGTTCGCCCGCATCGGCATCGGCGAGCAGGAACTCGGACCACGCGAGCAGCCGCATCAGCGTCAGCGTGCCGTAAAACTTCTCCACATTGAGCGAGCCGAGTCCGCCGCCACCGTCCGCAGTGGCGGATGCGGTGGCACCGGCCGCCTCACCGGCGGCCGCCGTTGCGTCCGGCGCCCGGATGCGCTGCGCGATCTTGTACAGGATGTGGTTGGTGATGGTCAGCTGGAACAGGTACTCGCGGCATCGGGTCAGCAGGCACTCCTGCAGGTAGCACTGGATCAGCTCGGTGCTCGCGTCGATCATGCGCTGCCGCTGCTCGATCTGCTCCTGCAGTATAATCCCCGACAGGCTGTTCTCGACCGCGCAGATCGCCTTGTGGCAGGAGAAGTCGTTCGGGATGTTGGTGCCGACGTCCACCAGCTCCCACTGGCTGATGTCGATCACGCTCACGTCGTGCGTCTCCTCGTACCGTATGATCGACCGGATCTGGGCGGCCGTCACCGTTATCAGCGGGATGGTGGCCCGCGGCGTCCCGCTGCTTTCCTCCGCCAGCAGAAACTCGTACAGCTGCCGATAGTCCCCGGTAAACAGCAGCGACAGGATCGTCTGGTCCACGATGAAATCGCGTATGTGCCGGTCCATCCCCGCGCTGCCCGGGTCGGCCAGTATGCTTCGGAACCCGCTCGCCGCCGTCTCCCGATGCCCGGACGCTTCCTCCGCCGCCATCCGGATCCACGAGTACTTGCGCCCGGTCAGCCGCTTGCTCCACACGTACACGCCGTACAGTGCGTCCGACTCCCAGTTGCGCACCAGCGCCCACACCAGCGACATCAGCATGTGCTCGAAGATCGGGTCGCCCGTCTTGCCGGCTGCCACCAGCTCGCGCAGCACCGCCTCCGAGTACCGTATCACCATCTCCGGCTCCATGCAGTGCAGCGCGACCAGATCCACCGCCGTGCGGATGCGCGTAAACCACTCCGCGCACGTCGACTGGTTCACGCGGAAGAAGGTGCGGGCGGGCTTCTCGGGCGCCGGCAGCGCGTACGCCGTGCCCTCCGCCGCGTTGTAGATCGACTTTTCCAGCGCCTCGAGAAAGCCGAGCAGGATGCGGGCGTGCCGCTGGTTCGCGATCGAGGTGCGTATGTCGCGCACCGGGAACCGGTCGGTCAGCGCCAGTATACGGGCGCACTGCTTCACGATCGACTCGATGCGCAGGAACGTGCTCTGCGGTTTGCCGAACGGCGTGCGCAGCTTCTGGTTGACGCAGAGCTGGGCCGCCTCCCACTGGGCCCACGGGATGAGGCAGCGCAGATCGCGCAGTGCCATCTCGCCGTACTGGGACGGCTGGTTGAACGAGCGGGTCAGCAGCTCGTGCAGGTAGCCCCCCGCGTACTCCGATCCATCCCGGCTGAACGCGATCCGGTTGAACAGTGTGCGCAGATCGGCCATGCGCAGCGTGGCGGAATGCTGCAGCGCATAGCCGCCCTGATGATAAAGCCCGTTCTTCAGCTCCCCGATCTGCTCCCAGCGGCGCCGGTTCACCCCGGTAAACTCGTTCACCTGGCGCAGCGAGTGGCGCAGCGGCAGCTTCGAAAAGATGACCGTGTAGCGCGTCCGCAAGCTGCCGTACACCGAGCAGAGATGGACGCAGCACGCCTCCGCAATCGCCTGGTACGCCGACGGGTGCAGGCTCGCGAACCGGCACGCCGCATCGAGACAGTCCGCACAGCGCAACCCGATCGTTTCACTTTCGCTGCCCCGCTCGACCGCCACCGTCCCGACGTGCACCAGCAGCTGGTTGAAGTCGTCACAGTCGTGCAGCACATCATGGTACCGCGTCGTCTGCGTCACGATCGCAACGCACCAGTCGAGCAGCAGCGGTAGCAGCTCCGTGCCGCGCACCGCACCATACAGCCGGCCGCCCGACTGTTGCCGCGTGCCCCACTGCCGCAGTATCGTGCCGAGAAAGCGCAGCACCAGCCCGAAATGGTCCGCGGTGGGGCTTTCCGGCGGGGCGTCCGTGTCGCTCGTGTCACGCCGGAACCGCTCCACCACGGTGCGGCCCGCCGGCCGCAGCAGCCCGCTGGACGAGATGAAGTGATTGTTCGCGCTGCAGTGGTGGAACGCCGTCAGCAGCACGGCGTAGTGGAGCGGGGCGTGCGTGCGCCGATCCCACAGCCGGCCGTCGGCCGGTGCGAGCCGCTCGAGCAGCACGTGCAGCACCGGATCCTCCCGGAGCGTCCAGGTGATGAAGATGGAGCTGCGTGCCATGGCGAGTGGGGAAAGGAGCAGCAGATTGAACTGGATGCGGTACTGGAGGCGCACGAGCGTCCCGGGGGACGGTGTGCGGTTGCCGACCGCCCGCAGCCTCCCGAGCGCATCGTCGATGTCGGCCAGGATGGAGCGGTACGCGCCCTGCAGCACCTCCGCGTGCTTGAGCGTCAGCATGCGGTGGTAGAGCAGCAGCAGGGCCCGCTTCACGGCCGCACTCTGCCGGTAGCGAAACGCGTAGAACGGTCCACTCTCCGCGAAGATGAGCGGCCGCAGGGCGAGAGCGCGTGCGTGCTGCCTTTCCGTGTTGCCGCCAGCGTCGGCGTATCGTAGCAGTAGATGCAGCACAGCCCCAATTTGCTCGTCGCTGTAGCCGCTTCCATGCTGCACCAACCGACCGACAATCTCCAGCAGTTCGTCCTCTCCAAGCGGCGTTAGGGTGGACGCGGGCAGCATTAGCTTCAGCATGATGAACTCACAAATGGCGGCCACTGCCAGCCCCGTCGGGGGTGCCTCGAGCAGCCGCACCACGATCGCCACGATCGTGCAGCAGCAGCAGTCGAACCGGGCCAGCTCGTCCGGCTGCAGCAGGAACGTTCCATCGCCGGCCGCATCCTGCAGGCACTTGAACACGCTGTTGAACGCGGTCAGCAGCGCACCGAACAGCCGGTTCGCGTCGTCCGCCTGCGCCCGATCGGCGTACTCCACGTCGCCGCAGTGCCCGTCAATATCCTCGCTGAACTGCTCCAGCAGGTTAAACGTGACGTCACGCTGCTCGCACCAAAACGGACGAAAGGCGAGCAGCACGCGCGCACAGTGCAGCTTTACCGCGGTCGGCTGCGTGCTCTCCAGCTGCCAACCAACCACAATGTCCACGATGTCGCTGAAATGGGGCGCGAACGCGTGCCCGTACCCGTCCGCCAGCCGCACCATCACGTCCGTCACGAGCAGAAACACGTCCAGCACGTCCGTCTGCTCGAGTATCTGCTGCAGGTAGCCGACCAGCCACTCGGCGACCGGTTCCAGCCCCCGCTCCGTCCGGTCCAGCACCACCAGCTGGCGGAGCGCGACCAGCGCCGGCCGCCGGATGCGCTTCGACTGGTTCAGGTAGCGGTCGGTCCAGCCGCGCAGCACCGTGCCACAGTCGGGCCCGGCGCCCCCGACCAGCACGTGCAGCAGCATGCCGAACAGCTGGGCCACCCGGTCCTGGCACTCGCGCAGCCCGCCCTCCAGTATCTGCGCGACCGTGTGCGCCAGCAGGTCGAACGATTTGCGCACGTAGGACGCGTTGGACGGGTCGAGTATGACTAGCTCCAGCCGGTCGCACAGCTCCGCAAACAGGGGGCCGCCGCTCGTTTCGCCCACCAGCCGGCGCAGCAGCTTCGAGATGCGCATGTCCGCCGGCACGTTCGCTGCTAGCTCGTGCGGCACCGCACCGCCACCGTCCGGGCCGGCCGGCCCATCCGATGCCAGCCGGCGCACCCGCCGCTGTGAGGCCGCCTGGGTGCGGGCGGTCTGGTAGCGCTTGCCGCCGCCGCTTCCACCGCCACCGGCCGACATTTCCTGCTCCTGGCGGTCGCCGGACGACGCGCGGACCAGCCTCGAGCCACCGCCGCCAGAAGGGATCGTTTTGGGTTGCTGTTGCGGCGCGGGAAAAAGAAAACAACAGGGATTAGCTTGGTACGGTATCCGTCCTTAGAAGTGAAAGGGACAAATGAAGATTTCGTCGGAATCGATTCCGACTAGCTCCGAAGATTGCTGGAATCGATTCCGAATAGTAGGTCCGGAATCAGTTTCTGGAATCGTTTCCGGAATCGGCTCTAGAATCGAAACCGTAATCGATTCCGGAATAGCAATCAGTTTCGGATTCGCAATTGGCTTCCAGATCGGAATCGCAATCAGCTCCGGAATCGGAATCGGCACAGCACCAGAATCGAAATGGGCTCTGAAATCGGAATCAGTTCCGAAATCGGAATCAGTTCCGAAATCGAAATCGGTTCGGGAAAAGAAATCATTCGGAATTGGCTCCGAGATCGGAATCGAAATCGCAATCAGCTCCGGAATCGGAATCGGTTCCGAAATCGGAATCGGTTCCGAAATCGGAATCGGTTCCGGAATAGGAATCGGTTCTGAAATTGGAATTGGATCCGGAATCGGAATCAGTTCCAGAATCGAAATCAGCTCGGAATCAGCTTTGGAATAGGAATCACTTGCGGCATCTCCATAAGAATCCAAATTTACTAGTAAACCAGCGATGTCAAGCTGATTATCGGAACCGGGCAATGACCGCGTACAAACGACGCCCACGGGTCTTCATGCAGGTCCCATGACGCCCATGCCCGAATGCAGAGCCGATTACATACGATTATATCTTCACCATTCACGGAAGAGGGATAGGCTTATACCAGGAACGTACTTTAAAGGTATGCATGATTCACTCATCAGGATCTAAAGGCAAGGACATGGCAAGAGAGACACAGAAAAGATTCCTCACGACTACACATGTCCTCTAGATGCGTTGCCTATGCGTCTCGCTCGGTATCACAGCAGTACAGCTGCTGCTACCTGTTACGCACGCATGTTTAACGAACACAACTATTCGGTTCGGCTCGGTAAACGTCGGGTGGACGCCGGAACGCAAAGGAGCAGACTTTTTCATTATTGTGTATGACTTCGACGGTTTTGGACCTCACATGCGGACGCTCGCATTTGACTCCACGGGCCAAAATGCTACTGAAAATAGTATCACGGGCCCAAGCCTTGTTTTTAAATGAAATTATGTGATACAAAAATCGGATCGTTAGCAGTTCCTATTTCATTATGGGATAACAGTTACGTTGCTATATGCAAAATAGGCCAAAATAATGCCAAAAACTGATCATGAATAACTACGTTGAATTAATCCAATATAGAATAGTAGAATTTATGTTGATATAAGTATAATTTTGATTATTAATATTTTTGAACTGGTATTAATTGTGACCAGCATTTACGTACGTTAGAAACAGTGAATTCTTTCTTTTGATGCTGTCCAAGTCTAGTTCAGAGTTGTACAAAACTTCATTTGACAGCAGGGGAGTGCAAGATGTCATATAAGACCTTAAGTCATATAAACAACCGTTACTACCTTCCTGATAATCTCCATCGAAATCCTCATTCTTATTATGGCGACCAAAAAGATAGGCATACGCCCACCTGTAGTTTATCTTAACACATTTGTCTTGGTAGGCTGCTTCATGGAGAGCTTGAGATTGTTTGTGCGTCCTATCAAAAGTAACACGTGTTTGTGCTGACATCTGATTTCAGTTGACTTCTAAAACGGTTTGCAGAAGTATAATGTTCTAAGATGCAACCATACCTAAATAGGGGTTCCGACCAAGGACTGAGTATGAACGAGGTCCTCATACCAAGTAATAGCCAAAATCGGTTTGGCCATCTTGGATGCTTTTTGACAGCAGAAAGCCCTGGAAAACTCATCAAACCCTAAAAACCATTATTATTACAAGTGGCATCAATACATTTGGTGAAATATTCAAAAACCAATTGACAATTTTCTTCTGATGATCAGACCGATTTATCATTTTTATCACAAATAAAATTTGAATCGAAAGGGCTCTTAGATTTCCAACTGCTCGTAAAAAAACTTTTGGCTACTTGTCAATTCGTTCTACACTTGACCTCGTTCCTACACAGTCCTAGGGTTCCGACCTTTTGCGAAAACAATATGCCAAAAAATGTAGGAGCTTCCTTTTTTAATTCCTGTTGGTAGATCAACGTAGTTATTCATGATTTTGTTATTTTTTCATGCCTTTCTTTTAATAAATTTGTGTTTTGGTTCGATTGATTGCTTAACAATAAAATAATAAAAATGTTCCCAAACAGAGGTATAAGAAACTTCCAGACATTCGCGGTTTTGTAAGAATTTGAAGCAGACACGTAAATAGTTTCTACAAAAAAAAGTTAATCAAATAATTGTTACTAAAAAAAAAGATCCATGGAAAAGGATATAACAGAGTTTTTTTTATCATTTTACAATTTCACTAATATTGTTCAGTATAAAAAGCTGATTTGCTAATCTGTTTAGTGCATACATGCATTGAGAGAAGGTGCGATAAAACACCGACAAAGTTTTTATGACGTAGCATGGTCTAACAATCATTAGAGAAATCTGCAAAGTTGAAAATCTTCTAATATTGCAGGTGTTTGGATTTGGCTGACATGTACTGTAGAAGCAGAAATGCTTCTACGAATAAATTTAAACTCAAGCGTTCGCGGGCCCCCAGTTTGACATCTCTGGTTTAAACAATCCATTATCATGGATTGATTGATTTCGCATTGATTTCGCTTCTGAAACTTCTTATTTGAATTCAAGAACTGATTCTTATTCCAGAGCAAATTCCTGTTCTGGAATCAACTCTGATTTCGCTACCGGAGCAAATTGCGATTCCGGGGTCGATTCTGATTTCAGAGCTTATTCTGATTCCGGAATTGGCTCCGGAGTTCACTGTGGAATAGGCTCCTGAATCGACTCCGAAATCGGAATCGGAATCAATTGCAGCATCGAAATTGGCTCCAGAATTGATTCCAAACACGGAACCGGAACCGGGTAGGATCGATTCCGAGCTCGCACCATTAGTCCTTACCCGTTGCTGGTCGGTTGCTGGCTTCTTCTTGGTGCGCCGCTTCGTCGCGCACTGCTGCTGTGACGGTTTTGTGTCTCCTTTCCCTCCCATGGTCTGCCCTGCGTCATGTCTGCCCGGCGCGGATAGCGGAACGTGCTCCTTAGTCAGTGGACATGGGGGCTCGTCGCGGGTCCTGTGGAGGAGAAGTATAGATGTGTAAGAACGGATTCCGGCACGGCACCGAACTTCCTGCCCACTTACCCGGATGCTACGTCCGGCGCTCTGGTCTGTTATGGTGCCTTCCTTTAAGCTGCTTTCTTTGCCCTCTCCGGCCGGTTGTTTCCGTACTGCTTCCAGCAGGTGGCCCGGATTGCTGGCCGCCCAATGGCAGCCCTGCTCGCTCCGTATGGCGATAGTCTCGGGCGTTCGTGGCTGTGTATGTGTGTAGCTGTATCCTTGTGGGTGAATGGGAGAAGTAGATGCCACGCCGTGGCGTTTTCCGGGAGTCGGGAATGGGGGGAGGAGGGAGGTGCGCCACAGATGTCGCTATTTTCTCCCGGCTGCCTGCTCGCGTTTCTTCCTCGGTGCGCGGGTACGGTTCCGGTGCGATTCCATCCGGCAATCAAAATAAAATGTGATAAACGGTGAACCCGTCGTTTTGACGTTTCGCCAGCCGCTCGGTCGCTCTCGCCTGTCCTGCCAAAAAAAACCCCTACAACAAAAACCCACATGGTGGGTTGGGAAAGTTAGCAACACTTTCAATCAAAAACAAAACACATCCACACAGAAAACTTTTCACGATCGGGAAGGGCGCTCACCAGCTTATTGGCGCGTGCTTTCCAAAATCCAAATCGCCTGATTCGTAGCAACAAATTGCCTGTAGAAAAACAATTGATCAACCGTGTGCAAACACAAACACGCACACATGCACACTCTGCGCACGGTCAAAAAACGTAAACATTAGCTGTCAGTTGCGGTAGAGTCACTTCACATGCGGTTTGCCGTGTCGTGCCGCGCGCGCCCTGCTCGCTGTCACACGGGAAAAGGTAAACAACACGCATTGTGACAGCGGATGGATTGCGAACGGTATCGGTGAGTATGAGATGGGACTATGACGGAATGGGACGAGAAAGAGTTTTCCACTTTGTTACATGGAAATTGAAATAAATGGTCGCGAATACTAATACCCAGCAATTGCATGGAAAAAAGGGTGCGAAAGAGCGGTGGAAGTGACGCTTTTTCCCATCGACACATTGGCAGCTGGATGTTGGACGTGGTTTGACAGCGCGACCTACCTCAAGCGCGGTCAAACAACACCGATAGCCGTTGGAATTGAGGTTGTGTGTACTCGTTCCCTGGTGACTTCGAATCTTGCGGAATGATGGAATGTCCTGGAAGGTACGTGCAATCTAAACCTCTGGTCTGGTGTTGGTTACGATGATTCTAACGATTTTGAAGATTATCTGGCTTATTGGTTGTATCTAATTTCTACTGCAGTCCATTTGCGTTGAAACCTGATTTTTGTCTTTAAAAAAAACAGCAGTTAGAATTTTGATAAAATTAGTCAAAAACCATTTATTACAAAAATCTTTTAGACCGAGATCAGGCAGACTGAAAAAAACAACCGCAACGAAAAATTGGGCTGATGAAATATAACGCCTCGTAACGTTTATTTTTTCAGTTGTCCAAAGTTGTTCTACAGCGCGAAACAACAATTTAATATAGATGTTAGCGAATTTTTCCATGCTTTCACGTCAGATTTGTGTTCAGAAACCGCAGTTTTTTGTTGTTGACACTTACAAGCGTTATTTTATTTTTTTCGCATTAAAGTTTAATTTTCAAACAATCGTACTTGCCGGTCAAGTTATAGCGATACATAACATCAAAGTTATTAAAGCTCTACTGGCTGCATAATGATAGATAGAGCGCTAAAGGCTTTTTTGCTATTTTGAAAATGCTCCACTTGTTTACCATCTGCTTAAAATCAGGTCTCTCGGGTCTCAGATCTTGTATGATTCCCTTTAGGTAACGGTAATCGCTCCTGCGGGCGTGCAAAAAAAATTATTGAGAATTAGAGTGGTGTAGACTATTGATGGGTAAAGTTGGCAAAAATCCAGAGTCGACTCCGATCCGAGTCCGATCATTTCGGCAACGACTCCAGAAGTCGTCGGAGTTGTCCAGAGTCGGGCGGAGTTGACCGGAATCGGTTGGGTTCGGAGTCGTCCGGAGACGTCCGGAGTCATCCAGAGTCGGCTTTCGAAACAAAGGACTGTATACGAAGTGCGCGCGCAAAGCGAAAGACAAAACAAACAAAAAACACAACGAAATGAAATGTCTGATCACAAGCACATTGCATCGGACGGCTCCTGTTGACTCCTACCGACTCCGATTCCAGTCGACTCCGATCGACTCTGGCCGATTCCGAATGACTCCGATTCCGGTCGACTCTGGACGAATCCGACTCCGGAAGACTTCGGCTCCTGGCGGAACTAATGGTTTCCATTTTGCTGGAGTCGGAATCGGACTAACAATAGTCGTAGTCAGATCGGAGTCGTGGATGCGCTTAAAAAAGTACACCGCTAGTGTCGACCTCGTTTGATGCATTTGTGGCGCTTCGTATCTGATCAGTAGTCATCCAGACACGCGGTAAGACTCATACCCCGTTCGGTTGGATGTACTTAAGCTGCTTGCTATATTTAAAGAATGATCAAAATGAGTCAGCGATAGTTTGGATGATAAAATCGGGATCTTTGATGAGTTCCAAAATTTGGTATTAGGGTGAAGTCACACACATACCTAAATACATTACATTTCCGCTACAGAAAACAAAAAGAAATGTAAAACAAACAATTGCGATTTCACTACATCTTAATAGTTTGACCAAAATAGGTCACCCGAAAACAAAACAAGAAGCGTTACCAGACGTTGTATCTACATCTGTCAAAAATGCTGCTCACGGCAGTCCAGCAGCGCCCTCGCCCTCATCCAAACAAACCCCCTTTCATCCCAACCCTTTCTGCCCCTGGTCCTATTTTCTGTCTAATCAACTGGGAACGCTCTCGAAACCGGGCCCGCCGCCAAGTGCCTTCAAGCCTCGGGCTATCTCACCAGCGCTTTAGTTTCTGTTTCGGCCCTCTCACACAAAAGCAAAGCAAAACAAAAAGTCATCCCGCATCCCCTCCCGTTAGCAATAGAGTAGTTTTTTGTTTTTCTTCTATAGCCCGCAACTAAGTAGTGGTGGGAGGTGATCACACAAAACAACCACCAAAGGCACGACAAACACGGGCACCACTCCAGCGTGCCAGTTGTACCAGTGCCGCCGTACGGAGATAAAGCATTGCACCAAACCTTACGGGTACATAAGCACCAGCGCAATCTCATCCCGAATCTCACAGTTTTCCCACGTGTCGGACGTGTCTGAGACCCGCTGCTCAAGATGATTGCCGCCCGGGCACTGCACTACGTCTTCAAGATTGGTAATCGCGCGAAGAACATCCAATTCTTCCGGGAGATACTGGGCATGAAGGTAAGCGGTGGAGGTGGTGTGTGTGTGTGTGTGTGTGTGTGTGTGTGTGTGTGTGTGTGTGTGTGTGTGTGTGTGTGTGTGTGTTTGGGTGTGGAAAATCCGATTTATGCTTTCGTTGCTGCTGCCGTTGTAGGTACTACGTCACGAGGAATTTACGCAAGGTTGTGATGCCGCCTGCAATGGGTAAGAGCTCTAGCAAGTGGAAGTTTCTAGAAAACCCTGTTGCTAACATTCTTCCTTTCATCCACTCCATTGCAGACCGTACGACAATCGGTGGAGCAAAACGATGATCGGGTACGGGCCGGAAGCGTCCCACTTCGTGATCGAGCTGACGTACAACTACGGCGTGCGGGAGTACGCACTGGGCAATGATTTCGCCGGGCTGACGATTAAGTCGCGCGACATCCTAGACCGTGCCCGGCGCCACGGCTACCCGGTCGCGGAGGAGGGCGCTCCGGGCGAACCGTCCGTGCTCCTGTCGCCCGACGGGTACCGGGTGCTGGTCGTGCCGGAGGAGGTGCCGGCCGGCGCCGACCCGGTACAGCGCGTCGCCCTGCACGTGACCGAACTGGCCCGCTCCCGGGCGTACTGGGCCGACACGCTCGCGATGGTCCCGGTGGCGGGGACGACCGACCCATCCCCCGACCGGCTCGCGCTTTCGTACGATCAGGGCAAGTTTGTGCTGGAGCTGCGGCAGCTGGCCGCCGGCACGCCGCTCGACCGCGCCAAAGCGTACGGGCGCATCGCGTTTGCGGTGCCGCACGCCACCCAGCCCCACATCGACGAGCTGATCCGGCAGGCGGGCGGCACCGTGCTGACGCCGCTCATCTCGCTCGACACGCCCGGCAAGGCGACGGTGCGCGTGATCATACTGGCCGATCCGGACGGGCACGAGATTTGCTTCGTGGACGAGGAGGGCTTCGGCGCCCTGTCCGCGCTCGATCCGGATAGCAATGCCGCGCTGGACAAGTACATCGCGAAGGACCCGTTCCAGGAGCAGTGAGCCCGCACATTCCGCATGGTTATGGCGTTGTTGCGCTAAACATGGGAGAACTTTTCATATAGAGAAAAAAAAGGAATTATTAATTTGTATTGCAGAGCGAGACAAAACACAAAGCAAGACACAAACGCGCACTGGTGAAGGGGATGGACGCGGAGCGTAGAAACTGTGTACTTAGTGGACAATAAATGAATCATCACCCTTTACACACCGACCTTTACATGCAGCCAACATGGTTAGTGTTGGGTTTGAAGAATTTTTCGTTGAGATTCGTTCACATGAATCTTCAGTGAGTGAGTGATTCGAATCTCGAGTCGGATCTTCTAATGTTCATGAATCTCTAAAGATTCACAAATCTTCAAATATTCACGAATCTTCAAAGAATCAAGAATCTCTAAATATTTACGAATTTCCTTAGATCCATGAATCCATAAGATCCATAAATCCATTAATTTGATATATCTCCAGGGATTCATGATTCATGGCCTGATCACTTAGGTTGTCACACCAAGAAGAAGGATAATAAAAAGCTCAAGCTTTACGATTTTTTAGCGCCTTATGAATCCCTTGAGATTAATGAATCCCTAGAGATTCGTTACAGGGTTTTCCACGAGCTCTCGTAGCCGTGGGACACTTGATGAACTCTTTCTAAGGTGAAATGAACTTAATGTAATGGGAATTGGACTCTATACCATCCTTGTTGGACAAATCCAATAGGAATTAAAAAAAAAAAACCTGTCGAAAAAGGGTGCCATAGAGTCCAATTTCCACCATATGAAGTTCACTTCCAGTAGGAAAGAGTCAAGGAAGTGTCCCACAACTATGGGAACCCCTGGAAAACCCTGTAATCTTTCGAGAATTACATTACATTGGAATTTTGGAGATACACGAATCTTTCTAGATTCATGAGTGTTTGAGATTGATGCTCGAGATTCAGATCCATTGAATCATTTCATAGAATCATTCAGATCCATTGAATCATTTCATAGAATCATTCAGATTCATGAATCTGAATCAGATTTACCCAACACTAGTTCAGACAGGTGTACTGTAAATGAATTGTTTTAACATTGCAAATTGCCCACACCCTCCCCCTCCGGTCATTAGACGACTAGAACGATCTGCCATACCAGCCCTTCACCCCTTTATGACGCTGGGAAGGTCATCAAGATCTCGCATCGAGTGTTTGTGCGCATCATTCCAACTCTCAGCAAAAAAAAAAAACCTAACGACAGACAGCGTGCATTTTTAGCCTGCGCTAGTTTCCTACTTTTTTTTTCAATCCTACGCCTCGGTGCGTGCGTGCGTGCCTTGCGTACATTGCGCTCTTTCGGTGCATCGAGGCTGCAGGCCGCACGCAGTGCCCGTTCGGTGGTGCATTGGTGCAGTTCAAATTTGCTCGCGTGTCAAGCCGGTCGTAAACTCCTCGGGATTATCTAACCTTCCATTTTTTTTTTGTGTGTCTGTGTGTGCACAAACGGAGGCTTTGTTGTTCCCCCCCAGCGTGTTGAAGGGAGCGAGAAAAAAAAACAATTTAAATAAACAGGATTTGGTGGGTTTTGATTTGGGTGATTCAGCGCGCAGGTGAAACGTTTGAAAGTGTATTCTTTTGCCACCCCCCCCCCCTTGCTCTTCCACCCCGCGCAAAAGGACGGTATCAATCAGCACCACTTCAAACGATAGCAAGCACGTGCAAACACAGGCCGCTCCAACGATCAACTCACGCTCCTCTGCCAAGAGTGCCAATCAACTTTCGCGCGGCCCGCTTATCTTCCCAAAAAAAAGATCCAATTGGCTGCATAATGCCCTGCAAAACGTGCGGCCAAGGTAAAGTCTGGTGCGCACCCGAAACCCTCCACACCGCTTTCAATGCACTGTCTGTGTTTGCTTTTCCTTCCTCCCTCCCCGTAGACTGCAAATGTTTGCGTATGATGAGCAAGCGTAGCTGCGGCACCCGGTCGTGCGATTCGGGCTGCACCTGCAGCTGCAACACCGCCACGCCGTGCCGGAGCACCCAGACGGGACCGGACGGGCAGCCGGAGGGAGCGGCCGGGCGGCAGCAGTCGGACGATGGCCAGTCGGGTGCCGGGTGCTGCTGCGCGACAGCCGACGGTGGCGAGGACGGTGCAAGCGCCGGCTGCGGAGATGCCTGCACGTGCTAAGAAGGGGACGAAGCGTGCCACCGAGCAGTGCCGCCGCACTCGCTAGAAAGCAAGTGGACGAATAAAATCGCGCGAAAGCTGGGCCAACTGTGGGTGTTTCTTTTGTTTCCCCTCTTCTTTGTTTCGTTTTCTCAGTGTCGGCGGCTTGTTAAAGTGTCTTTTTAGCGTTCGAATCTGCTTCAAACGCTTAGCGGCACCAATGAGCAGCTTTTAGGCAGCTTTGAGGCTGCACAAGCGACCCTTCGCAAACGGATCATATTTCAGCGACCAACTATCACATCTGTTCAGTGAATCAGACCATAAATCCTGTTCAAACAGTCCTTCCATCGCTCCCTTACGGTAAGAAAAGAATCCATCGCGGGTTTCAATTTTCGATTTTACGCTAATGTTTTCGAGGATCGCTATCATCGCATGTAACGTGGGAACTGGAGACTGTATGAAAAATGGGATCGTCTTAGGAAGTGGTAAGCGAGGTCGGTTTTGGTTGTTTCACTAATTTTGTTCAGCTTTCTATTGCTTTCATGAAGCATAGTTGAATTCGATCGAAAGAAATAGTTTTGTAGATTAAAAAATTGAATCATCGATATTGAAAGGGCGTTTTGTTAAATTTCGTCTTAATTAATCGAAAAAGATATAAAGCAATACAGGTAATACGGACTAATTCGTCTGAATAATGAAACCATAACAAATTAATCAGCCAATATTGTTACACAAAATATTGCTGCCTGTATTCTCATCATTAGTAGTTAGACAGCATCAAAGTTCCAGTGGTCATTTTAAAGAGCGCTTAAGCAGTCTCGTTATGTGACAGCGACGCAACATGATTTGTTTTGTGTACATGTTTGTGTGTACATTTCAAAATCCCAAAATGTTCATGCATTTTACGCGATGTTCTATCACAATCACATTATCGTTACCTTCGCATCACTCCAATCATTCACAATGTACGATATGGAAACGATTTTCTAGCAATTGCCCAGCCCTAAAGCAGCAATAGAAGCCTGTTGGTTGAGGCTGATTAGGATTCACGAATGTAAATTGATTTGATAAATGATTGAATGAATCTGAATATCGGCTAAAATGATTCATGAATCGCAGATTGTTGGATCTCTAAAAATGAAAAAAAATCTATAGATTCATGAATGCACAAAGATTAAAGAATCAATAAAGATTCATGAGTCTCTGAAGTTTTATGAATCTTTTGAGATTCTGAAATCTGATATAAAAAAATAGATTCATGAATCTGTATGGAGATTCTTGAATCTGTAGAGGATCATGAGCCTTTATGTAAAAAAACTTTTTAGATACGAATTCGAATCACATCGCTGGTAAATAAGAATGGCTTTCAACGAAAGTTATCAGAAAAGCAATACAGAATTTCATCTGTTTTAGAAGGGAGGTGTTATAATGATGTTATAATATTGGGTTGGGTATGCACAGAAAAATACTATCTCTTTCTCTATCTCTCTCTCTCTCTCTCTCTCTCTCTCTCTCTCTCTCTCTCTCTCTTTCTCACTCTCTCTCTATCCCAAATAGCCAGCTCGTACTTTATAGCTCATTTGGGGCTGTTTAACGAAAAATCGTTCCGATGTCGTACTGTGTGGCTGATTAAGAGATAGACGGTACTTTGCGGAACTATGGAGCTTTTTAACAGGCACATGGTACTCTCAGAAACCTGTAGCTGATTAGCCTGATGTGTATGGTTCACGATGGAACTTCAAGGCTTGTTAAGAAAGCGTTCCGAACTTGGTGGAACTTTATAGCTTTTTAATGCATGACATCGGTATGAGGTGGCCCTTGTCAAAGTGTCAAACATTGGTGCCGTCAATCATCTCGTTGCTGCTGCCCAAGCTAGTTAAGCTAATCGGAGGAGGAATGTTGAGTGAAGTGAATGTGATTGTACAGTAAATGACATTTTGTATAATTCATGAATATTAAGGATTTAAAAATATACACATGTACACGAACAAAACAAATCCTGTTGTTTATTTCATCGATGACGCTTGCTTGAAAATAAAACACAAAGAAAAATAATCCCCGGCACCGTAGCAAAATACGGACGTCACACGAGGCGTAAACTCAAAAAGTTTACGCTTGATTTGTATGGGAGAGCGTAAACTTCCTGTCAAAAGATTTCAGGGTTGTATGGCTGAAATCCAGTTTACACCAAAGTTTACGCATCGTGTGACGTCTGTATAAGGAAGCTGCTTAAGCGCTGTTTGAAAGACCCACCTGGAACTTTGATGCTGTTTATTTACTGCAAAAGGCGAATTCAATCAGCGATCTTTAGCATGCCAAAATTAGCTGCACAAGCGATTTTTACTATTTGGGATCTATCTCTCACACACACACACACATACACACACACACACACACACACACACACACACACACACACACACACACACACACACACACACACACACACACACACACACACACACACACACACACACACACACACACACACACACACACACACACAAAATGCATGAACAAATCGTGTGGATTGCGTCGACGTACTGGGAACATAAATTTCAAGCTGCGCTCGGCCAAACACTCTTCATACTCGAAGCCGGAGATGCAAACGCACTGTTTACAGCCATGCCCATATTGATGTGAAGAAAAATTCAACTTCAAACGCATGAGCAGCGTTATCGGAAAGTCAACAGAAACCACAGCGAAGGGTGCGCGCTCTCGGGCCTCTCTCTCTCTCTCGCTCTGTCTCCTTCTTTTTATTCTAGCAATGCCTGTATCCAACTGTCAGTTGTCGGAGCTGCCGCTTATCTGTCGTTCGGCGGGAACCGTTATCAGTGAACGCGTCCGGCAGGATAGCAGTGTGTCCTTTGCTGGCACACGGTCCGCTGTCCGCATGGGCCCGGCGAATCAATAAACACCACCTAAAGATAAGCCCGATCGATTGAGCGCATGCAAGCAGCCCGGGAGGAGGGGGGGGGGAGGAATAGTTTTGGTTAAAACGCACGTTTTCAAGTGCCTCACTCATCGCACACAGTGTCTCAGTTCAGTGTTGTTCGACGATGGTTGCGTTGCTAGAGTAAGAATCGGCGTAGATTTCGCTGTCCGGCCGGCTTTCTGTCTCGTTGCTTAATCGGTTTGCGCATTTGCGTTCTCTCTTTCTTTCTCTCTCTCTTTTTCTTTTTTTTTTCTCTCTCTCTCTCTCTCTCCCTCTCTCTCTGTTGTCCGTCAGTCGCAAGATGCAGCTGAAGCATGTGCTACTGTTCGGCACAGTGGTGCTGCTGTGTTGCCTCTACCTAGTGTACGACAAGTGTCTGCTGGCGACGATCAACTCGTACCAGGTGCTGGACGATCACAACCGGGCGCGGGCGGCCCGGATCGAGCAGGAGGTCGGGGGCGACCGGCGCACGCGCTACATCCTGCTCTACACCAGCTTCTTCAGCGAGCGGTGGTGGGGCCTGCGGGCGGAAACGCTCGGGCCGGACTACTTCGCGTACCGGCACTGCCCGGCGACCGACTGCGTGCTGACCAGCAACCGGCAGCTGCTGCGAGCGGTGGCCGACTACGATGCGGTCGTGTTTCACGTCGCGACCGGCTGGGACGGACCGCTGCCGGCGGTGCGCAGCCCCCACCAGCTGTACGTGGCGGCGCTGATGGAGTCGCCGGCGCACACCAAGCACAGCCTCGCCCTGGACGGCAGCTACTTCAACTGGACGATGACGTACCGGCTCGACTCGGACGTGCTGTTCAACTACCGGAACGTGGTCGACCTGGAGAGCGGGGAGGTGATCGGCCCGGCGTTGCGGCCGAGCTGGCGCAACGGGTTCTACGAGTACGGTAACGCCAGCCTGGTGGAGCTGGTGCAGCGCAAGCGGAAGGCGGCGGCCCAGTTCGTGTCGCACTGTGGCGCCCTGTCCGGGCGGGACCGGCTCGTGCAGGCCCTCCAGTCGGCCGGGCTGGAGGTGGACGTTTACGGCCGGTGCGGTACGCTCAAGTAAGTAAGGGAGAGGGTGGTTTCGGGGTTTCGGCTCACCCGGTGACGTCATCCCATGCTCGTTTTGCGTTGCTCTTCCACAGCTGCCCCCGGGGGAAACCCGAATGCAGCCAGATGCTCGACACGGTCTACTGGTTCTACCTGTCGTTCGAGAACTCGCTCTGCGTCGACTACGTCACCGAGAAGCTGTACAACGCGCTGGAGCACCACATCGTGCCGGTAGTGTTCGGGGGCGCCGACTACAACCGCTTCATGCCGCCCGGCTCGTACATCGACGCGCAAGCGTTCCGGACGGCCGGCGAGCTGGCCGAGCATCTGCGCTACCTGATGGACAATCCGGCCGAGTACGTGCGGTACTTCTGGTGGAAGCAGCACTACGCGCTGGAGGACACCAACCAGTACTGCGACCTCTGCCAGCGGCTGCACAGCGTGAGCGCCCGGGAGCGCGTCCAGTACTACCGGGACATTAAGGCGTGGTGGTACGACGATGCGTGCACGGCCAGGTCGAAGATCGAATTTTGAATCGAATGTTCAGGTGAGGGCAGTCCTGTTTCGGAATCGCTTGTGCCGCAGTGATTAAGCGTTAATCGTGGTTTTTTTTCGAAAATGAATTACAAAGGAGTTTCGCAGTGCGACAAGTTTATAGCCCAGTATTGAAAGATCCTCCTTTTACGAGCTTTCATTAGAAATGAATACGAACTAGACTAAGGTGCCTCGCGAGGTGACTAAAGTGCGTCTCTACATTAGCGAATGTAGTTATTGAACTGTAACCGTTGAGCGCGTAAGAACTAACGTGAACAGATGAACTCATACAGGACAGTTTTCACCGATGTGAACGTTTATGTACTTATCGTTTTTGTTTTTTATAAATATATTTACACTTGAATCAGAGAGTTCAAAAGGATTGCTCCCACCGTTCTTTGCGATCCGTCTTAAACCAGCTGCTATCAACGAACTTATCGGTCCGATCTGAACCGGCTGTTCTCAGCGTACTCTGTGCTCTGTGCTGGGCCGGTTGCTCTCAGCGCTCTTTGCGATCCGGCTTGGTACGCTCGACATTCTACTCTCTTTGACTTGATGAGCCGGCTTGTTTACAACAAATGATCCAGGTTCAATATGAACCTGTTTCTCTCAGCGTTCTTTTCGATCTGCTCTCTTTCATATCATGGGTCGGTTTGCTAACCTCGTCAACCTCACCAGCCTCGCTAACCTCGCCAATCAACCTCGCACACCTCACAACCAACCTCGCTAACCAACCTCGCCAACCTCACTTACTAAACTCGCTAACCTCACTTTCCAAACTCGCAAATCTTGCCAACCACGCTTTCCAAATTTGCTAAACTCTCTAACCTCACTTTCCAAGCTCGCTAACCTCGCCAACCTCACTTTCCAAACTTGCGAAACTCACTTTCCAAACTCGCTATAATCGATAATAAAAATTCAGTCGTACGCTTTTGTGTGTAAACTTTAGTCGACTTTTAAGCTTGAAATCAATTTAAATCACTTACTAGGGGCTAGCCATTAATAACGAATCGCAAAAAAACAAAACAAAAATACACAGGGTAAATGTACCTATAGTGGTGGTAGTACCAATAGTGGTGGTATTACACTAAAATGCGATTCATACGGCAAATTAAAAGCAATTAAGTTATTTACGTTAGTGTGAAATGTTCTTTAGCCTTTTACAAAGGGTTTAAAAGTTAAATGGGGCCATTCCGTTACTTAGTTACCGAAAAATCCATTATTTTGTGAAATGTGTCAACATTTTTCCAAAATCCTTAGGATTTCATAACGAAACTCATATTTCTGTTAACGTTCTAAATGACCATATAACCACGCATTTACTAGTTTTTCAACATAACTGTTATGAAATGTTATTGTTTTACTAAAATTATTTGCCTTTGGACCATATTTATGCATTTTTAAGTGTTTTTTACCATAGTGCCATTATAGGTACACAAAACAGGCATGTTCCTATGGTGGTCTTAGTTATAAAATCAATAAAAACAAGTCGTTTTCTGTTTATTCGAGGGTATTTTCGACATGTCGTACTGTTTTCACTAAAATAAGCAACAGAAATGAGTTTTATGTAGGTAATTTACCAAAAACAGGTCAAAAATCGCTTATTTGGCTGAATGAAAAATTGACTTCAAATCAAGCACACTCTTCCGGGTGTAGGTTGACGACAGGTGTGATGCAGTACTTTCGTCAATAGTTTCATCGATCAAATTTATACATTTTTTTACGATCAAATTACGGAAGAAACCAATATTATGGCAGTAATCGTTGCTATACGAAAACAGCTTCTAAACTAAGTTTCATTGATATTATACACCGTTTTTTATGCATCTTTGTTTACCACCACTATAGGAACACAATACGACGACTATAGGAACCATACCACCATTATAGGTACAACGAAGCAGTTACAAAAATTTGTATTTTTTCGTAAATTTGATGTATTTCATGGTGAAAATGGTTGTGAATGCTAAGATAAAACATATTACAATTGCTATGTGTTAAAATATTCAGAAAATGTCCTTTCTGACACTTTAAATCCATTAAAACACATCGGTACCAATACAAATTGCACCACTATTGGTACATTTAGCCTAAACAATTTTTGTGTAGGATGTATGCAGAGACGGATTAAGCGCTAAGCAAATTAAGCGGCCTCGTGGGCCCCGTGGTCTCGAGTGGCCCCAGAAATGGAATCCAGCACCCGCTCACAAGTATAATTGTTACCCATTGCTTCTCTGGTTGGGAACAGTTCATACAATTCCTTGCTAGACGCTTCAACCAAGCCCACATTCGTGTGACCGCTTAGGGCCTCCACTCATATTAATCTGCCTCTGGATGTATCCTGGATCTGGATGTGAGTTAAAGATTTAAATCTGTATAGTTACAATTAAGCTTTGATTCAACACTCTGAAAAGATTGAATTATCTCATCTCTCGTCCACAACGCATAATGTAAACACTTTGTGATTTTGTTGATGCAGGAAGTAAATTCATCAAGAAGCTGTAGAATCTCATCTCGTTGCCGAAAGACGCAGGGCGTACAATAGAATTTTCAACTTTAAAGTTCTGGATCACACGAAAAAAGTTGTGTTGTTGTTTAGATGGTATCAACTGTAGATAGTTATAGTCTACAGTCGGTTACCAAATACTGCATGCACTGTATCTGATACTTTTGTACATCAATAATGTCATCATGTTTTTTTTTTACTTATTTTACAGAGACTGTGAATTGTCATCATCTTTTTGCTAACGGTTATTAGAAGAGATTTAATAAGAATATGGATTTTGTTGACCATCTCTAACATCTCTTACTTTCTAGGTCATATAATACAGTCTAGAATCTCTCTGTTTATCTCTTTCTTTTTATTTCTTTCTCCTTCTCTTTCTATCTCTTTCTTTCTCTTTGTCATTTCTCTCTCTCTCTCTCTCTCTCTCTCTCTTGTTTTATCTTTTTTTGTGTTTCTCTCTCTCCCTATCTATCCCTTATTTTAAACATTATATCTCTACGAGTGTTACGTCATTCATGGATAGTCATCCATTTGCTTACGAAGATGCATCAAGAGCTGGCGATGCAAGGGATAATAATTTTTCCTTGTGCGTAAGAACGTGTGGATATTATCAGTAACTATGGGTGGAAAAAAACTGAACCCAACAATTGCTTGCAACTACCAGTTTTCTTACTGTCAGTTTCTGCGGTTAAGAAAACAGGCTTTGCATAATTAATAGTGCTCAGAACGATACATTTAATTGAAACTACCGAATCAAGCTAGCTGACATTTCATGCTGATAATTGCTGATATCTAATTGGCACATAACTGGATAACAGAGAGCTCCCGGGGCAGGTAAAATGTTTTCAATTTGGTACCTTACGTTGCTGCTCTGGTTGAGCTTTCTCGCTTGCCCAGGATGTACTGTAATTCACTCGCTCGATTGCAAACCGTTCGGCAAAGCTCACAAAGAAGGCAAACCTGTACAAACCTTGGTTCGGCTTGTCCATAAAAGGCTCGCACTGCCCTGAGCTGCGGGCTACAGGTACTTTGCCGACCCCGAAGTCGGTTGGTGCGTCCGTTCGCCTGGCTGTGGTAGTAGCGGATGTACACGCGTTACTCGACACACACACACACACGTGTGCGCGGTGAAAAATTGCACGTTATGCAATCCGCACGACAACGCACGGAAAGACCCCCTCCCGACCGAAAACGCAGCCTGAAAAGCGAAGTGCGCTCGAAGTGGCGTCCGGAGTGCGCCGACGCACACAGTCCAAGCAGCGGACATGCGAGGTTTGTCCCACATTAGCGGGCGAAATCGATACCCCCGACAGTGCCTGCCAGTGCTCTCCGATGCTGCTGTGATGCTTGAAACAGCCATGCCTTCCCCCTCCCCCCCCCCAGCTTTGGTTAGTAATCGAAAAAAGCCCCAGAGACGGTCATCTGAACTTTTCCAAACCATTTAAAAGCTTTGCTTGGGTATAAGCCTATAAGAGTGGGAGGGAGTGGGGGAAGGAGGGTGAGGGTAAGATGAAAACATTTCGTCACATTCGACGTCATCAGGCCGCTGGCGGCACGACCACCCTGACATACCGTGTGCACTATATCTGCGCCTGCGCCTGGAACCGTTCCGGTCGCTCTATCTATCTCTATCTCTCTCTTCCTGTTTTCCAGCGATAGTGCGTAAAAACTCACTGGAAACGAGAGCGGAAAGAAGACAGCACACACGGAAAATAAAAAAAACACACACACACACAAACACTCCACACATGAACGGACTGGCCCTGGCGTGCTGACAGCCTGCGACGGTCAGTACTCACCCGAAAGGCTTCCCGTGCTGTGCGTTGTGCCGTGTCAGTGAAAAGCAAGGTGATTTTAACCCCCCCCCAACCCCAGTGTTCTAGCGTTTAGCAGTACGCAGAGAAGTTACACAGAGAAAATCCTGAGCGTTTTCCTTACTCAGGGATCATCAACCAAGTGAACTCTGCGGCATCCAAGGACTTTTGGTGAAGCGAAAAAGAAAACCCATGCATCCGATTAAGTAAACGCGCCGTCAAACAGTCTTCAATCCACCTCTTTCTCCTCCTTTTTTTTTGTGCGAGTATTGGCCGTTTCCTGGTGAAGGAAAATTCGCTTTTCCACACACACACACACAACCACATACACGTACACAGTCACAGATATGTGTGCGCGCGCGCGCACACACACACACACACAGCTACAAACACAGGCACAGGTGCGAAGGTACCCGTTTCGGGTTTTCGGAAGGGTGACTTCGCTGGGACGCTGCGCTGACTGCTGTCCACTCCCAAAGGGAGCTGCCCCTATTCCCCTGCTCGAGCAGACGAGCAGACCAAGCGAACGTTCTTGCTTCCCAGTACGCAGTCGGGGCGTGTGTGTGTGCGTCTGCCTCAGAGTCTCGGACTAGCTCAGGCTGCAACTCCCAAGAAAGAAAAAGAAAAACCCCCTTGATTGCTCTGTGCAGTTTTGTTGCAGTGACTAATGCCCGTTTGCTATCCGTTGCAGTTCGGTTCGGTTGCAGGTTTCAGGTGATTACAGGAGACAGTGATAGTGCCGTGTGACAGTGTGGCGATATTCGGGGGTAGAGCATTGGACGGATTCGTAGTCACGTTTAGAGACGGTAATTTCTTCGTAGCAAGAACAAAAAAAAAACCCACACATACTCACATACAAATACTGAACCCTCAGTCATCAGGACCCGGTCACGACAAAGGCGTTCCTATGCTATACCGTGCAAGGGGAGACGTAAGTAGCAGCAGCAAGCTTGACACCTTGACACACCAAAAAGCATAACAAGAAAAAAAAATGTGTTGGGGGATCTTTTCTGGGATGAAGTATTCTTGCGAGAGCACTATGCAATATAAGGGAACTAGACGGAGGAAGGAGTGAGAGGGCATGGAGAGTAAGGCAAGTCATGTTCGCTACTAGCGCCTGAGTGTATGTTTGTGTGTGCGACACGTTACGTGTCCTTTAAAAAAGAATGATATTTTCGGTTGAAAATCTTCCGCCAGTAGCTCCAATTTAGAGCCTTTGCACTCCGGAGCAGAATCCAGAAGATTCGCAGAGACTCTGTTCCCTGGTGTCGGAGCTGGCATGAAGCAATTGTGTCAAACTTTCCGGCCCGCAATCGATATTTTACTGCTGCAGCAGCCCCTGAGCAGCGCCACCCCTCCACCCCCCCCCCTCCATGCACTCCTCCAGTTTGAGTGTGAAAAGAACACTTCAGCAGAAGACGTGCATATCACGTGAGAATTCCCGCAAGAGTTTGGGAGAGCAGCTATGCAAGGGTGGAGAACGGGAGTACTGACAGAGTGTTTGCAGCGTTTGCGCGAATTGGCGAAGAAGTTAGGATTGGAGAGGGCAAAGCTGCTGAAAAGCCTCCCTCCATCCCCCAACAGGACCCGTGGCCTGCCTATCAAATCCAAAAAAAAAACGGAACCAATCAACCACGTTCGGGAAAGGTCTGACCACAAGACCTTGGAGAACATGAAGGGAAGAAAAATCCCCATGCAATATCTTCGTGTGGACGTCAACGGCTTGCCTAGATGTTCATGTTGTTCGTGCTCGGTACTAGATCCCCACATCCCAATGAATGTCCAGTGAGCATCTCCGGTGATGGAAAGGGCATTACGTCTTCCCAAGTGGTTGAGGTTTTGGTTTTCTTATGAGTTCCTTATGTAGGCCTCATTCCACCCATTCGGGAAATAGACTTGGCAAAACAAGAGGACATCTTTTGTGATGTAAAGTTCTTCTATCTCAGAACACGAATTACACCACGATGTCAGGCTCGGAACCCTGCATGTCCAGAATCCATACTCGTACGCTCTATCTCCTTCTCGCACACTCTGGCTTTGCTCTTCACACAGACACAATTGCAGCCTCAGACGCACACTTACAGTGCCCGTCGATAGACAAACAACATGTACGCACGCGTGTTCTTCCTCTTCCGTCCGTTCGATACGGCTGAATACCGTTTGCTGAACTTCTACTCCATTTCTTCTTCCTCTTCCTCTGGCACGAGGTAGAATCTTTGCCGAGGAGGTCCTCTCTGAAGAGGGAGGGGTGGGGGGGGAGGTTTTTCACGCTGACAGCACCTCGGAACGCAGCACTTTCTCGCTCGTCGTTCTGGTGGCGTCATCACGGGAGGGAGCTTCGGCGTCCTGCGAAAATCCTGCATAACTACAATCCCACGAAAACTGGCGGAAGTGAGTGTATTCCATGGAGTAGTAAGACGTTTCTTTTGATCTATTCCTACTGCTCGTTTTGTGTGGATTTGGGTGCAAATCAAGGCTAAACACCGGAACCGTAGGGAACTCTCCTAAAGTGTTGTTGTTGGTAGAATTACCCGGTGACCTTGAATCGGGGTGCCGTGGGCGAAACGGGGCGCCAGTGGTTTTCTGCGGTGGATTATGTAATTGGGAGTGTTTCTGTTTTTTCTCGGGTCGGCACGAACCGAAAAATGTGAGCCCCACTCAAACGTAGCCGAAGATGCCACACTGGGAAACTTCCGGTTATTGAGCTTGAGTTGGGGGAGTTGTTTTTTTGTATTCCTGCTCCCAAAATTACGCCTCAAATTATGAACTCACTCGATTGGCTATTGGTTTCTCTGCCCGAACTCCTGCTAACAACCTTTTTTTCTTCTCTTCTCTGTCTTACCATCCTCTCCTCTCCCCGGTGGTTGCAGACGCTTCGATGTCTCGGTAGTTTAGATAATGCTTAAGCTACCCAAAGGACTGAAGAAGAAAAAGAAAGGCAAAAAGTCGAAGAAAGACCAGGAACTCTTTACCGAGGAGGAGCTCGAGCAGTACCGGCGGGAGCACCAGAACCAGTCGGCGCTCAACTCGGCGGCACCATCGGACAGTGAGGACCAGCCGAGCGGCGGCGGCGGCGGCGGCGGTAGTGGTAGCGGTGGTGGCGGCGGCACCAGCAGTGGCAGCGGCGTAGCGCCGACCGACAAGCCCGACACCGACGAGGAATGGTCCAAGTTTGCGGCGCTCACCAGTGGCATTGACTCGGTGCTCAAGAAGACGCAGGGCGACCTCGACCGGATCAAGAGCACCTCCTTCTTCCAGAAGGTCCCGACCCGGGTCGAGCAGGAGGCGAAGGAGCGCGAGGAGCGCGAGCGGCGCGAGCAGGAGGAGCGCGAGCGGGCGGCCGAGGAGGCGCGGGCCCGCGAGGAGCAGCGAGCAGCCGAGGAGCTCATCAACGCGGTCGTCGAGCTCTCGGAGTCGGAGCCGAACTCGGAGGCGGAGGCGGAGCAGGACATCTTCGACACCGGGTACATCGATGCGATCGCGAGCGGCGAGCTGCCGATTGCGTACGTACCGGAGTCGCCCGAGCTAGAGTCGTACGAGGGTGAGGCGGATCCGTTCGATACCTCGTACGCGGAGCGCGTCATCAAGGGGCCGGAGGTATCCAAGCGCGGCAAGAAGCTCGTCAGCATCGGCTCGGCCGTTGAGGTGCTGACTGGGCGCGTTGAGAGCGTAGCCGGTGGTTCCACCAAGGGTAATCGACCGCGGCGTGGCATTCAGAATTTGCTGCTCGCGAGCTTCGACGAGAGTGAGCAGCAGCAGCAGCAGCAGGGACGGAGCGAAGGAGAGCCGAGCGTTGGTGGAGAGGGCAGGCAGACTGAGCAGCATTCGGTTGCAGCCGAGCCGCAGTGTTTTAGCTTGCTGGATGACTTTACCGATCTGCCAGCGGACGTACCGATCGATTTGAGCGTTTCGCTACACCTGACACTACAGAAGCAGCAGCAGGAAGAGGTAGCATCGGCACCGGAGGGCAACGGAGCAGCTCCGGAGCTCGATCTAGACGAGTTTGACGAGCTCAAGAAGCGCACACCGGTCCTAGCGGGAGGTGACGACTTTGAGCTACTGATTGGAGACGCTGGTAAGTTGCAGAAAGCATTTTGGGGCTGGAAAGAGTACTCTTGCCCTCACACACCTCTTTGCACTCTTTTCGTGACAGGTTCAAAGGCAGCAGCGAGCTCCGACCTACCGGTCGTCGATCTAGACGAGTTCGAGCCGGCCGCAGTAGACGACCCGTTCGATACCGGGTTCGTGGAGCGCATCCTACCGGCGACTGCCGTCGAGGACGACGAGTTTGACCCGCGGGCGGAAGAGCCACCGCTCCCCGAGGACGACTTTGACTTTGATCCGCGGGCGGCCGAGCGTGAGTGCAAGCGTCCCAGCACTCCGGACCTCTTCTCGGTCGATCAGCCGCACCGTTCGCTGCCGGTACGGCCGGACCCGCCGGCCAAGGACCTACTGTCCGGCAGCAGCACCGACCTAGCCGGTATCGCCCACGCGCCCCTTGAGTGTACGGCGGGGGGTAGTGGAGCAGCACCAGCCGCGACCGTCGATCCGTTCGACACCTCGGACGTCGAGTTTATCGTAGCGCCGGGCCGCACCGAGCTCAAGTTCCTCGAGCAGGAGCTCCTGACCGACGGGCGGCCGGCAGGGCTGAGCCACTCGCTCAGCGATCCGGACTTTGATCCGCGCGCGGACAGTGCGGAGGAGCAGCGCACGGCCGAGGAGGAGCATCGCACGGAGGAAGACTTCCAGTCGCTCGCGCAGCGCAAGTCCTCCCTCAGCCTGCACATCGCGAACGGAGCTGCCCTCTCTGGTGCTGGTAGTAGTGCGAATCGCAGCAAGTCGGTCGTGTTTGCCGTGCCGACGCCCGACCTGCTCAAGCTCGACGGGGAGCAGTCGCTCGCGAAGAAGCCACTCACGCCGTACTACAACCGGGAGCCGTCGCTGCCGGACGCGGACGTCGACCCGTTCGACACCTCGTTCGTGCCGTCGGTCGCGCCCACTCAGCTCGAGCTCAGCCTGCTCGAGCGGGAGCTGAACGGAGCGTCGCTCAACCGGAGCCTGTCCGATCCGGAGTTTGATCCGCGCGCCAGTCCACCCGCCGCTGCGGCGGCCGCTACGTCCGGTGCTGATCTGCTCGGCGTGAGCGAGGGCGAACTACATCTGCAGAAGGTGCTGACGCCTGCGCGCGGCAGTGCGGCAGCGGTCGAGGCCGACCCGTTCGACACGTCCATTGCGGTGAACCTGCAGCCGGGCCGGGCGGAGCTGAAGCTGCTCGAGGACGAGCTGATCCCGCCCGTCGCTGCGGAGTGCGCCGGTACCGTGCCCGACATCCTCTCGGACGGTGCGCCCGAGGCGAGCTCGGTCTTCGTGAAGGTGCTGACACCGCAGGCCAGCAGCGGTTCGCTCGATCTTGCCGGTGGTGCGGAGCAGGAGGAGATCGACCCGTTCGATACGTCGTTCGTGCCGAGCCTGGGACCGGGCCGGGCGGAAATTAAGCTGCTCGAGAGCGAGCTGATCGACCAGCACTAGAAGGTAGAAGCGGCAGCAGTAGCACATCGCGAGCGCGATGGCGAACCCGTTCCTGATGGACGACGAGCCGCTGGCGGGCAGTGAGCCGACGCCCAACCCGTTCCTGTTCGGGGACGATGGTGGTGCGGCGGACGGTGCCGCCGGCGACGAGTCGGACAACCCGTTCCTGGCGCAGGCCGGGCGCGGCAGCAACCCGTTCGCATTCGGCGGCGAGGATGACGAGGAGATGCCGTCCGCAGCGGCCGTGACGAGCGCGATGGATCTGTTCGGCAGTGCGCCGGACCCGGTCGTGGTGACGTCCGGTGCGCAGCTGTTTCTCGCGAGCGACCACATCATGACGGCGGTCGCACCGAGCGGTGGAGCTGGGGAGCCGAACGCCAACTTCTTCCACACCACGATCAACGAGGAGGACGATCTGATCATCCCGAAGCCGACGCATCTGCACCTCGGCTCGAACACGACCGCCGCCCTGATGGATCCGGACGGGGCCGCCTCGAGCGAGGACGAGCTGACGCGGGGCGGACCGCCCCGCCCGCACAAACCGGTGCCGCCGCGGCCGATACCGCCCTCGACCGCGACCCAGCAGCTGATCAGCTCGATTGCGGACCAGCTCGACCAGACCAGCACGAACCTGCTGCAGAAGATACCGGTGACGCGCACGCCCAGCCCGGTCTCGATGCGGGACCTGCACTCGCCCAGCCCGACGCCGGCCGACTACGGCGAGCTGGCGGCGGCCGCCGCCGACAACCCGTTCGCCGACCCTGACCAGCCGCCGGTAGCGGCACTGAGTGGCAGCGTGACGCCGGTGCAGAAGCCGCCGCGTCCGAGGCCGCCCCGCCGCGGCCGGCGCCACCCCGCAGCTCGGTAGCGTCGTCGCCGGTCGCTGCCCCGCCCGGTCCGGCGCCGCCCCAGGAGCCCGACCTGTTCGATCTGTTCGGCACGGTGGCGGTGGCGGCCAAGCCGGCGGCACCGCCCAAACCGCCCGCGCCCAAATCGAAGGAAGACATCCTGTCGCTGTTCTCGCAGCCGGCCCAGCCGACGACGGCGGCGATGGCCCCGCGACCCTCCAAGCCCGATCTGCTCAGCGACGATCTGGACGACTTTCTGGGCGGTCTGCCGGGCGCGGCGACGGGCGGCACCGGGCCGGAGCCCGCCTTCGTGCCCAATTTGGCGGAAAATCTGGCCACCGTCGTGCAGCCGATCGCGACGGTACAGCCACCGGCAGTGGCGGCAGTGCCCCCGCCAAAGCCTCCGCCACCGGCAATCGTGCAGCAGCAGCAGCAGCAGCAGCAGCAGGTGGAGGAACCGCTGCCAGCGGAAGAGGAGGCACCGCCGGAGGAGCCGGAGTGCTTCGGGGTGGAGCCGTCGCCCGAGATCGTGCTCGAGGTGGCGCCCGCCTCCGACCCGAGCGACCAGTTCCGCTCGGAGGTGTCGTCCGAGTACAGCCCGACCGGCTCGAACATTACCTCCGGCAACATTCCCAGCTCGGTGTCGGGCAGCATCGTCAACCTGCCGACGCTCGACCGGGCCCCGGTCGAGATGGAGCTGGACGGGGTGGCAGCGGGAGCGGACAGCGACTACGACCGGTCGCAGGTGGAGGAGCAGCACGCCGCCCTGTTCGCGGCGGAACCGATCGCACCGGTGACTGCGCCGCACTACTACGGCGAGACGACGAACCCGGCCGACCAGCTGATCAGCGGCGGCACGAACGGCACCGCGGCCACCGTCAACCCCTTCGCAATGGTGGACGAGGAGGAGGAGGAGGCGGAGGAGCAGCAGGATGTGGTGAATGTTGGACCGACGCCGGGCAGTGGGCTGGCGTACGCGAACGAGCTGTTCGGGGCGACGAACCTCACCAACAACAACAACAACACCAGCGTGGCCGAACCGGACGCGTTCGATTCGTTCGCCGCCAAGTTCGAGGGCAAGCAGAGTGGCGGCGGCGCGGGTGATTTCGGGGGGCTCGCGACCACGGGCGGAGGCGCGGGTGGCGGCGCACGGGCGGAGAACATCTTTCTGGACGATGGGCTCGGCGGGACCGGTGCGGCGCTCGAGGTGGATGCGTTCGGTGGGGACGCCTGGGGTACGGGTGGCCCGGTCGGTGGTGGCGGTGGCGGCGGGTTTGACGAAGCGAAGGGCGATGGGTTCGGCAACGAGGACGGGTTTGACGATCCGTTCCTGAGCATGCAGGCCCCACCGGCACCGGAGGTAAGTGAAAGGGGAAGGGGAAGGGAAGGTGGTTGGTGAAGACGGAACGAGACGTGTTTCGATTTGATGCAAAAGTCAACGTTTATTTAGCAAATTAAGCGCTTTGGTCAGTATTGCAAAATGTCACTGACATAGTCATGACAAATTTCGACTGCAACAAAATAATGTCAGCGTCCGGAGCTCTATTGTGATGATCAGAGGTGAGATTCAGATAGTTGTTGCGACCATCACATGCTTGGTAACATTTTGTGTTACCAACTCTTGGTCAGTTACTTGGTCGCGACATTTTCTGCCGGTGATCATCACGACAGTCATGGGCAATATGCAGTTCGTTCGAGCGCTCCAAGAAATAAAATGAGCATGGTTTCTCGCTCTATTTGACCCGACAGACCATCAAAGCCGACAGAGCTAGAAAGAATGCACATTTTGTTGCTTAGGACCACACGCCAAGTATATTCCAAGAATGTCGTGATAATCACCGACAGAACATGTCGTGACCAAGTAAGTTGGGTGCTAAACAAAATGTCACCAAGCATGTGATTGATCCACTAACTGTTTGAGTCTCACCTCTGATCATCTCAGTTGTGTACGTGAGCTGATTTGAGCTTCGTTTCAGTCATGAGTGTTGGTGACTGAAACCAGTGACATTTGGCAGCACTGTACACAGCCAGAAAAAAATGATGATCATGATTGCACCGGCATTAAGCTCAGCTTGTCAGTCACAGTTTCGCGTTTGATTCAAGCACTTGCTGTCGTTTTGGGCATGTCATGACGCACTTTGATTGAGTATCAGCAATGAGCAGCAAGCTGTATTCATTGTTTTCATTGGTGAATTTCTCGTGTAGCTCATGACATTTTGCAGCACTGGCTCTAAATGTAAAGCCATAATGGCGATAAGTTACGTAATTTTTTGTTTTCTTTTGATGCAAAATGTAGTTCCTGAAGAGAAGTTTCTTTTTCTATCAGTTTTGGTGATTGATGGCTTGTTTTGAGAGCTACAAGATGTACAAGACTAGGGATTAGAAAGCAAGAAGGAAGCACTAGTTGGGAAAATTCATTTGAAATGATGAGAAAGACAAAGATACACAAGGATCAGGTCTGAAGTTCGAATAGAGAATCCAGACATGCAGCTACCCGATTGGAGATATTGAACAGTATCAAGCATCTAAACTGTGATTGAAGAATACACTATTCAAGTAAAGCAACCGAAATACGTCTCGTGGTTAAAGCCTAATGCACTTCTAGTCCCTGTCTTAACGAGTTTTTCTATCTACAAACAACAAAAAACAGGGCACACCGTTTGGCAGATCGCACTCGCGCGATTCGGACGAAGGAGGCCGTGAGTTCAACGTGGTGATTCGGCCGAAGGAGGGCGTCGAGACGCACTATTCCGCGCTGGCCCTAGCGCCACCGCCCAAGAGCCCGCAGACGGCTTCCATCTACTCGGGCGACTCGTCGCCGCGCGTCAATCCGTTCGAGCGCAGTGACGAAGCAGAACCCATCCCTGTGAGCCTGCCGGACAGTAAGACACTCACATCGCTCTTGCCCCAGCTAAGAATCTCTGAACTCTCATCCTCTCTCTCTTTCTTCGCTTGCTTCTCTACAGAGCCGCAGCTGGAGCGTACCGATTCGCAAGAGACACCGCCGACGCCCCTGTTCGACGAGGACGTGTCGCAACCGCTGGAGGACTTCCCGCGCGTCATCTACCACGGCGACGGGTGGGAGATGCAGCTCCGCCAGCCGAACAAGAAGAAGATCACCGGTCAGCGGTTCTGGAAGAAGATCTACATCCGGCTGGTGTACCAGGGCGACAGCCCGGTGCTGCAGCTGCTGAACGCGGCCACCGACAAGGAACCGTTCCAGGAGCTGCCGCTGCAGGCCTGCTACTCCGTGTCGGAGATCGGCGCCCAGCAGTACGACAACTTTGGCAAAATCTTCACGATCAAGCTGCAGTACGTGTTCTACAAGGAGCGGCCGGGCGTGCGGCCCGGCCAGGTGACCAAGGCGGAGCGGCTCACCAACAAGCTGAGCCAGTTCGCGGCGTACGCGATCCAGGGCGACTACCAGGGCGTGAAGGAGCTCGGCAGCGACCTGAAGAAGCTCGGGCTGCCGGTCGAGCATGCGCCCCAGATCTCGCAGCTGTTCAAGCTCGGCTCGATGAACTACGAGGACATGAAGCAGTTTTCCGTGTGCATCGAGGAGGCCCTGTTCAAGATGAACGTGCACCGGGACCGGGCGCTCACGTACAAGACTGAGGAGGTGCAGGTGACGGCGGTCGACGAGCTGTACGTCGAGCAGGACGCGGAGGGGCACGTGATGAAGCAGATCGCGCGCGTCCGGCTGTTCTTCCTCGCGTTCCTCACTGGTAGGTGATCGTCGACAACTTCTCATTTAACTCTTTTTGGTGACTTCCAACACTCACAGTGAGTTGAATCGCTTGAAAGCGACACGGTAGATTTGAGAGTAGAATCATGACTCAAGTGAAGTAACTCTCCGGATGCACAAGCAACTCACTGTACTGAATCAAATAACTCACTTGAGAGTTAAACTACGAGTTACAAGTCTGCGTCGCCCAAAAACTCACTTACTAAGATTCAATGAGTTAACTCACGCACTCTTTAGTAACTCACGCAATAGAGTGCTCGCTTCTCATTAACTTCATTTAACACTCCACTTTTCTGTTTTGTTTTCCTCCTTCACCCCCACCCGAAGGCATGCCGGACATTGAGCTCGGCGTGAACGACCTGTGGCGCCAGGGCAAGGAGGTCGTCGGCCGCCACGACATCATACCGGTCGTGACGGAGGAGTGGATCCGGCTGGAGGGTGTCGAGTTTCACAGCTGCGTCCAGCAGGACGAGTACGAGCGGAGCCGCACGATCAAGTTCAAGCCGCCGGACGCGTGCTACATCGAGCTGATGCGGTTCCGCATCCGGCCGCCGAAGAACCGCGAGCTGCCGCTCCAGCTGAAGGCGACCTGGTGCGTGACCGGCAACAAGGTGGAGCTGCGGGCGGACGTGCTGGTGCCGGGCTTTGCGTCCCGCAAGCTTGGCCAGATCCCGTGCGAGGACGTCTCGATCCGGTTCCCGATACCGGAGTGCTGGATCTATCTGTTCCGCGTCGAGAAGCACTTCCGGTAGGTTTTGAGCGGGGGCTGGGACAATATGTGAGTGGGTTTTAATGCTATCTCTCCCGCTCTCTATCAGATATGGTTCGGTCAAGTCCGCTCACAGACGCACGGGCAAGATCAAGGGCATTGAGCGGATTCTCGGCACGGTCGACACGCTGCAGGAGTCGCTGATCGAGGTCACGTCCGGGCAGGCGAAGTACGAGCATCACCATCGGGCGATCGTGTGGCGGTGCCCCCGGCTGCCGAAGGAGGGCCAGGGCGCGTACACGACGCACCAGCTCGTCTGCCGGATGGCGCTGACTAGCTTCGACCAGATCCCGGAGCAGCTCGCACCGTACGCGTACGTCGAGTTTACGATGCCCGCGACCCAGGCCTCGCACACCACGGTCCGGTCGGTCAGTGTGCAGGACTCGGAGAGTGACGAGCCGCCGGAGAAGTACGTGCGCTATCTCGCCCGCCATGAGTACCGGTAAGTGTTTGCAGAAGCATATCTGGTACAGTAGCACTGCAGCAATTCGCTATATTCTCTCTTGCATCGACAGTGTCGGCATCGAGCATACTACTGGCGAGTCGTTGAACCCGTACCTAGCGGCGACCACCGTGACGAAGCAACCGATCCAGGAGGAGCAACCGATGGCGACCACACCGATCGCACCGAGCGATTCTGATTCCGATTCCAACTAAAGGGAGGGAATTCCTTTGATCCTACGCAACCCTCTAACGTGAAAGCAGAAGAGGCCAAGCAGACGGTTAGCGTGGTTAGGGACGTTACAATATTACTGAAATACTCATCACAGGTTCCCCGCAAGCAAGGACACTAACCTTACTCCCCGTACGTATTGATAAACAAGATAAACACACAGACAAACAAAAACCCAACAAATCGCATACGATGCGCACGTATTACATTACACTATAGAAACAATATAGCTGTTATTGAATTATATTAGTTGGACAATAAACGACACAGACACGAGCCACTGGTAGGTTATAGAGAGAGAGAGAGAGAGCTAGAGAGAGCTAGAGAGCGAACGAGGCTAGTGTATACACTCGCACAGCTGTCACAGACACTGGCCACCCAAGCGCTGAGTGACCTGGTGCCTGTGACGCGTCGAGTTAGTGCAGTTAGTAGCAGCAATATACATTTAGCATTTACAAACAACAGCCCCAAAATCGAAAGCAGCACGAAGGTGACACAAACACACAGCAAAATAGCGCGCGCGTGTGTGTGTGTGTGCTGGTGGGTATGCGCGTGCGGGTTGTGTGTGTGTGATGTGTGTGTTGCAGAGTAAGATATTAATTAGGACCCGCCCTACGACGGGAACGTAAACCATCACTACAGACGCGCGCGCGTGCTCTCCTGTACACACCAGCACCAGCACACATGCTGCGTGTACGGATGAAGGGGGAAAAACAGATCGTACTCTAGTGTGTCTCTATCTAGCTGTGTTTGTGTGTTACGGCGAGCGTTACTTTTACCGTTACTTAGAGTGCTCTGCCCACGACCCTCACTGGTACCGCTTACGTGTTTGCGATTGTCGTCGCTTGAACTAATCCGCCATCTGCATCTGCTGTGCTGTGTTTGCTTCCCTACCATACCCCCCATGTCCCCTTCCCCGCGGTGAGCGTCTCACTGTACATATGACATATTGTACTGTCACTATATATCTGACAGTCTGTTCCGCAGTTCCGCGAAGCCGCAGTTCGCGGCTTCTCTACATGTGATGATGGATGGTGAGGATGGGGATTCACACTTCACAGTTCAGGCGAGACAGTTTGAGGCGTGTACGGGCTAGTTTAGTATATTACATAACTCGCTTCCTATTATAGCATTATTGGCAGCTAACCGACCCAATCGACCAATCGGCCCAGAGTAGCCTGGGAATTCGTGTGCTTAGACAAAACCAAAAAAAGGAAGAAAAGAAAAAAAAAACAATAATGCACCAGACGGTATCGGTTTGTTACGTTTTTGTGTTGTGACACACGCACTCAGCACACCAGCACAGCAGCAACCACTTCTTTCCCCTTGCGCAACAATGCAGGTGTGTAGGAGGTTAGTTTATTTCAAAAGACAGGCTTGCGCTGGAGGACGTAACGCCGGTGCGCGTTACGCGTTGCGTTACACAGCCATTGGCTTTTTATCTGCAATCTGGTTTCAATCAGTTAGTCGAGGTGTAAGTGCGCGCGCGGGTGTGTATGAGTGTGCTTTCTAGGTTCGTATGGTTACATATCATTAGACATTCCAAGCAAAAACCGAAAATTCCTGGCAATCCCCGTTGTACGTTCCACTTTTGTTTTGCCAGCGATGGGGGATTGCAATACACCCCTACCCGTTACCTTCCTTGTCTGTGTGCGTGTTGTCTCTTGCGTTACGCCTCAGTATACACTAAGTTTAATGCCATTCTCTGGCTCGCAGGCGGCAACTGCATGGAGGCTGACGTGGCGTCGTTGTTTGTTGAACGCGGTGGATGATGTTATAGTTTTTGCGTTAGGATTCCTGTAACCCCCACTACCCCCCCTCCTTCCCACACAGATGGGCACGTTATTGTTGGTGCAAGCAAGATATTAGCGTGTGCGCGAAGTATGTGGCGCCCGCATGAGAAGATGATGAGTGATTATACGCATGAAAATATAAATATATATATACACACACATGGTTCATAACATTAAATGACCTTGATTGAACAAAACCCGTAGCGAATATAAAGCAAAAACACATGACAACTTATATATATACATAGTGAAAGAATGGCAAACGTACGTGTGTAATATGGTTGATTAAATATAGAACTGCTATTGCTAAAAGATTAAAAAACCGAATAGAAAAGACAGGAACAAACGAAACATCCCGAAACATAAGGATAGTGGATAGGTGGAAGGACAGACATCAAAAGAAGGAAGACAAACGAGCGAGTAAAGAGTGGGGAAAATGGGGCGAGCAGAGCTGATAATATCGCGCAATAAATACAACTCGACAGTTGCAGATGCAAAAAGAAATGAAGGTACAGACAGACGAAGCTAGATGCGGAAACAATATACATATATACATAGATATATTATATATAAATGAGAAAGGAAACCAAAACTAGATATATATGACGATATACATAGAGCGAGATGTACTAGCGAGTCGTACGCGCAAGTGGTCACCAGTTGAAGCGACAACACTACAGTTTCCAACACTATTTTGCTCGATCTGTGTTGGCGATCTGGTGGCTCTTTAAGATCTGTTCAAGGATGAAAGCTAGAGAGAGAGAGAGAAAGTAGCTCTACAACTACTACACACGCAATGACAGTTCAGTATTCTTTGCGCCCAGGGTTCCTGTGTGTCCTCTCAGCCCTCCCGCTGTAGTGTGTTCGTATCGGGACATGGTAACAGAACAACAACAAAACAAGTTATTAAACCACGACTACACAACCAAAACATGAGATGAGCAGCAGCAAAAGGATACAGGCGAAATCATAACGTACGAAATTTGCGAACATATTCATATATACATACATATAGCTATCCCTTACCTGGTCAGGGGGAGGGTTACTAATATTACATTTAAAAGAAATCAACTGGACAGAAAACAAAGAGTGTTACAAACAAGCAACCTAAACCATGTAGTGTGTCATTGTGTCCCCCTCCCCTCCAAAACCTCATTTCTCCCCTGCTCCCTTCACCAGGAACATTGTTGTGAAATATTGGCAAACGCATATTGGAGTGGCAGCGGTAAAGCCCGCACACTGTGTGCCCCTCGGTCCGGTGTGCGGTGAGGTGGAAAGGGGGAAAGAGCGAAAGAAAATCAATAACTTAAATAAACTCAAAGTGTTATATACCAGACTACGCGGAGTGTGCAGAGTGGGCGAGTTTTTGGTGCGTCTGTTTCTGTAATATCTGAGAAATGATGAGTCGCTCCGACGATTTGCAGGTTTTGTATGGCACTGTTTTGGTATAAGAGTCTCGGGAGAAGATGATCTGTGAGACTACGGAACGTCCCGAATTCCTGTAGCCGTCCCTTGTACTCTAACCCACTCAACTGATAGAAAAGCCTGTATATTCAATCTTTTGAATTAGGTGCATGGCTGCTATTCGGCGATGTATTCTGTAGAAACTCACATCAGGCTTATTTGACATCGGAGCAGCAGCAGTAACAGACAAGCATCGGGGATGATACGATCCGAGCTTCTCCGGCAGGCCACGCGAAGTATAGGCCCTCAGCAAGAGTCGTACGGTCGTAGGACAAACAAACAAAGACAGAGTCTTTGACACACTGCCTACTAACCAGTCCTACCCGCTGGTTGCTTCTAATCCAAATGCTGGGAAGCCTATGCAGTCGGAAGGGGGTGTAAAGTTTGAAAATCCAGGTGCTATGTCCTTGTTGTAACCGTTGTAGGGTTCTGCCGAACTGTCAGCCAAGCGCATCGCGAATAGGACAAAAATAGTTAAATAGGGAACGAACGGCAGTTTCTGCCCTTTTCAGTAAAACGAATTCACGCGGGAGAACAAGCCACAAAACGCCTAAAATAAAAACTAATTTTTTGGCACCACGCCTAAGCCTAAGAATTCGGAATTATCTTTTTTAGTTTCTAACAGTCCTATTTTGGGATGATGAAATTGAAGGTGTTAACTCCAAGAACTTCTGCGTTTGAATCTCCCTTTATTGAAAACAAGGCCTACTTTTATACTAATGTTTTCCCTTGCACGTTTACCCGATTATCCGCTCGGACTGGATTGTTCGGGTGTCTTAAGAAAAGTCTTATATTGACGTGGAAGGATTTGGAAGGATAAAACAATGGTTACTGGGACGACGAAAAGCAAATCGGTGAAGGAAGAAATTTATAATCGCGTGCATAACAATCAGTGACTTCCAGGCGTTCCTTGGATATAAGGTCTGGGTTTCCAAGACACTGGAATTCTTTGCCGATTAGCCTGAAGAAATAACGTACGTCAAACATCCGCGACATCAGACATTGGAGCATTACAGCTTGCATGGAAGGACCGTATACGTGTTTTAGACTGCTATTACTTGGCCAGAGTTCTCGTCATATTCTCCTGAATAGATGCTACGAGTCATCTCGTTTTGACTTTATTTTGATTATATGTTTGTATCATCCACAAGAGTTCCAGAATACATCTTATGCACGGGGTTTTGCTCTCGTTCCCTATTCAGCAGATTCTGGATATCAAAGAGATACACATATACGCAGACACTTCCTTCACACTCACGTTCGAAAACAATAGTTTTGTTATCTACCATCTGCGTCATCAAACGTGCTTCCGTAGCTGGGGCTTTCCCGACCCATGTCTGCGCACTGCTAATCCTGCATTACCATTCCACCCCGTCCCGAATCTTGTTGACGCCGTAGTTTCACTTCACTTTCCAAAATTGTCGTCTCCGTCCTTATCAGCGGTCCTCGTAAAGCGACCGATACCAAAAAAAAGTGCATTCGTCGGCAAAGATTTTACTGCCGGTACTGTAGTCTGACCTCTACAACCTGCCACCACCTCCCCCCCCACCCCCCCCCCCCGTAGCCTTTAGTGAGACGATAGTATGCGATCGGGAAGATCCTATCGTGCCAAGGGCACACAAAAACGGAACATTATTCGGTAAGAATGGTCTCGCGTGAAAGCGCGTAATACCACGCAACATCTAGTGACATCTCCCCGCACCGAGGTGAAAGAGCATCCGAGAACCACCTCCCCCGCCCCCCCTTAAAAAAAAGAGCACGAAAGATAAGCACGTCTCGGACACTGGAGCGGTGGGCGGTACCAGCCAGGGAAGGCGGGTAAGATAATACACATTGCAGAAGGATAATAAAGCACGGTTTGCCGCGCGCCGCAGCCGCATGTTTTATCGAATGCTAATTTCGGGGCGGACATAAATCACGATGAAATTCCATCATTCATGTGTGTCGAGCAGGCATACCGGGCGGTCCGGGCGGACCAGCATACCATGGTGGTGGAATTTGTGCGCCCGGTTTCTGTGGATGTGCGAGATAGGGAAGAGTTTGGCCGTTTGCACTGCGTTATGTCCGGCGTATAGAAGAGTACTTGCACAGTTTGAGGTTCCGGCGGAAGTGCGAAGTTGCGGGGAAATCAAGTCAAGTTTGTGTGCCGTAGCAAAGGGGCCCATGGAGGAGGGAAGCGATTTGTCTGATGAATGTAGAAACAATGCAGGCAAGCAATGTACGCCTTCGGTGGCCTTCTGTTTCGTAGCTTGCATGTTTTTTGCGCTCTTGCTCCGTTTCAGCGTTGTAGAACACAAGAATTTCTATACGATTCAAGGCAAGACTGCCCTTTAATCATTTGCATCGTAAAACTACCTTAAAGGAATGTCCATTTCAAATCAATATGCCATCCGAGGATATGTATATGACCCGTTAAGCAAAAAAGTTTGACAAACCTGCACATGAGATTAATCTTAATATGTTTGTGGTAGTTGTACAGTCGTTGCCACCAAATTTTGGCTCTAAGGCAGTGATGTCAAACTCGTTTTGGGTCGCGGGCCGGATTACGGTTCAAAATATTGTCACGGGCCGCAGTTGGGCGGCGGTGGAGTGGGGGTGCTTTCAATTGGCAAAAATCATTGAGGAATTATTCTTGAACCTAGAATCTTATCTACATTTTTTTCGTAGCCTCCAATAAACAGTTCATGAAATTGATGAGTTTACTCAAACATTACTACACCGGCTGTCGTCCCTACTCGGAAATTTAATAATTATTACTCAATTGCTCCAGATATCTGCTAACTTGCAGGTTACCTGGACAGTTCTTTAAACCATGAAGATTGTTTTCACACAATGACACACGAAGTACAAATGCTGC